>NC_140929.1:20018054-20145073 GCF_045865225.1 Trachurus japonicus
GGTAGCACTACATAATTACTCGGCCCGGCGACTTACAGCGTACCTACCGCTCTCTTGCCGCGTAGGTTGCCGCTTATTTCACACAAGTACTGAGTAACTGCAGCTCACTTTCCCCCCTGTTTCCCCCGTGCATTTACAGTGTAACTAGGCTGCGTCTTAGCGCGTACCATACATCCTGCTTCACACCAACTTCCACAGAAGTACAGGGTAACTCTCGCTGTTTTAACAGTATAACTAGGCTGCGTCTTGGCACGTAACTCCTGTCCTACTTTACACCAAATTACACAGTAACTCTCGCTCACTCCGCCACTAATTACCCCGCATTTTACAGTATAAACTAGGCTGTGTCTTAGAGCGTAACTCCCGTACAATTACGTCCTACTTTCCCCGGACTTACAGGGTAACTCTCGCCAGGCACATTAGAAATTAAATAGTCTACTGTACAATATGAGCACAGTTGCAATCCATGTTTTCCAAAAGTGTCAGCAGCGACATTTCACCTCTATTTCAGAGATTTATTATTCATTATTTAATTGTATGGTTTGGAATAGTTCATAAATGGGTATAGAGTGTGGACATTTTCCATATACAGTAACAGGCTGGCTGGTAGCAAACTTACCTCTCTAAAATGCACATCTATGAAAGTCTATTTCTGTCATCCAAGGGAAAAACACAAACTATACAGTAATACATCCACAATAATGAGTCATTCGGAGAGTTAGAAAATGTTTTTATTATTTATTAACCAGAAAACACATGACACATCCACATCCATGATCATTCATAAACTTTAAGTACAGTAAGTACCCTACTGTAAGTAGGCACTGTTACCCCTCCTTAGTCTGCACCTATACAGTAGCTTTCATGCTCATACACACTACTTGTCTTAGAGTTACCCAGTAAGTAGAGGGTAACGGGCTGTATTATAAAGTAATGGCTGTTACTCCCTCCTTACGCTGCACCTATACAGTAGCTGTCATGCACCTACACACTACTTGTCTTAGAGTTACCCAGTAAGTAGAGGGTAACGGGCTGTATTATAAAGTAATGGCTGTTACTCCCTCCTTACGCTGCACCTATACAGTAGCTGTCATGCACCTACACACTACTTGTCTTAGGATTACCAGTAAGTAGAGGGTAACGGGCTGTATTATAAAGTAATGGTGTTACTCCCTCCTTAGTCTGCACCTATACAGTAGCTGTCATGCACTACACACTACTTGTCTTAGAGTTACCCAGTAAGTAGAGGGTAACGGGCTGTATTATAAAGTAATGGCTGTTACTCCCTCCTTAGTCTGCACCTATACAGTAGCTGTCATGCACCTACACACTACTTGTCTTAGAGTTACCCAGTAAGTAGAGGGTAACGGGCTGTATTATAAAGTAATGGCTGTTACTCCCTCCTTAGTCTGCACCTACACAGTAGCTGTCATGCACCTACACACTACTTGTCTTAGAGTTACCCAGTAAGTAGAGGGTAACGGGCTGTATTATAAAGTAATGGCTGTTACTCCCTCCTTACGCTGCACCTATACAGTAGCTGTCATGCACCTACACTGTACTTGTCTTAGAGTTACCCAGTAAGTAGAGGGTAACGGGCTGTATTATAAAGTATTCTTTGTTATTCCCTCCTTAGAGTGCAAATACACTGTAATTGTCCTGCAACTACAATGTAGTTGTCCCGGAGTTACCCAGTACCTACAAAGTAGCGGGCTGTATTATAAAGTATTCTTTGTTATTCCCTCCTTAGTGTGCAAATATCACTGTAATTGTCCTGCAACTACACTGTAGTTGTCCTGGAGTTACCCAGTACCTTCTACTGCAGCTGTAACTACTGTCTAAGTAGACCAGTAAGTTAGAACACAGTTTGTTTCACGAGATAACATCATCTGAAAGTACAGTAATACAAAGACAAAACTAACTGAAGTGTCCCTGACATCATAAAATAACAGATTTCTACTGGCTTTTGTTATTTACATTAAAGTTCAGTTTTGTTCCTTCTGTTATAAACTGTTTCATTTAGTTTTGATCCATCTGTCTGGTCCTTCTAGGTCTAAAATAGTCAGTCAAGTCATTTTCATTTGACAAAATGTACTTTCTAAGTTAGAAGAGTCAAGTTGAAAAGATTGTTGTGATACTACTATCACACCGGAGTGTGACACTCAGTAATGGAGAATGGATGGGCTCCTCCATAAAAGGTGATCTTGATCTTGATCCAGCTCCTTGGGTCAAGGCAGAGATCAGGGTCATGGGTGGCGTGCCATTTCCCTCGTCAGGCACCATTTTCATGGCATCTCAAAAACCTCACCTGTGTAGAAACATAATTATATATTGTATCATCAACTTCATCACATAAATGCATCACTGTAAAACAAAGTGAGAAAATTAATAACTTTGAACGGTACAGTTTTTCTCATCATGGAATACTTAATCCCGGTTTTACCTTTCACATCATAAATCATTAGCCTTTTAAACCATAACTTGTGATTTTTTAGCATATTAATCAATTACAAATTATACATATTTTTTTCTTTAACTATTGAGTAAATATTTTAACACATTTAATAAATCTTCAATTTTACAAAATCAATGCTATGACCATACTGTTTCACAACTGTAGGCTGCACCAGTACATTATTGTTACTCTTG
Source organism: Trachurus japonicus (assembly GCF_045865225.1). Taxonomy (NCBI): domain Eukaryota; kingdom Metazoa; phylum Chordata; class Actinopteri; order Carangiformes; family Carangidae; genus Trachurus; species Trachurus japonicus. Next base: position 20,020,704 of record NC_140929.1, read on the forward strand.
ACTGTATTCATCATACCATTCATTACCAACAGTAACGTTAGCTAATGGAGCTAATGTGGACAGTACTAACACAAATACAGTTCCCGGGTTAGCGTGGTGCAGGGGAAAACACACACTATTATCTTTAGCACAAGCTAACATTGCTAGCTGCGTTAGCATAGCTACTTAACTCACCAAGAGGTTGATAACGCGGTCAAACTGCCGTCGCACAGGTCCTCGGTTCATCCGTCTCGTCTCCCGGGGTGTTTGCTCTGTGTTTATTATCAACATATCACAATCGTAGACATTGCATAATTTCCCTCATTTCTCCACTTCGTCTCCTCCTGTCGTCCCTGGCTGTGTCAACAAGCTCCGTCCTCGCTGTGAGGTGGGACTTTCTACCTTCTCAACAGGCAACCAATGACAAGTGAGCAGCTTCTGGTCTGACCAATGACAGATGGTCAAATCTGAGAGACTGTGGTAGTCAAATAGGATGAAATAAGTTGTCAATCACAGTCACTCACCTTTGACCATCTGTCATTGGTCAGACCAGAAGCTGCTCACTTGCCATTGGTTGCCTGTTGAGAAGGTAGAAAGTCCCACCTCACAGCGAGGACGGAGCTTGTTGACACAGCCAGGGACGACAGGAGGAGACGAAGTGGAGAAATGAGGGAAATTATGCAATGTCTACGATGTGATATGTTGATATAAACACAGAGCAAACACCCCGGGAGACGAGACGGATGAACCGAGGACCTGTGCGACGGCAGTTTGACCGCGTTATCAACCTCTTGGTGAGTTAAGTAGCTATGCTAACGCAGCTAGCAATGTTAGCTTGTGCTAAAGATAATAGTGTGTGTTTTCCCCTGCACCACGCTAACCCGGGAACTGTATTTGTGTTAGTAGCTACTGTCCACATTAGCTCCATTAGCTAACGTTACTGTTGGTAATGACTGGTATGATGAATACAGTTAAGAGTAACAATAATGTACTGGTGCAGCCTACAGTTGTGAAACAGTATGGTCATAGCATTGATTTTGTAAAATTGAAGATTTTTAAATGGTTAAAATATTTACTCAATAGTTAAAGAAAAAAATATGTATAGATTTGTAATTGATTAATATGCATAAAAATCACAAGTTATGGTTTAAAAGGCTAATGATTTATGATGTGAAAGGTAAAACCGGGATTAAGTATTCCATGATGAGAAAAACTGTACCGTTCAAAGTTATTAATTTTCTCACTTTGTTTTACAGTGATGCATTTATGTGATGAAGTTGATGATACAATATATAATTATGTTTCTACACAGGTGAGGTTTTTGAGATGCCATGAAAATGGTACCTGACGAGGGAGATGGCACGCCACCCATGACCCTGATCTCTGCCTTGACCCAAGGAGCTGGATCAAGATCAAGATCACCTTTTATGGAGGGAGCCCATCCATTCTCCATTACTGAGTGTCAACACTCCGGTGTGATAGTAGTATCACAACAATCTTTTCAACTTGACTCTTCTAACTTAGAAAGTACATTTTGTCAAATGAAACTGACTTGACTGACTATTTTAGACCTAGAAGGACCAGACAGATGGATCAAAACTAAATGAAACAGTTTATAACAGAAGGAACAAAACTGAACTTTAATGTAAATAACAAAAGCCAGTAGAAATCTGTTATTTTATGATGTCAGGGACACTTCAGTTAGTTTTGTCTTTGTATTACTGTACTTTCAGATGATGTTATCTCGTGAAACAAACTGTGTTCTAACTTACTGGTTCTACTTAGACAGTAGTTACAGCTGCAGTAGAAGGTACTGGGTAACTCCAGGACAACTACAGTGTAGTTGCAGGACAATTACAGTGTATTTGCACACTAAGGAGGGAATAACAAAGAATACTTTATAATACAGCCCGCTACTTTGTAGGTACTGGGTAACTCCGGGACAACTACATTGTAGTTGCAGGACAATTACAGTGTATTTGCACTCTAAGGAGGGAATAACAAAGAATACTTTATAATACAGCCCGTTACCCTCTAGTTACTGGTAACTCAAAGACAAGTACAGTGTAGGTGCATGACAGCTACTGTATAGGTGCAGACTAAGGAGGGAGTAACAGCCATTACTTTATAATACAGCCCGTTACCCTCTACTTACTGGGTAACTCTAAGACAAGTACAGTGTAGGTGCATGACAGCTACTGTATAGGTGCAGACTAAGGAGGGAGTAACAGCCATTACTTTATAATACAGCCCGTTACCCTCTACTTACTGGGTAACTCTAAGACAAGTAGTGTGTAGGTGCATGACAGCTACTGTATAGGTGCAGACTAAGGAGGGGTAACAGCCATTACTTTATAATACAGCCCGTTACCCTCTACTTACTGGGTAACTCTAAGACAAGTAGTGTGTAGGTGCATGACAGCTACTGTATAGGTGCAGACTAAGGAGGGGTAACAGCCATTACTTTATAATACAGCCCGTTACCCTCTACTTACTGGGTAACTCTAAGACAAGTAGTGTGTAGGTGCATGACAGCTACTGTATAGGTACAGCGTAAGGAGGGAGTAACAGCCATTACTTTATAATACAGCCCGTTACCCTCTACTTACTGGGTAACTCTAAGACAAGTAGTGTGTAGGTGCATGACAGCTACTGTATAGGTGCAGACTAAGGAGGGGTAACAGTGCTCACTTACAGTAGGGTACTTACTGTACTTAAAGTTTATGAATGATCATGGATGTGGATGTGTCATGTGTTTTCTGGTTAATAAATAATAAAAACATTTTCTAACTCTCCGAATGACTCATTATTGTGGATGTATTACTGTATAGTTTGTGTTTTTCCCTTGGATGACAGAAATAGACTTTCATAGATGTGCATTTTAGAGAGGTAAGTTTGCTACCAGCCAGCCTGTTACTGTATTGGAAAATGTCCACACTCCTACCCATTTCTCACCTATTCCAAACCATACAATTAAATAATGAATAATAAATCTCTGAAATAGAGGTGAAATGTCGCTGCTGACACTTTTGGAAAACATGGATTGCAACTGTGCTCATATTGTACAGTAGACTATTTAATTTCTAATGTGCCTGGCAGGAGTTACACTGTAAGTCCGGGCAAAGTAGGACGTAATTGTACGGGAGTTACGCTCTAAGACACAACCTAGTTATACTGTAAAATGCGGGGTAATTAGTGGCGGAGTGAGCGAGAGTTACTGTGTAATTTGGTGTAAAGTAGGACAGGAGTTACGTGCCAAGACGCAGCCTAGTTATACTGTAAAACAGCGAGAGTTACCCTGTACTTCTGTGGAAGTTGGTGTGAAGCAGGATGTAAGTTACGCGCTAAGACGCAGCCTAGTTACACTGTAAATGCACGGGGGAAACAGGGGGGAAAGTGAGCTGCAGTTACTCAGTACTTGTGTGAAATAAGCGGCAACCTACGCGGCAAGAGAGCGGTAGGTACGCTGTAAGTCGCGGGCCGTATTATGTAGTGCTACCATATGTTTTGGGAATGATATCCATTACGACCGTCTGCTCACGACCACGGTGATATTTAGTCTTTAGAGGTGACCTTTTTGAGCTGACATTAACTAAGACAGGTGATGAGCTTCCACATTACTCAGATATTAGCACAATAGGCTGCTGGTACATGCAGGGGCTGAGGTGGAGCTCTGATGTCCACAGTCCTTCACTCAGTTAGTCTTGGACTGCAAACCTGCTCATGATGTGTGACGGCAAATGAATCACCTTTCCGTTTCATTCATTTGCAAGTTTAATGGAAAATATAGATGATGTAATGATGTTTGTCTAGATTTTTTTGTCAAAACTCAACAATGTTATCACAAAATCACAATGTTATCAGTACATTATGTGACCTTGAATGATGTCATGCTGTTGAATCTCTGATCTCTGCTGAATTGCAAAGCTCTGTCCAACCACTAGTCTGCAACAGCTCTGCTTCCCAAATCATCCATCGTTGTAAAGGGATCAATTTCATTTTTATTTCTTGAAGAGGATTCACACACAGCTACATATTTTTAATGAAAAACCAGATTCAGTAGAATCCCCAATAGCTAAACAACATGATAGAAGTTTAGGTTCTAATGTTCGGTAGGTATGATGTTTACATTATTCAAAACCTTATTATTATTTATAAAAGTGTCTGGGGAGCTTTGTTGTGTTTCTTTATTTTTACCAGCATAAATGGGCTTTATGCACAGCTCCACTACTTCCTGAAATAAGCCAGCTCGTTTATTTCCTGTCTTTGACCAACTGATTAATCCAGGTGTGTCTGACCTCACAACAATGGTCAGACACACCTGGATTAATTAGTTGGTCCAATAATGTAAGACAGGAAATAAACGAGCTGGCTTATTTCAGGAAGTAGTGGAGCTGTGCATAAAGCCTATTGACCCATCATGCTTGTGTTCTCTCCAGCATCTCTATTAAGAAGCTCCTGTTCCTGCTTTGAGAAACTCTCACATGTTGTTTTTTTTCCAAATACTGTATGCAAACAGTTTAACCAAGGACATGTGGACCAGAGTGAAACACAGAAGTACAGTCAGTGTTTGATGTTTGAGTTAATGCTGTTATGGACAATAGATACTAAACTGTAGCCTTTTCAATGTCTGATATAGAATTTTGACTTTTTGTAAATAGACCCATCATCATGTTCCCAGAAGCGTGTTGCTAGCATGACTATGACTGTGTAGTCATTTGTTGCCGCTGAGCGACCCAGGTCTGTTGGTTGTGAACTAACACCTGTCATTCTCCCCCCTGGTCCAAAGACAGATTCTTTGCATCGTGGTTCCTCTCTGTTTCACTAATAGACTCCCGTCCTGTCTCAGGTTTCTCTCATTTAGCTTTGCATCGCCATAAAAACAAAAGCTGATGTAACAGTGGCGTAGCGGGGAGGAGATCATCAACACTGCACAGTGTGTTCAGATTGAGTTTCACCACCGCAGCGTTTTTAACAGAGGCCGATCGGACAGTGATTACTGCAGGTCTGCAGGTCTGCAGGTCCACGGCCAGGACACGGTTTGTTTGTGTGGCTTGATGACTTCTGAAGGATGTTGAGACTCAGAAGCTCAGACTCCAACTGTTAGGACAGCTGCATGTTCTGCTCTGTGACAAACTAAATCAGGTATCAGTGATGTCCTGCTCTGTCCCTTACCTGTTGTCTCTTTGTGTTCTTGCAGCAATAGAGTACAGCCTCCATGTGGACGTCATACTGTCTGTTCCTTGTCTGTGAAAGGTGCTCCAGCATTTCGTCAGCTCAGAACCCAGTTACAGCACAAGCTGTTCTGAGGTAAGACAAAAACCCACTCTAATGTGTTTTTCATGTCGCCACTCACAACCAAAGTTCCCATCACTCTCAGGATGTGGTCACTGTGATGTTGCTGTTTAAATCAAAGGAGGGAAAACGGTGTCCTCTTGATATTATAAAGTAAAGTGCTTATCCTTTTGAAAGGATCGTTCAGCTCCGAAATAAGTTTAAAATCTACTTATCAATCAGCTAGTGAAATGACCATCTGGGATAATCAGAGAATCATCACCAGACATCACAGTCTTTCCCTTTTTAGAGTCTTTCGGGTTATTATTTTTGGTTCACTCTGAACAGTAATAGAAGACCTCCAACAAGACAGTCAACAAGGCAGCAGTTTTCAACCTGTTGTACTGTAACAGACAAAGAGATGAGTGGTGAACACATGGAACACTCTGGAGTTGATAGAAACCAACAAGAAAGGTAAAATAATATAAGAAGCTGTATTGCAGCCTGGCTTTGATCAGTAGAAAATTTTGGTGGCAATGCATTTTCTCATCATCATTGAATGATCACTGTTTGTTGTGTATAGTGTTTGTGTAGCCTAATGTGTGGCCGTCTCTGTCAAAACTGCCAGGGCCTCTATTTGGTGCCAGTCCGTCAATGATGATAACAATATGAAGGCTAATGCTCCTCCACATGTGCTGGATGTGTTTGCTAGCACTTGAGCCACATTAACCTGCAGCTTCACTGTTTCCTCCAAATAATTCAGATTTTATTATCACACTAGCATAACAGTGAACAGCTTTAAAATAATCAGAATAAAAACGTAGATATCCTCACGTTTGTCTGAATACAAGCAAATTTCAAAAACACTGGTTCCTCCATTTCCCATAATGCAACCCAGCATTGTCCTCTCAGCAGACTCTTCCTGCCTGGTGAACACCCAGACAGACGTTCAGTCTTCCAGACTTCACTCATCACGTCCACAACAAAGGCTTTTTGTTAAGAAAATGTTGTCTCTAGCCCATAATCCAAATCACTTGGCTGAAATAATGTTGTCAGACTTGACAAAGCTCAGAAGGCATTCAGCAGCTGTTTCCACAGGCTGAGTGCTGCTCTACGACTATAGGAAACATGTAATGTCTCAATGAGTAAAACAAGTGGAGCTCCTATCACATGTTTGCACAGAGAGAAATCCACAAAACCATCTGTTCTCTCTGACCTGAGCACCATCTGATCCCTGTACACCAACACGGCCTTGTGCTCCGAATATTGTATGAAAAGGACTTCAAACCAATACGTTTAAAAAGTTCAAGTACTAATAGGCTCCCAATCGCACTAAACTGCTGTTTTGTTTTGTTTCATTTCATTCACGAAGCCTGACATTACAATCATTACAATCACATTATGTAATGGCTAATTGCTAGTTAGAAATGCTCCATCTTCTGTCATCTTCTGTCACTGTGTTGGACATTCCTATTGTCACAGCCGGTAGCTTGGATGTCAGTTGTTTGTGTGTCCAAATTAAATGGGAGCAGTGCTGTTTTATTGTGAGCTCAGAGTGAGGAGGAGTTGGTCAAAGCTTATTCTAGTGACAGAAAACAGACAGGATCATGTGACTAGTCAGGGTTTCAGTGCAGCAGAAGCTTTGGAGCTGATTTTTCAAGGTGAAGGAAAAAAAACATTTGAGTACTGGCCAAAAGAATGAGTGTAGCTCTCGATCAGATAAAAATAGAAACTTCAAATCACCTCCATAAACACACCGTCCAACTTCCTGTGTTGAAGCTCTCCTCTGTTATTACAGTTTGCTGTGTTTTTATTCATGAAACAAGAAAAATTGATGGTGATTTTCTTGTTTTTTGGACTATTATCCTCCATTACAGTCCTCAGAGGTCTTCTGTGAGTGACAGCTGAGGTTGTGCTAGTTCTCATTACATGTAGAATTGGGTGAAACTTAAAAATCACACCTGAACAATAGGAGAACACAAAAGATATGGAGTCGTATACTTTATATTAAAGTATAAGACTCCATCTGGGCTTCGGAGGGTTTGAAGGGGAAATATTAGTCCAAGTAAACAACCTCTCTTTGTCGCTCTCCCTTTATCGTCTTTCTTCTCGCTGGCAATCTCAAGCTGCATTAGTGGAGCAGGCTGCTATAAATAGACAAATCGCTTTCACATCACTGGTGAAAACTGATCCCCTTTGTGTTGAAGTTGTTGACATCTTTTTGTCAGTTTGTGGTTCTTTTCTCTATTCATTTCACCCCCTGTATCATCTCTGACTGTCCAGAAAATTAATCTGAACCTGCCAACAAACAGTTTGATGTCAAAAAGGTCAGGATCGATGCTCTTTTTCGAGGATCTTAATTTTTCGGGCTACAGACAGTCGTTCTGTCATTTGACCACACATAGAAGAATTGCTACATACTTGTTCCTATCAAATCCCCACTGTGTCCTTTCAAATCTCTCCGCTCTTGCCCACTCTACCCGCTAATGAACTCCCCGAATTGTGTGAGTCGTCACTGTTTCCCTCCTGTTCTCATGGCGGCCAAGGATTTCTCCCACTTAGCCTCGGTGTGTGACTGCTGCCTGACTCCTAACAGCTCTATTTGCATGTGCTGTCACTGAGACTGATGGCTGAAACAACAGAGAAGGAGGAGAAGTGGTGGCGGTGGTTGAGGAAGGGGGGGGGGCAGCAATCAAAGGAAGCCAGGCGATGACTCAGAGATTTTGAAGCGCTGCCTCCTCTGGTTGCCAGCCTGCCTGTCTGTCTGTCTGTGTGTCTGTGTGGCCGCCAATCTGCTGACTCCTCATCGCCTTATCAGACACCTCTGTTGGTCTCTGCTCGGTGCGGTGGCGCTCTGTCCTGACCCACACAAAACCAGGTCTGATAGATCAACATTTAGACCAGTTTGGCTGTTTATTATATTTCCCATAAATGCAGAAATATAGAGAGTTTGTTTATTTATTAATAAATTGGTTTAGCCACCACTTAAGTCAAAGCAAAGTTCCCAAAAGCAAGTTTTAAAGGTCCATATAGTATAAAGGGAGACAATGTGTTTTATCATCATAGATCCGCTCTGTGTTCTATATTAATACTGTGAAAATATCAAAGCCTCAGTTCACAGAGAAATAGACAAAGACTGTTTCTATTCAGAAACTGAGCCTTAAAACCAGTCGTCAGGACTTCTGTAACTTTGTGATGTCATAGCAAAGCAGGTAGCACCCTCAGTGGCGTTCCAAGCCCCGCGCACCCAACGTGCAACCTTGCAGGATTTGGTTTCTCTGAGCGTTTTACCTGAAATCTCCTATATTATAATTGGATGTCCCAGAAAACAGTCGGCCAATCAGAAGAGAGGATCAAGGCCTCCTGTCTTCTGATTGGCTCACTGCTGTTACTAGAGCTCCAGAGAGAACCCTGAGAGAGGAGATAAAAACTACACTGAGATGGTTTTTGGTTCTTAAAAGCACAAATATATCTTCTTATGGATCAACAGGAAAAGTGCAAAACATGAGACCTTTTAAAGGATTAACATTTGTTCATTAACTTCACTCTGCGTCTGCGTATGGAGTTAGGGCCAGGAGGAGATTACTTTAGCTTATCTTAGCATAAAGACTGGAGGTGGGGGAGGCACTTTGCCTTGCTCTCTCCAAACTTCTCAAATACACCTACTCACTAATTAAAACACTGTTTCTCGTCTGTATAAATCGTACATAAGGAGAAATATAGAAATAACTTTTACAGGAAGATGCAGGCTGTTGCAATTTCTTGGCAAACAACAGCTGTGTACAGTCATGACCTGGTGTCTTGTCATCAGCATGAAGCTGCCAGGAGAAAAGTAAAAACGCTGCACAGCCAGAGACAAGTAGAGCAGACAGCTGATTATTCACTCATTTGCATCACTGTTTTGCCTGGATTAACCAATGACTGGACAGAACGATGCGTGCCGCTTACAGCCTTTAATTGTATAATAATTTAATTGTTCCTCAGTTCTTTTTTTATGCATGAGAATGGTATTAGTGTTCCCATCTATGGCCACATTTCCCAAACCTATCTTAGAGCTGTTGTGTGTGTGATTTCTTTACGCCCCAAATGTGGTTCACATTGTTGTAATGGTTGCTAGCCAAGATGTTATAATAGACTTTATAATAAGTCCTCTGAGTGGCAATAGTGACTCGCTATGAGACTGACCAGTTGTTTCCCATCAGCTCTTGACATAAAGGAAAGAAATGTGATGCTGTATTTACAATAAAGTGATATTATTTTGTTTCTACAGGACTTGGTTGGTCTCTAGCTTTATTCAGAATGTGTTTTCTTTGGGTCTCGAATGATTTAGAAATGCTCCACATTACATTTGTCAGAGACTGATCTCCCCCCCCCCCCATAATGCAGTTAACAGCATGTCTTCATTAGAGTCAGGTCCACTCCTCACCCCTGGTGTGTATCACAGGTTGTTGTTTTTTTCCTCATCAGTTTGTTTTTTGGACACTAGACTAACAAGGTTCAGAGCTTGGGAGCTGCAGCAGACCATTAGCACTCAGCCGGTTTTCACCGTCGACTCCCCATGACAAGTCAACTGATCCGATGTGTAAATTCAGTTGAAAAGATGTAAGGACACACACAGAAGTATGTTCTGCAGGCGCAGGTGCCTCATTAAACCTCTCTCTGCTGCCTGCTCATCCAACCTCAGCTCCACCCCGTCGACACCCAAATTTCTTGAAATGCTAATTTTTTGTCTTCAAACAAATTGTGAAATGGTTCTGATCAGTGAACCCTGATCCCAGACTAGACAGGTCCCTCTGGAAACATGTAGGTGATGATACACTCAGACTGTGTTTCTATAGGTGACAGTTTTGTTTTGGGAGGTTTTAGAATAAAAGACGTCAGCACCAACGTCAGGTTTAGTGTAACACACGAGGCTGAATTAAAACAGAGGAAATTGGTGCCTCATGAGAGAACTGATTAAGGTTGGCTTCCCCTGCAAGAGAACACAGTCCCCAGCACGGTGCGTGTGTCCCTGTTGGATAGTTGGCTCTGCTGATCCTCTCAACACAGCAAACACCAGCGTGACCAGAATTTATGTTAAAAATTTGGACCAAACACGCCGGCAGCAGCTCGAGGAGGAAAGGAAACAAGAAATGACATATTGTTTTGGAATAGCAGGGACTATTTTTAGTGTAGTGGGTGATGTGTGCACAGCAAAAAAAATCCCCGTGCAGCAGATGAATATGTGGGTGCTTGGCTGAAGGAATTCTTTGTTATTTTGCTATAATGTTTTTTTTGTTTTTGTTTTTTTTAACATACACCCAACACCCAATGTGCACGTACAGAACAAAAATTGTCAACCACAGCCAGCTTATTATTGCAAAAATATCAGCACTACAAAGCATGTTGTGTAAGCACAATGTATAGTCTATTTTCTTCCTTTTAGTGGAAGTTCAGCAGCTGTCCAGTTTCTGCTCAGGAAAATGTTTTCACAGCTTTTAACAAACCTAGAATAGTCTCTATTCTAGCTGCTATGATGGAGCTAGTTGTCACATTTTCTTCTATATTTTTGGCTGTGGCTGAATCCAGGCACAGTGAAATACAGTACCAATAATAACAGATGAATGTCCTCTCAGGCGTTATTACTGAAATGATGAGTGATGCTTTTCATAAAAGAAAAGGCCTTGGTGGGCAGCTGTGCCATCTGTGTAAAAACAGTGACTCATATTTCCCACTTTGACACCGGCCTGGAGATCAGTATCACCGCCTGTCTGCGTTGCATAACTTTATTGTTTATTGTGCACATTATTCAGTACTCCTGGTTCCAAGAGTGTAGCTCCCCATTCTTAACTGTTTTTGTCCCGATGCATGTTCATGTACTTTACCCGGGTTGATGCTCCATTCATCCGGCAGCCTGCAGGTTTTGCAGCACATGCGGTGACTGCATGTAGCGTGAGAGAGCTGTGAAGACCGAGCCAGCAGCCGAGCACATGCCTGCAAACAGCCGCTGACAATGACCTCGCTCTGGCCAAACCAGCCGATGTGGCGCTTTTCATTGAACCTGAGGATTAGACGCCGGTTGTTCCTCGTCTCCTCAGAGGCCCAGTCCGCTCCCCCCGTGGGATATATTACTCACACACTTACATTCACGCAACATCCGCGCAAAAAGTGCCACGCAGGTGCAGCGTTGCTCGTGCAGATCATTTCAGATAACGGCTGTGAAAAGCAGCTCGTGCAGATTGGACTGAGAGTGTAAAGCCAAGCTCGCTGCTCTGTGAGCCGGGTTCATCTGCTGTGTTTAAACTGTGATCATGAGCAGCTGAGTTGGAAAAAAAGAGATGATGTAAATCTCGTACACCAAAGATCTCCCACTTAGAGTGAAAAAACCTGTCGACATTTAAACATTTACTTTTCAACATGAACTCCACTACTAATCTATGCAACACCACAAAATCTACTATTAAACACTTTAATTTACCCGTGTGATTAAAACTGTCAGAGGATGTAACCATCTTGGAGTTTATTTGTGGACATCTGATGGACCCTCCATGCATCTTCCTCCTCTTACCCGGGGTCAGGTCACCGTGGCAACAGGCTGAGCAGGTTATTCCAGATGTCACACTCTCCAGCAAAGCTTTCCAGCTCCTCCTGAGACCAGGTGGGATGTGTAATCCCCCAAGCGACCTCTGGGTCCGCCTCAGGGTCTCCTCCCAGTTGGAGGTGTCAGAAGAACCTCCAAAGGACGACACCTATGAACTGTTTCCTTTTGATGTGAAGCAGCAGTGACTCTCTGAAGTCCACCCAGATATCCAAGCTCCTCACCCTCAACCCAGCTTTAATGTAAGGAAACTAATATCAGCCACAAACTCACTCCAGCTCAAGGCCACAGGACAGGGTGATGATGCTGCAGTGACTGATGTTATCACAGACTCAGCCGACTTCACAGACCACAGACGTTTTGTCACCAGGAGGCATAGTGGTACAGTACTTTGGGTTAAATGCTAACATTAGCATTAATGCTAACGAGTTGATGTTAAAGGGATAGTTCAACATTTTGGCAATTTGGCCCATTGCCATAATCCCTATAGTTTTAGGAGTAGGTTTGTTACCTTTAATTGTCGGTGCAAGCTATTTTTAGAACGGCGGAGCAGAGCCGCGAGCTGCTCAGAGCTACGCTACGGAGGCTCATGGGATTTCTTGGTTTCCCTCATCAAACTCATCAAATACACAATCCAACAACTCCCCCGATGGAAACGCGCATCAGCGGTTTCACATGAATTTACCTTGAAAATAACTCTGTCTCGTAATGTTCCGTTTCCGAACCCAGCCAAAAATAAGAGGAAGCTCAAGGCCCAAGCCGACAAGCTTGACCCAAACCAGCACGTCCAGTCGGGGTGGTAGGGCCGGCTTGGCCCGTTGAGACAGCTCTGTTGTCTGTGTGTTTTTGAAAGATGGAGAGTGGGCCAAGGAGGGGCAAGTGCTGCGTGTCAGCCAGACACTCCTCCACTAGCTCACAGACATGAGGGTGCGTTCAGGTACCAAAATGTGTTCGCCTACCGTTTGATTTTACGTGAATCGATACTCAGGATAACTGAACCAAATTCAGTACTCATCCCTAAGTGTACTGCTTACTCTATCTACAGTTTTAGCATGTTAACATTTGCTAATTAGCACTAAACACAATGTAGAGCTAATGCTGATGGCGGTGAAGACATCAGGGCTATAAAGTTAACATTGAGACTGGAATCTTCAAAGTTTTCTATGATTGACGACCATTTTCTTTTGTGTTTGCTTGTAATCAGGGTGTTGACATGTATTCTCCCTTTAACCTGGCCACAACCAGGTTAAAAAATCCCAGCTGCTGCTGTTGTTGTCTAAGAGTTATTATGTTTATGAATGGATTCATGTGCCTGTGAAGCTGCTTATAGATGAGCCTTGGCACTCCACTGTTCACGGCTAATGGATTCACGAGTGGCTCTGTAAATAGGCCATGGCACACGAGCAGGCCAACGGCAGCAGCCAGGCCATGAATAATGCATAGAGGTATATTCAAAAATGACTTCCGGCTTCAAGGAGGCTTCACTGAAACTGTGCTTTTGGAGAAAGTCACAGGCAGACCCTTCAAGGATTTTTTTTTTTCTCACAAAAGCTGAAATATTTTTGTTCAGAACATATTCGTTGAGTCTCCTCTGTCTCTCCAGCAGTTTGTGCAACATGCCTCCCTGTTTTGAATCAACGAATGTTTCTTGGCTTTGTTTTGCCGCTGTTCTCTATGTAAACTGACACATGAAAGCTGGAGGGCACGACAGAGACCGAACCTCCAAAGCTTTTTTAATCCTCTCTGATTATTATGACTCGACAGTTTTCTTACGACTCAAGCGCCAATACATTTTGTGCATCATAATTAATGAAATTTATTTTCCTTTCCCAAGCAGTTGTATAATGTTTTCATCATGTTCTGTACTTCATGTCCTGCAGGCTGCGTTCACACTGCAGCTGAAAATATCGCAACTCTGATTTTTCTTTTTCATTCTTCTTTTTTTTGCATTGAGTCCCAGTTTTATAATTCCTGGTAAAGTAGAGTTAGGGAATCTGCACATGCAGAGATTTCAATCATGGCTTCACATTTCAAATATGAACTCTCCAGGCTTTGTAATATTTTCAGAGTCACCCCCGCCAACGTGTGTCACAGATTAATGTCAGGGCTTACAGGACTGATGCCGACTAGCAGGCGAGCGGGCCTGTTATTCCACTGCCCAATGAGTGTGGCGACACATTGTAGTGACAGTGGTGAATAGGATTACAGAGCAGCTTGACGGCACAAACCAGAGCTCTGGAAGTGAAGGCTTTTCATTTCACTGTAGAACTATTTTTAAGCGATGTCGAACCAGCCCTCAGAGAGAGAGAGATGAGTCTTTTAATGACAGTGGAAACACCCTAATTTTGTAGTGATGACAGTGAAGTATTGAATCCTCTGTTTTTTCTATTTCTCTATTACCAGTATGTCATTTTGCTGGATACAACCATAGCACAGTCTTTTTTTCCCTCATTAAGTCATCTGGAGTCTGTGCGTTTCATTCCCCAAAGCTTTGCTAATGTAAACACAACTGTCTGTGTTGTTGCAGGGTTCCTGTGGCGTCCTTATATGGACTGACTGCTCCGGAAACACTGCAGCTAAATCAAATTCAGGGGCAAGCATTATATTTGAGGTTAATTTGTAAAGATCTGAAAACATAAAACAGAGGACGTTGTTAGATGTCACACTCACACACAACTTAAAGTGTCACCCAGCTGAATTTTAGGGTTTCTGTCATTCAAGATTCAATTAAATGATTATTATGCAACTCAGGCTTGTGTAACAACGGCCTTTATACTAGTCAGAAAAAACAAAAGTTATATAAATGAATGAATAAATAATGAAGTCATAAAAATAAAACTATTTTGAAGTGTGGAAGATGAATCCACGAGTCCTTCAGTCTGGAAAGAAACTGGAACTATTTCTACAACAAAGCATTCAAATCTTTTGATACATACGATATTATATGTGCATAGTGATGTTACTTGGATGTCATGTGACTGACGTTGTGTAAACATCAAAAAGACAAGACTTAATAACTGAGTAGTTTGACAAACCTACATGATTATTGATGAATAGATTATTGCCACTCGAAGATGCACTGTCACAAAACATGAATAGAAATACTATGCTTTGATTAATATTTTTGATTGAGATTGTCGTCCCACATAAAATATTGAAGCGCTGGGGTTGGAGTTGCATCTACTCTCACTTTCATTTTGAGAAGAATTGATCAGGCCTTAAGCCCCGCCCACCACCTGCTCACTCCAAGTGAAAGAGTAGAGAGCATGAAGATGGTCAGAGGAGGAAACATCAGAGGCTAGCAGATGGTTCAGAACAGTTAGCATGGGTAATAGCATTTTTTATTTGGTTATGATGTTTGTTAGTTTGCTAATGGCAATGGCTGACACGGCGTTAGCAGTTGTGCTAATGCTAGCTGTGTCGGTCTGTACCAGAGCCAGTCTATTGACAATAAATATTAGAAATTCTCTGTCTGTACTAACAAAATTTCAGGTTTCTTAAGCCCCGCCCCCAATCCCCACAAGTTGACAGGAGTAGTTCTTTGAGTTTGTGACATAATGACAATGACTTTCATCGGTTTACTACAGTTTAAAGTGCAAATGCAGGTTAGACATTAGGTTTATATTAGAAACATGATATGTCTCAAAACATCATATGGACTGGTAAGAGGGATAAACATTTGATTCCCCTCAGAGGGGGAGCTCAAGGCGCAACTCCATTTATTCCCAGAGCTTTAACCTGGATTTTATCCGTCTCATGTCCAGTTAGAATTTTGACCATACCATTCAGACCATAACTTAATAATGATACCAGTTCCCTCAACATAAAACAGTTCTACCTGCTTCTGAATCCCAGTTTTATTAGCTCTTATTTACTTATACTCTGCAAATACTTTTCCCATAGTTTATTCACATGGATTGAAACGTGTCATCATTGATATTTGACATTTGACTGGCATCGTGTCATTGCTCTTGTCTAGAATCCGTTGAATCTCTCAGTTGAAAACGTCATTTGGTCGTGTTTCTACCATAGTAGTTTTTTGCGTCGTTAACCCAACATTAGATCTGTTGCTGTATTTTTGGAGCCAAGTCATTGACGAC
Organism: Trachurus japonicus; assembly: GCF_045865225.1. Lineage (NCBI taxonomy): Eukaryota > Metazoa > Chordata > Actinopteri > Carangiformes > Carangidae > Trachurus > Trachurus japonicus. The sequence continues at coordinate 20,036,634 of NC_140929.1, forward strand.
GTGTCTGCTGCAGGAGAGAACTTGATGTTAAGTGCCACATCACCAGGAGCAAACATGAGACTGTGACGCAACGTCAGAATAATATCCAGAAGATCACTGCTGGGTGCTTCCTCCAGACGCAGTGACAGCGAGGAGGAGGCATGGCAGGATGAGGGGACATGGGGTGGAACACAGTTGTTGTAAACCCTTGGATAGCATTACCCCCACCTCCTCCACCCCATCCCTCCCCTCTGACCCGCACCCTGCTGTCAGCCTCCCAAACCTTATTCATTGCTTGTTATGCAACAGGGGTTTATGCCATGTGCTACAGGCTAGTTAAGTATTTATGAAGCCCCTTGTGTAAGCTGGGGACGGCGGGCGGCTGCCAGTTGCCTCTCCCTCTTCCTCTTTCTGGCTCTCCTGCCAAGCTTGATCTATTTTTCCTCCCATTTACTGAGTGTGTGCTCTCAGGATACCCAGATGTCACAACCCATCCCTCTAGTTCAGCAGCCACAGCCACCGTGTGTCTACATGGGAAGCTTTCAGATATGTTATTTTGTTATAATGCTCAATTCTAATGCAGCATCATAACTTAAAGTCCTGTAGTTTGCTGAGTGATGATCCACACTCTCCCTCACTTAGAAACAAGAGCGCTAACCTCCATCACACCAGGACAGGGAGAGGCGGAGATGGAAAATCAAAGGTGCAGTGATTGAGCCCCTCTATGGCCACAAGTCATTGTCACTGGTTTTACACTGGCAGTTTGTGACAAAAATCCCATCTGGCAGATCAAACTGAAATTCCCATTGTGCTCCATGGTGGCAGACAGAGAGAGCGGGCCGGGATGCAGTCTGTCAGGAGCCCGGTGGATTACACCCATCACAGACTTGTCAGCAGAGCCATTTGCAGGAGGACAGAGCACTGAGTGAAGAGGTAAAAGCCGTCGCCTGGGCTCTGTCTGTGGCTGCAGCAGCACAGGTCCGAGGATCAGCTGAGCTGTCAAGACGTGAGAGGACAAATGTTGTCCTGAAGGACACATTTGAAGAGGGAATAATTACATTTGAAAAGTGTGGGTTACACTGGTTTGTCTTGATATCTCCTGGTTGGCTAATGATGCATACAAGATGAGCTGGTAACATCCCAGGGCTGAGCTGAGGCTCTGTAAACAAGGCATCAAAGAGAACACCACAAATGATCTTTAAAGGTCCCAGATTTTACTCTTTGTGGTTTAAAAAAAACATCTCAGTCTAGTTTTTACATCTCCTCTCTCAGGCTGCTCTCAGAAGCTTTACAACAGGCCAGAAAGCCAATCAGAAGAGAGTGTGCTCTGAGCCTCTCTTCTGATTGGCTGACTGTTTTCTGAGCGATACCAATAAATATAGAGTCAGGTAAAATTCCCCAGAGAAATGAAATCCTGCAGGGCTGGATAGTGGCCCAGGAGGGTCCAGGAGGGCGGGGCTTGGGTCATGGCTGAGACCGATGGCTGCTTTGTTGTGACATCACAAAGTCACAGGAAGTCCTGACAGCTGGTTGTAAGGCCAGGTTTCTGAATACAGGCTGTGCATTTCTCTGTGGACTGAGGCTTTGATACTTTAACAGTATTAATGTATATAACTAGACCTGATTCATAATCAGAGAACACATGGGCAGTATACTGGACCTATGGGCCTACAATAAAGCTCCCACAGGTGTTTCACCTGTTTCCATTTTTTGCCTGATTAAACCTCATCCCATGAGTGGCTCCTTAGAATTGTTGCACCTGTTGTGACAGAATAAATGTGTGGGGTTCCTCTTTTTTCTCTGTTATTTGTTACTGGAATTACAGCAATGTGCAACATGTCTAATAAGGAAAAGCTCAGCTAGTGTTTGAGTAAAGCAGTGAGTGCATGATTGACCTTATTTGAACATTTGAATTAGATGAGCTGCTGCAGACTGGTCAAGTGTTGAGAATAGTCTGTCCAGACCCAGACTTGCAGGACATATTTAACACTGTTTCTAATCCTTTATTAATCCTAAAGAATTTAATGAAATCAAACCTTGTTTTGATGCTCTTTATGGTCTGTATTGAGAATATCTACATCATGTAATCACCACTCTATTCTCTGTTTGCATATCAAATCGATGCTAATTCAGACCACACATTTCCAATTGCTGCTGCTTCACATTAAAAGCATTCAACAGGCAAAAGATAGGAAGACTGTAATTGGGAGGCAGTAGCAGGAAAATGCAATCTAGGGCTGACTGTGTGTATGGAACAAGACATCATGATTTTAGAAAAACAGAATGTAAACAGATGCACCCACTGCTCATATCTTTATTGAATTGTACATTTAATATTTCTCTCACAGTAAACAGATTATGTATGATACAGTTAGACAGTGTGGAATAAGATGAGTTTTCCAGCTACTTATGCCACTAGCGTTGCAGTCCAATAATGTCAGCAGACGCATCGTGGACAGTTAAAGAAAACTGTAAACTGATGCAGTGCATATTCCTGGAACTCATCTTCCTTGTAAAACGCAGCTGCCTACATTACCCAGAACTCAGCTGCTGACAGTTTGATCATGTTGGTATAGCGGCTCATGCAGAGAAGAGGAGTTGGCCTCAGAGGTCTGTTCAGTTCACTTCTCTCTTTTTCAGACTTATAGTCTTCAAACACAACTGACGCTGACTCAAGTGATATCACTCAAGGCAATTTTTCAGATTTAGTGCAGCTCCCCGTGGAGCCACTAAGTCTTTATATAACTTATCTCACATATGCAGTAGTGCTGCCAGCAATGGTGACAACACTGGACAAATCTCCAGCTTTGTTAATGATAATGGTTTTTAATCTATAATATAGTTTATACCGTCTTGTATTTCCTCTGAAATGACTGCTTAAGTATTATCACACCTTTTCCCACATGCTGCAATATGATCCTTAAGATGCCATATTTGTGGCACATACCCCTTTACTTCATAACAGCTTTAAAGATATTCATCTCCTTGTTTAAAAAGAATCCCTGATTGAACTACTGAGCAGCTGCTGAGCTAACTTCAGCCCTACAGCTAATAATAATGGTGAAAGTGAGTGTGTGAGACAACACCTCGCTGCCCGTCCTCATCACCTCCCACTGTGTCCGGTCAGTGTTCACACTGCTAATGATTGTTATGTAGCCTGTCTGTGGGAAAGAGAGAGGTGAGAGAGAAAGCTGGGGAGCATCCACCTTCCAGCGAAGGGTTAAAGGAAGCTGGTAGCTGCCATTAATATTTAAATTTGGCACATCAGCTGGCCTTCTCTGCTTACAGCGTCTAAGAGGATGTCAAGTCACATCTTTGCAGTTGATGACAGTGCTGTCATCAGTTTCATCCTGCAGAGCCGACACAACAGAAACCACTGAAACTGAGAGTTATCACTTAAAAAGTGTCCTGTAAGTCCTACATCAGTGACCTGTAAACCTCACTCAGGTTTAATTCCAGAAAACACATCTTTGTTTAACTCACTTTCCCATAAAATTGTGATGCCATTTGTTTTTGTCGGCCAATCAAAATGAGATCATCTTGTAAAATAAATTGGTAACACTTTATTTGATGCCTATCTCTATAATGCATTATAACCATACTTATAATGAGTAAGTAATTCGCTGACAATGCCCACATCGATAATGCATTATATAGTTATAATGTGTTATAATTGGCTTATAAACGTATCATTATAAACACTCATAAATTATCATAAGACTTTATAACAATAAGCATAACACATCATACGTTACTATTATAATACCGGACCTTATAAGTCATGATAAAATGCTTTATAGTGTGTTATGATTATTGTTATAAAGCATTATGATCATTTATAAGTGTTTATAACTATAGTTATACAGTGCTATAACTGCATTATAACTCATTATAAGTATGGTTATAATGCATTATAGAGATAGGCATCAAATAAAGTGTTACCAACATGGTAAATCCAGTCACAGCAACACAGTTCTTAGCTAAGCATTAGCCATGCTAACAGCATGGCAATGTTACCTAGGCTGGTCATCTCATCCCTGTCAACAAAGCATTAGTTTGCTAACACCCTACCACAAAAAGATGCTTAACATTAGCATGTTAGCACATCTGTTAGCATTTAATAGAGATTCTTGAATATTTCCCCCCAAATGTATCTTTTTTTTCAGTCACCCATTGATCAGATTGATATGGTTTCATGACCAGTAAAACATACTATAAAATGCACTTGTTGTTTTTCCCACAGAGAATGTGGAGGTTTATTTTCCCAGGTAAGAGAAATCAGAGGCTGAATCTGTGAGCAGATTGTGAGCAGATGGCAGATTACTGTGTCAAGAATTAGTACTGCTAAATATTACAAATGAGAGACAACACACTCACACACATACAGAAAGAGAGCGAGAGACAGCTTGAGAGATGAACATTATATATTATATCCTTGAAAGATGCTAGCTATCGATCAACAGGCCTGTGAGTTTAAATCACCGTGAGTGTGACATCCGTGCTTATCAATGTGCAATAACATCGCTGTGCTTCCCACAGTCGTCACGCTGGAGCCGAGCGCCGTGTCTGCTCTTGAATGGAAAATTGCTGAGGTGGAATATTCACCCCCACACCCTCCGGGGCTGAGTACCTTACCTGGGCGCTCAGGAGTCACAACTAAGGTCCCATTTGCATTTGATGGTCTCATTAAACAGCCCATTAGGGAGCCTCGCGGTGTGGATGGGAGGCTTTGTGTGGCAATTTGCAGTTTGATGGCCACGAGATGCGTTCCTTTGCTGCCCTGCCAGGTGCCCTTGAGAAGTATGTGGCATTTCTGCTATTAATGGAGGCTCTGCATTTAGTTTTAGGAACACTGTTTAGTCTGATGAGCTATCAGACACACACCGAAAAGAAGAATCAAGCTGTAACAACTAACAGCAATAAATATCTTACTATTTCATAGCTATTTCAAAACCTTCACTGTCTCCCCTGGGCGCTGTTTTATCATTTCTATAGCTTTGATGCTAAAAAGAGAAACCCACTTCCTGGCTATCACCTCTAGAGTTTTTAGGTTATCAGACACAGGCAGAAATGATCCAAATGGAACTTAACTATCTCCATGGCAACTCCATCCACAATGGCGAACTGGTTGAAATCTCAGAAAAAAAGTAACATTTTCTTACATTTTGTTTTTACATGCTGTAAAAATGTTTGTAATTCAGTCTTTTATAGAGGAGATATCACAGAAACATCTGGCTTGTAAATTGGTCCAGCTCCTAAATTATTATAACACTCATCAGATTAGCTCAAGGTTGTTTGTACATGTGTTTACTCTAATTCAGGTTCAGGCTGTGTGGTCCATAAGTTTATGCGTTTGTTGAGTTTTACACGGGGGCGAGCAAAGATGTCATGTAGAGCCTGTACAACAACTGTAGTTCATCTGGGCTGAAACCGAGTCAGGCCAACACATGCAGTCATTTACATGCTACACAATAGATCTTGAGCATAATGGATTCCCCTTGTATGAAATTAATGAGCGTAATGTCAGGAGTTGATTATGAGCTTGCTGTGGTATTTCTGATGCACACCCATGGGAGAGGGGGATGAAAGGAGAACTTCTCCGCGTGGGCAGCAACATCGGATGCTCAGCATTCACTGGTGGAGATCTCCGATAACAATGCGTCACCTCTTTTCTTCCGGGTCATCGCTTTCCACTGGATTCAGGGGCTGCTGATTCATCCAGAAGGGGTAAAGTTCACCAAAGAGTCAAAGTTCACATCAGGAGACTGACTTTTCTGAATGAAGTACTCTTAAAGGGAGGAAACAAATGTTAGGAACTTTACACATTTTATGGGAATCGTTTAAAAAGTTGTTACAGTCTGGATCACAATGTTGGAGCAACTAAATCACTATCGCTGTCACTGCTAGCCAAACAATGTGATATGCAGTTGTATGGAAAAGTTTGGGCCCAATGGGGCAATGTGCTGTCAGTTCTGTAATTTAGCTTATTGTGGGTTGTGCAAAATGTCCTCAGTACTTAACGAAGAACTGTCATTAGGAATGATCAATTCCCTGACTTTTCAAACCCTTTGCAACAACTCTGCAACTTAAAATGAAGATTTGAAAATGAAACTATCGGATGCCTACAAAGCAGGTTCGGCTATAAAAAGACATCAAAGTGCTTTCAGCTTGAAACGTCTGCTGTCTGAGATATCATTAAAATGACAGTTAAAGGGAACTGTGGAAGTCGAGACAAGATCTGGAAGACAGAGAAAACTGTCTGATAAAATAACACATCACACTGGACAGAAAAGGCAAAGCAGGAACCCAGTGTGACTGTAAAAGAGCTGCAGGAAGGTTTAGCTGACACAGGAGTGGTGCTGCACTGTTCCACTGTGCAACACTGATGCACAAATGGGATCTGCATTAAAGTTTTTAAAGTCTGTGAAACAAAAAGTTACAATGTGTCAACATTTGAAAAATAATTTTATTTGATGCCCGAGTGTCATTTTCAACTTACTGTAGAATATGCATGAAACAAAACTAAGCAGCTCTTGACCAACCCACACACCAGAGCAGCATTTTAGCTTTAAGGGGACTGTGTGGGCCTGTGACAGGAGGCATGCTGGGAAGTAAAGCTGTAAGTGCACAGACAAAAGAATAAGTCAAGCGTACTAAGAGAGCAGTTGTTTTGAGCTAATTGGGGAAATAAATTTGAATTTGCTAAGTGGACAAGGTTTGGAAACACACCCTTGCTCATGTTAATTAGGCGGGGCCCTCTAAATGTTATCTGAAATGTCACAGCCCTCCCTGAGGATAGTATTTCAGTCAGGACGTCTCATTGTAGGATCCGCTATTTCATTGTTCACCGCAATTCACAGGAGCTATCAAGTTTTAAGTGTCGCTTTGTTTGCACACAGTGACAGTGGGCCGGCTGCGCGAGGAGGGGGGAAAATGCACACCAGATAGTTCCTGCAAACGCATTCAAGTTGAAAATTAAAGTTTCACCATCCCCCTGCATTATTAACCGAGAAAGGACACTGTGCGTCTGAGGGGTGACACGCCCGCCAGCTCCAGCAGCTAATTATGCATCAAATGAAGAGTAACGTGTTGACAGTGTGAAGAAATGGTGACGTTATTCCTCTCCAGCAGGATAGAATAATTAATTCAACAGGAAATAAGTTTCAGCAGGAACGTCACTGAAATTCTGGCTGCAGAGCTGTTCCATATGAAACATGCATACACACATAGACATAATCTGCCTCTCATCTATTTATAGTTGGTAATACACCATGATGCTTCTGCACTGCCACTGACAAACAGAGCTACAGTTGGAAATGTTAATCACGTTATAATTTCACTAACAGGTAGCCAACCTGTAATTAGTTTAAAGTAATAAAAGACGACAGAATATTAGACATGAAATCTCTTACCTGCACTGAGAATTGTATGTCTAATATTGCTCCAATACCTTCATAGCCCACCGGTGGTCCCTGACCCACACAGGTTAGTGTGGACAACAGCTGTCTCCCAATTCAGGGACCATGTCCATCAGATGCTGCACTTGTAGACAGATTGTGTCAGACACTATTTGACCAGGCTTCACCATTTCAAAGGCTCCTTCAAATGCAGAAAAGAAATTTATCCATTTTTCCACCTTTGGGTGGAGCCTCTGTGGCCCAAACTTTCCCAAGAGTGATTGTGTGCCAGTAATGAGAACAGGCAACAATGACAAGGATCCCTATGAATACACATTATAATAATAATAGCTTAAATGTATATGTAGTTCCTTTCAAAAAACCCAAGGTCGCTCTACAGTGATCAAAATAAATAAATAATTCAATAATTAGAGAAAAGGTGTGTCTTGAGGGCTGATTTGAAAGTGTCCAGGGTTGGGGTGTGGCAGATTTCAAGAGGGAGAGAGATCCAAAGAATGGGGGCTGCCACACTGAAGTCAAGTCAAGTCAGGATTTATTTTGTAAAGCACATTTAAGATGACAGCGGCTGATCTACACAAAGGTGGGTAGCCTACAGAGTTAAAACCACATCAATAAAAGAATGGAATAGATGTGGAAGAACGACAGGAAGAAAACAGAGCAACCAGTGCAAGTATTAAAATAACAACTTCAAAACTAGAGATCATCATGCTCAGGCTGAATGATACGCCAGGTGGAAGAGATAGGGAGGATTTAAAGATCTCTAGGGTCTGGCTCTGTCTGTAGTGGAAACCCATGGTCTGAGATGATGAATGGAGATGAAGAAGTCAGACAGGTACTGGGGGGCGAGGGCATGGAGGGATGAAGGGATTTATACAGTATGTGAGGAGGAGGAGGAGTTTGTTTGAAATGCGGAACTTAACTGAGAGCCAATGGAGATGAATGAGTGTGAGGGTGATGTAACTTTAACAGCTAACAGCACACCTGTTACAACCAGAGAGCATCAGGGTGGAGAGGACAGAGAGGAGCAGTCCTCTATCAGCTCCAGCTTCCAACAACAGACCGCTGATGTCACGTACATGCTGCGAACAGAGAGCAGCTGGTCTGGATGCAGAGTCAGGACAGGTTCTTAGAGACTCTGGTGAAGTGTTCACAAATATTTTTAGTGTATGCGTGGTGTGCCACCACCTCTAAAATAGTCCACGACAGCGCTAGTCCTGAAGCAGACGGCCATGACCTGCCTCGACCACAACAGGCCAGTTTCATTAACACCAATAACCATGAAGTGGCTGGAGAGAGCGGTCCTTCAGCACATCAAAGCTCAGCCTGCAGCCACACCAACACCTCTGCACAGCCAGCAGATGATAACACTGATAACACACTGCTACTGCCCTGCTCACTCTACCACTGCCCTGCTCACTCTGCTCTATGAGCTGCTACTGCCCTGCTCACTCTGCTCTATGAGCTGCTACTGCCCTGCTCACTCTGCTCTATGAGCTGCTACTGCCCTGCTCACTCTGCTCTATGAGCTGCTACTGCCTCCTCACTCTGCTCTATGAGCTGCTACTGCCCTGCTCACTCTACCACTGCCCTGCTCACTCTGCTCTATAGGAGCATAAACATGGCCGCTGTTTGTTGATTACAACTCTGCCTTTAACACCAGACTCATCTCAAAGCTGTCAGACCTACTGTACAGGCTATCATCCATCCATCCATCCATCCATCCATCCATCCATCCATCCATCCATCCATCCATCCATCCATCCATCCATCCATCCTTTCTTTCTTTCTTTCTTTCTTTCTTTCTTTCTTTCTTTCTTTCTTTCTTTCTTTCTTTCTTTCTTTCTTTCTTTCTTTCTTTCTTTCTTTCTTTCTTTCTTTCTTTCTTTCTTTATAAAGATATAGATCCCAACGCTATATCAGAACTGTATAGGCTATCATCCATCCATCCATCCTTTCTTTCTTTCTTTTTTCTAAAGATATACAGTAGATCTCAAAGCTGTCAGAACTATAGGCTATCATCCATCCATCCATCCTTTCTTTCTTTCTTTCTTTCTAAAGATATAGATCTCAAAGCTGTCAGAACTACTGTATAGGCTATCATCCATCTATCCATCCATCCATCCTTTCTTTCTTTCTTTCTTTCTTTCTTTCTTTCTCTGTTTGCTTTCCCATGGTTGAAACAGAAGAAACAATACGACTCAATAGAACTACAGCTTCTTCCTTTCCCACCACCTCTACAGCCTCCAGTAATGGCCACAGACACCTGTATAACTCTGCTTTAATACCCAGCTCACTGACTCTATCTGTTCAGCCTCTCATTTCCCTTTATCCAAGCTGGAACATTCAAACCGGAGGATAATTCTCCACAGCAGCAGTGAGGAACATGGTGCCAGTGTTATGGCTCCAAACACAAACCCACCTTGACATTTTGAGGCTGGCATGTTCTGCAGTTTAGCATGCGCCCAGCTCTCATTACCATGCAGCAGGTCTCTACCAGCAGGACAATATCCTTTAAAACTGCCGTGTCTTCTGCTTGGTGCACTTCAATGTAATTTAAATAAAGTTACGTCACCCACACCGTTGCTCCCAAAATCCAGTGCAGTCTGAAGCTTATCAGATATCCTGCTGACAGCCCAGACTGCCTCCATAAATGCAAACTCAGCAGTGAGAGTTCTGTTTAGAGAAGGTGCTTCCCTGTTATTTGAAACATTTAAGTCCACAGCTGACAGTGGCTTTCTCAAAATAATTGACTGGAAATAAGATAAATAAGAGAATAGTGAAAAGAGTCAAGTTTTTTTTTATATAGCAAAATATATATTTTTTTCACATTATTGTCTGATATTTATGGCAATTTTAAACAACTGATGAGCTGTGCAGTGTCTTGGAGTTGGTGTATGAAGCCCAAGGTCTTATGAATGTCATTGGTGGAGAAAGGTGTCAAATGTTATTTGACTTAGTTATAACTTGGTGTCTGTGGCAATTAGTCACATAAGAAAAAGAATAAGATCACCTGGGATAGCCAGGCTTGGTGGGAATGTGAATTTAAAAGACTAAAACACTATGCTTGGCTTGAGTGGAGTTAATGATCATTTTTTATTTTCTTAAACAGTCTTAACATTTTCTAAACTGTAAGTGCAACTGTCACAACAGTTTCAGTTTCATCAAATCTACTGCATGTTTCCAAAAGGAAATACCTCACCCAAAACATCTCATTTACATTTCAAAATGTATTTTGTGTTCATTTTTCAGTGCCACCGATACAAAGCAAAAGTTGTTTTGTTGTAAACTGGATGCTTCTGAAACATGATTGGTACAAATTATATGATGGATTATAATCATGCTCCATATGGGGCATAAATATGATTAAGATGGGAGATTCTGATCTGTTGTGAATAACAAACTAATTATCCAGAGATTTGAGTTTTGCGATGTCTTAAGAAATGCTTTTCTCATTTTAGAACTCAGCCTGAGCAAAAAAGAAAAAATGTAAAAGGTGTGAAGCAACTGTCTGTACTAATTACCATCAGGGATTTTTACAGAGAAGAGATATGGATATCAAAGTTTAGGACTATGCCACAAGAATATCAGTTTGATTCACGTACATGACCAGATGCAGGTTTTCATAGTCAGAAAGCAAAAGGGTAACAGTGAGCATTTCCCTCATATAACATTGAAATATGGATTGAAATTACAGATGAAACGATATTGTCTTTTATTCCAGTCGCTCTTCAGTGTGAAAAACTGCTGACTGTGTTATCTACAATGCAATTAGACTGTTTTGGGTGTTCAATGGATTCATGTCTTATGCTTTTAGCAGACAACCTTGAGCTGTGCACAGCTCCAAGCAGAGGTGAAAGCAGGTTATAGACTCTCTTCTTTGAACCGCACACCCTCAGATTTAGTTTCATTGTCAGGTGGACACAAATGACATTTAGTCAAGTCAAAATACTTCACATTACAACTCATCCAATAGAAACAGGCCTATCTCTATAGGTGCACCAGTGCTTTGAGCTAAATATTCACACCTGCGTGTTAACATTTGCACAGAGACAATGCTAACATGTTATTTTAGTGTGTTGGCTAACGTATGCTAATTAGCACTATAATAAAGTACAGTGGAGGCAGGTGATCATACTGGATGCCCCTGCTGCAGCTCACTGAAGAGAACATTGTGACATTAAGGAGAAATAGATGTAGTCTACCATTAGGCTGATAATGTGAAAATGAAAATTATAAAAACACAATGTTAGTAGCAATAAAAAAGCAACAAATATTATGTTTAGTAAGAGCCATCGTGAACATGAACTGTGCACTACAAAGCTTGTTTTACTGTACTGATTCTGACTAGCTGGTTCAGATTTTTTTTCTTGTTTTAATTTGTTGTAAATTACAGTTGCCTTTTCAAATGAGGTGAATAATAAATGTTAAGTCCCTGTGAACAAAAAGCCTTTCTTTCACCAGCAGCAGCTCTAATCAGGGTTGTACTGATCAGCCTCCCAGCTGGCCCAGAAACGTCTGACCAGCCACCAGTATCACACTGTGGTTCTACCTGGCAGCCCTCAGGTGTAGTTGTAATGAACAGTAATGAAACATTACAGGATTAGAAAACCATCCCTCCAGTCACCTGGTCCACTGTCTGTTCCTACTGGCCTGCATGACTCAGGGAAATATTCACTCGTGAGTTTCTGACATGGATGGCACACGTGGGAAGACTTCCTCTGGTTGGAAAGTGTTGGATGACAGACCTGACCTTTGGGCTTGTGCCAGATATTGCTCAGAGAGAGTTGATGCTGAGCAGCGCGCCTGGTGTTAGTAACACTCTGGCTGGTGCTGCCTGATGGATGAATCACACTGAAATCCTCACAGTCTGCGCCTCTGGCTTCGTTCAGGGTCAAGAGCAAAAGAATTTATGTGAGTGAGATGTCTCATCACTGAGGATTTCTACTGTCATGAAGATTCAGATTTTTCCAAATTTATAAACAAATCAGTCTACGTGTATCGTCCTTTCAGAGAATTTCCTTTTCTCTCATACTATTATTAAATATTAAACATAAATGGCTGTTGTGGATCATTGGACTCCCTGTGAGAGGCATTCACACCACACACTTTAAAGCAGTTTATTCACACTCTGAAACATCTCCTCCATATGTTTTGTTGGATTTGACAAGTGAGAAAAATGCAATTTAAACTCTGGTGGCACCAAATGATAGCTGTGACATGCCTGAAAGTATCAGCCATTTTCATAGAGAATTTCATCTTCAGCAGCCACAAGAAATTCCTCCTAAAGAGAGAGCGAGCTTTGTGGATGTGGGATGGATGGTGACAACTTGCAGCTGGTAAGTGCATGCTGGGGAGGAAGTTGAATAATATGAAGTGAATCTGACTGATGCTCTTATGTGTCTTTGTGTCGTTTAACTGGCGTGAACAGCAGAGAAAGCTGCTTGTGATCCTGTGAGCTAAAAAGGAGAATAGAAATATTTTTTTAGCTCTGATACTGTAAACAAATTAAAGAGGAAAGTGGGCTGTAAGTGTGATCGCAGCCTTGTTGATCACCAGGAGGGCTGTCAACAGGTGGCACAGCATTAAGACAGGTGCCAGTTCGACAGCTCTAATATCTGTTGGCAGGAGAGGGGCGGGGGTTTCTCACACACTGACAGGACACCATATATCTAGACCATAACTGCAACGGTACAGAATGCAAACATTGGATGATATTTCACATTTTCAGTCACATGGACCCTTTGGCAGGTCTGCCGCAGTTTATTATCATATATGCCAGGATGAATTACAGGGAAATGCAAGTCAACTAGGATTTGCAATTTGATACAATTATGCAACTGTATAATGGCATATTCGATTTGAATATTTAATCTATAAACAACTTATATCTATTTACTGATGAAGGTCTTTAAAATGAGCTGAAAGCTTAGAAGACATCCAGTAGCAAGTAAACTGCTATTTCATTGTCACAGATCATAGACTGTATGTCACAGATGAACCTTTAAGCTCAATTTTTGATGCAACTTCATCTTTACAGCTTTGATGAGAATCAGGTTTTATTATCTTTTTTAAAAAGGCCCTATTATTGGAAAACATAAAGGGATTGCTTCAAAGTAAGAGTTCAATAGTGAAGTTTGTGGTCTCTTGCAAGGATTAATAAATTCTCATAATGATGGTGATGATGACTCAGGATGATGAAGATGGTGATGTCATGTTAACAATGAAAATCCTGCTGCTGCTGCTGCTGATGATTATAAATGTAAATCATCATAAGAACACAGATGGTTGTTATAAATGAAACTGATGAGGGAACTGGAGATGAAGTCAGGAGATGGGAGAGGAGGAACAGAATAATATATATATTTTTTACCATTTTTTTTTCACAACTTTATTGACAACAAGAGTATACAGGATTTAATACAGTTGGATGAAATAAGTGTAGCTATACAACATTAATACACAACCAAACCATCATAAATATGCCAGGGGATGACAGCAAGACAGAAAAAACATAAACTTAAATAAATATTTTGTAAAGCTTACAAAGATCATACGTTTTAACAGCTTTTTTATTCTCACAATCACAGAGGGAGGAGATATAGGCTATTGACCAACATATGCAGACAGTTCCAAGACGTTTGGCTTCTTACCAGAAAATTTTGACTTATAACATTTGGATAAAATAATTAACAAGTTAATCATATCATCATATTCAGTGTAGCCAAACAAAACATTTTCCCAGCATAAATTAAACTGTGGATAAATATGATGAGTGATAAAGCGTGCCGGTCTGCTCCAGAGTTGTCTGGTGTGTGGGCCAGACCAGAATAAATGAACCAAGGTTTGGTTGACAGAAGGAACAGAATAATGATGAGAGTGAGGAAGAAGGTGATGAGGAGGATTATCAAAATGATTAGAGGAAGAAGAAGATGATGATGATGGCGGTGGAGATGATGATGATGATGATCCCTCATCGTCCCTGTTTGTGATTTTGTGATAGAACTATGGTGCCCATTTTGATATAATGTCTTTGGACATAGGCCTACCTGTTTTTGGTTGTTTGTTTATCTACTTATTTTTGTTCTGTTTTGTTCTGTCAGGTATTTTTTATTTTATTTATTTATTTTTTTCTCTGTTGAAAAAAAGAAGAAAAAAAATGATTAGAGGAAGAAGAAGATGATGATGGCGGTGGAGATGATGATGATCCCTCATCTCATCCCCCTGCCTGCGCCCCCCGAGGGGCACCCTCGCGCACCGCTGCCCCTCCCATGAGCAGCGTTGCCTCGGTGACTGCCAGTTTACGTGATGACGTCGGATGTATATGAGCGCAGGCGGCGGGATCTCTCTCCCTTTTACCGCCATCGGAGCGGAGTCTCTTTTCTTCCCCGGGACCGCTTCACTGCGCAGCGCCGCCGAACCTGCCCCGCCGCCCGGCCACAGAGCCAAGGTAAGGGTCGGTAGCCTGCCGGGGGACCGGGGGACCGACCGACGCCCCACACACTAACTTCTCTGCGTCGTTTCAGAAGTTTTAGATTGAATCTGTGTGAAGCTTTAGCAGACGACCGCGGCGGGTAGGGAGGGAAGGAGGGAGGGGGGGACGGGTCTTCTGCTAATGCTACC
Source organism: Trachurus japonicus (assembly GCF_045865225.1). Taxonomy (NCBI): domain Eukaryota; kingdom Metazoa; phylum Chordata; class Actinopteri; order Carangiformes; family Carangidae; genus Trachurus; species Trachurus japonicus. Next base: position 20,051,651 of record NC_140929.1, read on the forward strand.
TACCAGCCAGTGAAGTCAGACAGCGGCAGCAGCCATTGAGACTCGCTCCTCCATGATGTGTGTTAACGGTACACGCGATTAAAAAAATAATAAAACAACCATTATTATCAGCTCTGCTCGGTTCCCTGGACTGTTCCCACACCAGCTCCTCCGGTACTAACAACTAACCGTCGGATAATCCCGGTAACTGTCGGCGTTTTTATTTTTTTTTTCCATATTTGTTGACACGTGTCTTGTATCTTGTATTTTTTGGACTTGACCTTATTTTTTTTTGGAGGATGATACTCAGGGTGGGGAACAGCCTGGACTTTATTAAGACAACCTACCGCGGCTGGGTTAACTGTAACTGTAGCCTATTAGCCGGTCACATTTTTATTTTATTTTATTTTATTTTTCAACAACGAAGCCCGGTTAATTAAAACATGGCACCGGTGCGCTGCCAACACTTCTCGACTGGCCCATATTTTGTAGCTACAGCAGCAGCACCGTGTTCCTCCCACTTGCTCCTCCAGCCCGGGTAGTGCGCATCAAGCTAGTGTAGCATATATATAGCAGCAGCTAGCTCCACTAGCTCCACTAGCCGTTACACACCGAGCAGCGCTGTGACAAGCCGGGCCAGGCCGGCTAAAGTTAGCCTGTTTACTAGCCGCTGGGGCGAGCACTGGGGCCGGCGGCTTGCACTGTGTGTGGAGGAAGGGACTAGCGGGTGTGTTTGTTAGTTATCAGACGTCGAGCAGTAAGTTAATGTTTCTAAACAGGTTCGCTGGTCCTGCTCGGGTCAAATGAAGTTAGAAAATGTGTCTCAGACAGTCACACACCCTGGGCTTTTTGTTAGTCATTGATGGTTTGCTGCTAGACTTGAGCATGCAACACGTGGTCGCCGGGGCTGGATTAAGGGAAAGGCTTGTCCCAGAAAGGAAAAAAAAAAGTGTGTATGTATGGTCAGTGTGTTGGGTCAGTGTTATATATATTTATGTCGTTTGACGTGTTCATTCACATATATAAGGCGACATTTATCATCTTCTGGCCGTGTGGGATTGGATGGCTTACTGTGACATGGGCTGAGGTGACTCTCATGGTCCCCGTGGATGTGTATGGATAGCAGTAGCACACCGAGTCAAACATGCTCTGAGCTGCAATGTTGCATAATATTATTATGTCCCGAATTAGGAGTCATCCTCATCTGGATAGACCAGATGTTGCTTTCTTGGGATGGCGGCTCAGATTTATATTCATGACAAAAATATGTTGTATGGAGATATTTAAGCATGTCCATATTTGACCAGTGCTCTCATATCATAGCTCCTCACAATCATCAGCTACATGCATTAGAGATGGATCCTGGGCTCCCAAAAGGAGTAAATTCTGTACATTTTATGGCCTAGCTGTAACTATTTTTTGTCAATTATTAAAAAAAAGAAAGAAAAACAAGTATTGACCCAAACTGGAAAAACTCTGTCATGGCATTTTATGCAACATCAGTATATTAAAAAAAAAGTGTACTGCTGCTAAGAGCTTTCTGCAGTTCTGTCCCATCAATAATTTGGCATTATAGAGAATACAAGATGACTGTGGCGGTGGGTGTCGTCTTACTTTAGATATTGTAGCGTGTCATGGAGCACATGTGTAGTTGTTCTGTCATGCGTCTGCATCTATTCACTTGGGTCCGTGTTGACTGAGGAGCGGGAGCTTCACAATGTGCCACAGTCTTCAAGTGACAGCTCTCAGTTGAGAAATGAGACTTAACGAATGCGAGAACTAGTCTGCTCTCTTTGTCGGTTCTCCCCTTTTTATGAGGCAGGAAACAATATGAACTGTCATGTGAATTTCTCCTGAACTGTCACGCCAACACTGTAGATGAATACATCTAATTGATGAGCTGATTGTAGCTGAATGCATGTGGAGATGATGTCTTTGCTGAAAGGATATTTGTCCCACTCATTTTATAACCTTTCATGACCTTTAGATTTCTCCATTTCAGTTTCAGTCTTATGTAAATTCACTCTGATCTGCGGCTGAGTTTGTTCCAGTTTTGGGCTTTGTGAGGTAGGCCTGTCTTATTTAGGGCCGGATCTACTTGTGGACAGGTCAGTACAATAAGAAGGACTAGACAAGGAGGATTAAGAAACTTTGCCATAGTCTTATCTAATCATACTGGAGCTGCCTTTCATGTATTGAAGTTATTTTGGTCAGATCACGCTTACAGATAGTTATGGTTGTGATTTCCCACCAGGAGGTGCAATCTGTGCAACAAAAGCAAGGAACTATGGTGAATTTGTCTAATACATGAAGTATTCAATAAGAAATGTGTCATTCCCGTCCGTCTCATTAATTCTGGACATGATCGATCATCTTCATACATCTCTAATAAACGCTGATGTTATCGTTCACTAACAGCCAGCTTGTGATGTGAACTCTCCTGCTGGTAGGGCTTTAACAGCTGAATTCATATAATAAAGTAAGAAATGAACTGTATATAATTTTGACACACAAACCTTTTTGATAGCTAAAGCACTGCAGCATATAATTAGCTGTGACATTTGCATACTTAAACTCTTGGAAGAGTCGAAGAGGACTTCCTATAGGCGATACAGTCTCAACCTGATTATTATTCATTATTGACCAACCGGTCGTTCCGTCTTCTTTCAGTTCTTCACCTGTCAGACACAGCTCGTAACAACATGGCCGGTCAAGGCCTTTGACCTCTACAGCACTCAGTTTGAATTTACAAGCTAAATGTGGGGAATTAAAAAGTAATTTAGATGTTAATGCACATGTGTATAGTCTGGAAGAATGGTGCAATTCAGAGTGTGGGAATGGACACATGTTTTGCATTTATGTTAGAGGAAATATATATATGTAGTGTACTGATAAACAGGCCTCCAAATCTTCTCTCCCAGTGCATCTTTAAAAGGACACAAGACAGACAGACTGGAGGAGGTACGGTTACGCAGGATGTGACAGGGGGAGCCGGAGGACACAGGAGATCGACTGACCACTGTTCAGTTTAGCAAGGGCAGTGACACAAAGCAGGTAGTCACAGCTAACCAGCCGTGAGAAGCTGCTGTCAGACTCTGTCCCGGCCCAGCTTTGACACACACTAGGAGCACGTTTATGGGCTGGCGAGAGCCACCGCCACCGCTGCTGCTGCTGCTCATGGCTCTACAAGAAGTCCTCTGTCAGTAGTTGTAGCCATGCTCTTTATCATGTTTATCAATCATTACTGTCTGACAGCCTTGAATATCTTATAAAGATTGGACTGCAGTGTAGTTATTGGTGGACACTGGCCTATAGTTATTGATATACATTGTTGTTTGTTGTCTCACTGGTTTGCTCATTCTGCTAGTGACCGTGTTTATCAATTACCAGTATTTGGTATCGGTAAGAAAAGAGTCAAAGCATTTATCTGTATTAAATTAATTTTTATTAAAATAATTATATACAGATGCTTGTTAATTTTGAGCAGGTAACCCTTTTTTTACTAGATAGAGTGGTATTAACATTAAATAGATACAAGGAAGTCCTCTATGAGTATGTACTGTACATAGTTGAAGTGTGATTGTCATCTCAGGCCCGGATCACTGCACTGTTGATGGGGGGGTTCAGGAAGTGGCAGAGATTTCTAGCTTTTTACACATCTGGACACATCTGTTGTTTGAAGAGTTGGTTACTTTTCCCCCGGTTACACAACGTCTGTTCTGTCCGCCTCAGGTGAAGAGCCAATGTGTCTGGGTTACATTCTGCAGGCAGATTCCTGCCCAGTCTTTAAGTCATTACAAGGGTGTAGGTTTATGTTACAGCCAACTTAGCTATTGTTGAGTTTTGACACCGGCACCTCCAGGTCATGATCTGCAACCTTACTTTCTTATATCTTATATCTATAGGGTATCTTATAGGGTCTGATTGTCAATGCAAGTCTGAAACAAACACCATGGTAACACAGCTCTCTCAGGGGGGGCAGGGCTCTGGGAGGGGACGGCCGGTGGCTGAGTCACAGCCTGGGCTCATCCCGCCTGGACCAGGACTTTTTTATTTATTTATTTTTAATTTAATTACGCATGTGGCCATACTTATCTTATCTTCAAAATGCTCCGTTTCTACTGAAAGCAGGAAATGAGTTAACAAGCTGGTAACAAGCTTGAGAAATCCTTTGGCACATTTAACTGTGTGGTGATGACCTCCTCAGTGTACACTTGTCATCATGTGTGAGGTGAAATGATGGTGGCCGTTAAAACGTGGACGCATATGGCTGACGGCTTATGGCAGGGGACCCGTTTTAACTTTTAACTGGAGACCTCTAAACAGGAATTGGAAGAAAATCCTCAGTCAGATCAACAAGATCAGCACATTTAGTTTTTTTTTTAGTATCTTGAACAGCTGGTCGTGCGGTGGGGTGGGGGGTTATAAAGGAAAGGTTCTGCTCTGCTTTGATCTTTCATTGGATTCAGGCGAGTGTTGATGCCTACTGCATAGCATTCATTTTTATGTGCATTTCCTCTGGTATGGGATAGTGAAGACACACACACACATGCCAGTAATTTGCAGTAGGATTACCGTACTTGCGATGCTCATTTTCATTTTTTCCCCATCAGAACGGTTGACATGAAAAGATCTGGAAAAGCCTTTATGTAAAATCTAGGTTGCGTAATAAAAATCATGTAAAGTATCCATTGTTCTGCGCTGGTTCTCCTGGTCTATTGCCACACATCTGAATGTAAAGTATGAAATCCTCATAGGGATCAGTTGGCTGCTACAGTCAGATGATGTATTAGCTTTAGCTGTCTGAAGCTCTTTGCCACCAAAATGCCTATTAACCGTATCCAAGTCGGTTTTTTTTCTTTCTCCTCTCTACAACCTGAACCCATCCTGCTCCGTGTACAGCGGCATCTGGTCTTACGATTAGCCCCGAGTCGGCTCAGGTTGTGTAGAAGTGGGATGTCATTTTAAAAGAGGGAAACGTTTTCGCCCTAAAATCACACAAACTAATCTCTGAAGTTGCAGCGGCACTACGCTTAAAAAAAGTTGTAGCTGTTTTTTTAACCGTGGTTCATTATTTAACATCAGCCCTGTCGCGCTCTAAGCGGCTTAAAATTAGCATCACAAGTTATTTGTAAATGCTGTTTGACCCAGATCTGGTGACAGGCAAATGTTACTCAACATTAATTAGCGCGTGTCCTCCAGTGCTGCGAAGCTAATTATTTTCTCTCTTGTTTTTGTTTTTCAGCATCACTTAAGACTCAGCTAAAATGGCAGACATCGACAAGTAAGTACATCCTCTTCTTCCTCTTGTGGTCTGTGGTCCCACCAAGTAGACTCCCGGGGTCTTTGGCAGTTGAAAGGGGGGGATGCACCTGCTGTGACATCACTGAGATCGACCACCAACAGGGGGCAGTGCAGCAGGCTTGTTTACGTCTGCACGCCTGCATATCAAGCCATGGACCTGAACAACGGTCTAACTGGAATAACGCTCAAGTGGCTGTCAGACATGAGGATTGATGCCAACACACACACACGCATACACACACCCCCCTCTGCTGTTGGCCATTGATTTTCAAGTCGTGCTGGAGACAGACGGGAGAATGAGAGCAGGGTTCAGTATTGAGCTCCTCTGCACTGCATCTTAAAGGTGGTGTCATGTTTCAGTGCTTAGAAAGGCATTATGGGTAAAAAGGACTCTGGAGTTTTGATTACTGCTGGGGAGCTGCGCTGCATCCAGTATTAGAAACGGCAGAGAATTGTTTTGTCCTTTTTTACTCGGTTACTTTTGAATATGCCCTTCAGCAGTGTACTCCAGTAGGGCTGTGGCTCATTTTCATATTCTCATGTAGGAAAACACTAGGTATGGTTAAAGTGATTTTTTTTTTTTACAAGGATACTTTAGGACTTTTTCCAACTGCCACATCAGTCGTTGCAATCAAAGAGGAGTTGAATATCTAGTTTCCCTCGCTCTAAACATGCCAGAAGCGGTTTGGTGGTTGGTGTTAATGCCGTGTGCCCACGAACACTCTGAGGTGTCTGTGTTTTGGCTGACCTTCTCCTCCGCCTCTCCCGCCCACCCCCCCCCCTCCCTGTCTCCCCGAGCAGCAAAGACCAGGCTGAGATGGACCCGGCAGATATGGAGGACGTGGAGGAAGTAGAAGAGGAGGAGACCGGAGAAGATGAGAACAGCAAAGGTAATCCTCTCGGTGAGAACGAAACGCAACGCAACATGTTGTCATTGTACTCCACATATAAACAGCCTTTCAATTGCTCACAGAGTTTAGAAGAGTTGTTGGATAAAAACGGCGTTTCAATCCTAGGATAGCAGTTTGAACCATGTGCCTCTGCCTGGGTTTTAAACTGAGCAGAGTTATTTGCATGACATGATTTTGAATTGTAGTTAAGAACTGGGAGGCTCTAATCCGTTTTATTTTAGGATCTGGATGCTGTTTATGCGTCCTTTGATGCTCAATAAATGATTCAGACGGCCTCTCATACATTGGCCTACTCCCGCCTCATTGTGGATAGATATAGATGGCTGTTTGGCCCTTTTCTATTTATAGCAAGAGCGAAAATGTCTTACAAAAAAGCCAGACTTGAAAGAAGACGGCTCATTCCGGCTGCCTACGACTGATCCGTCATAGCGACCACACTCTGAGGAAAGCCGTACACCAGGCCTGGAAGCTGAGGGGAGATTAGAAATGCATGAGTAATACACAGTTACAGCTTGGCAACATTTACATGCAGCGCAAACTCTTGTTAAGAAACCTCACTGACTTCACGCATCAAGGCTGCTGCGAGACACCAGCAACTAACGCAGAGGAGCCACAGATCTCAAGACTTGTGAAAGTGAACTAACAAAAGGTGAAAACATGTTCAAATAATGAAGCCACTCCCATCCTCAGCTTAGTTACTGTTAAAGGGATAGTTCAACATTTTGGCAAATTCTCCCATTGCCATAATCTCTAAAGTCATAGGGGTAGGTTCGTTACCTTTAATTGTCGGTGCAAGATATTTTGAGATCAGCGGGGCAGAGACGCGAGCTGCTCAGGTAACGGTAGATACAGTAGTCCCCTCATCAGAATCATCAAATAAACAATCCAACAACTCCAAAACAATCTGGTGGACAAGTTGTGACCTGCACATTCACCACGCTATGAAGTAACAATGTAACATTACGAGACGGTGTTGTTTTCAAGGCAAAATGCGTAGCTGGAACTTCATTCCAGACACGGCTGCTGCGCGGAGTGATTTCAAAAGCAAAGTAGTTCCGAGCGTGGTATTTGCTTCATGTCTCATAATGTTACATAATTATACATGATTATTTCATAGTGTGGTGAATGTGCAGGTCACAACTTGTCCACTAGAGCGTTTTGGAGTTGTTGGATTGTGTATTTGATGAGTTTTGAGGGACAGGGGACCTGTACCGTTCACCTCTAGTGTGTTCGCTGAGCAGCTCACGTCTCTGCCCCGCCGATCTCAAAGCAACATGCACCGACAATTAAAGGTAATGAACCTACAGCTGTGACTATACGGATTATGGCAATAGGTGAATTTGCCAAAATGTTGAACTACACCTTTAATAGTCTGATTTGAGTCTCTTTGGGGAAAAAGGAAGTGTAGATTCTGTGATGTATAAATACATGGGGCGGGTTCTTAGTAGTTTCAAAGCCAGCAAGTGTTTGTACCACACTGAACTAGGTTATGTCACTGGAGGATCAGTCCTTAAACAATACAAGCAAATAATGATTTACAGTGACTTAATTTAGCTGATCTATATTTCCTATGAACTTCCACCCTCTCCACTCATGTTCTCTGGGACATTGAATTTCTTTCTCTGCACCTCCCTCTTACAACTTGGGTACATGTGTGATCCAGAACCCAAAAAGAAACACTGGAGGAAATTTCATGCTGTCACCTTGAAACAATTATGTGACAGCCTGTACATGTTTGTGATGTTATTCACTACATCCCATATGGAACAATGACTGTATTCACTGTATCAGCCAGCCCTAGTGGAGCAGTAGAGCAAGTGCATAATAATGTTTCTACTGATCACACACACTAAAACTGTTGAAATGGAAAACTGTGACATAGTGAGTAATTTTATAGTCTCTTTTTGGAGAAGCGAATGGTCGGAGTTGGAGAGTGTATTTCCCTCCAGAAGGTGAACCCACGTCTGCACTGACCCGTTGATTTATCCAACCAGAAGGAGCATTTTGTGTCGAGACATCCATCCAGTATCGAGTGTGATTTGTGACAAGTGTGGTTGTATTTATTTGACCGGCCGCGGCGTCTCGGACAGCCGATCTATTGTAGCTGGTAACGCATCACGAGCAAAATGCCCAGGATGTGCCAACGGTGAAAAGTGACTTCCAATCTCTTTAATCTTCTCACCTGCCAGCAGCAATCTGACTGAGCTTTGATAGGTGCAAAGCAACGCGTTGGCCACTTGGATTGTACCATCTGTCACCTGTCTGGTTTCACAAAAGGAGAACACCCGTTATTGCTGACGGCCTCCTCTTGTGCCTGTGCAGCACCGACAGTGTGGACATTAAAAACCAGACTTGATTCAGTCTGTCCCTTCTTCTTCACTTCAATTTTACTTTCTTACTTCAAGGAAGAAAACATATTGATATAAAAGGAAAAACAAGGGCCTTACCGATTAATCCACTGATCATAGTCCATTAGAGATAATCAGCCAAAAGTTGGCCTATCGATAACATTTTTAAGAGCGCTATTTTTACCAATAAAGTGCAGGGAATATGACTCGGTTTTACTTATAAATGATGTCCTTGTGCTATTATTCATCCGGTAGTAAACGCTGAGCAGGAAGAGGCGTTTCATTCATTGTTCAGGATGACGGAGGAAAGAAAATGTGAACACGCGTTTAGAGGATGAGTCATCACTGACGACTTCATTAGACATATTTGTGCAATGTAATGCACACATTTGATATCAGTCATTTTTTATTCCCTAATATCAATATCTGCATTGGCCACAAAAACTCCATCTTGATCAGGCCCTGGTAAAGATGATTTGAAAAGGAAACTGCTCACACTCAGGATGAAGCAGATATCACAGGAAAGATCAAGTGACCAGACAGAGCAGAAGTAAACACGATGTCTTGTGCAGCTGGTGATCCCGGCCCTAAACGTGTTCTTTTCATTCTTCTAAACTGATTCTCTGGTCTTCATATTTCACTCATGACAACGTATGTGTTTGTGTCCTCAGCTCGTCAGCTGACTGTGCAGATGATGCAGAACCCACAGATCCTGGCTGCGCTGCAGGAGAGGCTGGACGGCCTGAACGGCTCGCCGTCAGGGTACATGGAGAGGTGAGGGATCAGTTCTCCAAACAGGTTTATTCTGCATCAGTTATTATGTTAATCAGTCAGTTACTATCAATCAATGAATCTTCCTCTAGAAAATAGAAATGAAATCCTGGCATGGTCAGCAAGTCCATGTTCAGCCGTGAACGTGTGCTCACTCAAACACACAGTCGGCTTTATGGCTTTTTATTAAAAGGATCTGGACAACACTTAAAAATGAAATAATCCCACGCACGTTTGTGTATTTGGAAAAATAGGATAATCACAGAATAACACTGCACTAACAGTGGAGGGATTAACCGTCATCCTTCCACAGGCGCACACTAACCAGCTGTAGAGAGAGGGGCATTGTCAGGGTTTGATCTTGTCCATGTCCTTTATTGATCCATATCAACTATTAAAAAAAAAAAATCAGACCAGGATTAGAATTGATGGGGCTGCTGTGCATCGAACTAAGACGGCTTTTAATTTAGGTTTTTTTTTAAAGGTCCAGTATGTAATAATTGGCAAAGTTTATTGGCAAAATCTGAATATACTACCCATGAATGTATTTGTACAATCGCTAAAATTTAAAATTCATTTGGTTTTCGTAGCCTTATAATTACGCTTTTATATAAACATGTTATATATTATTATAAACCCTATTTTACACACTGGACCTTTAAATATTTTTGGGGTCTTTTAGGCCTTTAATTGCTAGGACAGCTGTGGAGAGACATAGAAAGGGGGAATGACATGCAGCAAAGGGCCTCTGGTGGAATCAAGTCTCTGCATATGGCCCAGCACTGCTGCTCTGCTCCGTACGGGAGAGATGCTTCTTACTGAATGCAGGATAGAGCTCAACATCTCCCTCAGTAACTGTTGATCAGGTTTAATCCTGCTACTGTTGTCCATCAGTCATGAGTTGTAATGTTACTCCCTCCGATGATACGTGGGTGATATGCTCACGCTTACATACTAATTGGTTTTCCAAGAGGTGATCGAGTAGAGATGCTTTCACATGGACCAAGTTCATGTGAAGTTCAGCTACGCTCATCTCTTAGCAGCGACGTGAATCCAGAGGCGACAAGACACCAAAGCTGCTGCTGCTTCTGCACGGCTGAGCTCAAACCCAGGCTGCAGGCTGGTGTCATTGTGCTGCTGCTGAGTTGCTCAATAGCTGAGAAGCAAAGAGGGGAAAACTGGCGCATCTTCACAGACACCACCAGCACACTGTGTGATACACAGCCATTGTTTAGCTTGAATTTAGTCAGCCGGGTTGAAGTCCTGAAGATACAGGATGGTAAAGTTAACGCACAAGAAAAGTTGCCGCAGTCGGTCTGCCAAATTTGACCTGATAAATTTGACCTGCATTTGGCAGCAGGTCGGAAATTAAGACTCTTCCCTAATAGTCCTAAAACAATTTTTTTAAAAAGGTGTCTGTTGACTGCAAAACACTAAAAGAACAGGAACATGGCTGAGATCATCTAATTGTGTCGTGGGTCCCAAATGGCAGCGTATTGGATTACCGAGCCTTTAAATTGAATTGAAACTCATCGGGTGTGTTTGTTAAGAAGCTACATGGGACTTAACAGGAAAATGATTTAATGCTGTGGACATTCTCCAGACACGAGCTATAAAAGACAATGTGTAGGTTTAACTTCAGGTACTTGATGCCTACAATAGTAGCCTACATTTGCATCGGTGTGTTTGGTCTGTGTCACTCCGTCACATCGGCTGTGACTCACATCCAGGTTTGTGGGGGTGAATACTTTTTTTATAGCCGTCAGTGTGTCTATCTACTGGTTGAGCTGACAGATGCAGTTGAGTTATTTTTTTAATCCATAAGAGCAGAGGTACAGTCAGAGCTCAGACGCTGCGTGAATGTGGTGGTGTGTCTCGGCTGCTGGGTTCTGCCACCCACCGTTCCTCTTCTCCGCAAAACCATCAGCAAGCAGCTCTTTGATCAACTTGTCAAATGTTTGGCAGTCACCGACAAACTCGCCAGTCTGACCGTCTTAAGCACTGGGGACCAAACATGCATGGCTTTGCCAGGATGTCGCAGATTTTTAATTTACCACACTGCAGAGAAACTTCACGCTGCACTGAGTCCTGATATTAACGGTAAATGTTGAGCTTCAGTGAGACTGAGTGTTCAAGCTTAATTTTCATATGATACAACTTAATTTCATATATTAATTTAAAGGTTGAGACAGCCGGCTGGAAACATCGACAATATAAATTTCAATTAACTTTCTTACTTGTGAAAACATGTAGATGGAGAACCGCCATTACAACAAAAGAATAATGGCTACAAAGCATTTCAAAGCAGAAAGGAGGGGCCATATAATTAAATACCAATCTTTGTAGATCTACAAACTGGGGGAACTCTTTCCTCTCATAGTTATTGTCAAATTCGTGACTCGGAAGTTTTGTCATTTGTATCTTTATGCCACTTCTGCTGCTTGTGAATGTTTTCCTGCTCGCTGCTTCTCTTCTGACAATGATGTTTACAAAATCTGTTTGTGCTTAGTTCATGTGGATTATGTGTCGAGGGAGCGCTCTTATTTACAAGGAGCTATATGTAATAGTTTTCTTGAAATTGAAGTCATTGTAAACCAGGAAGCCCCATCTCATCGGCCTGGTGTTTCCCTCCTATGGACTGCAGCTGGTGACGGTGCTTCTTGTTCATGTGGAGCTACAACAAGGACCGCCGTCACTAGCTGCAGTTGGCAAGCAAGATGTTAAACAGTTAGCATGGTCTGACTGGCACTTTGAGTATTACATTTCTAAATATAGAAACTTTTTAATGGCACAATTTGTATCATCGGAAGTTTAGATTATGTGCCAAGTAAGATTGTCACGTCATCACCCCTACGAGTATTTATTTACAAAAAATTGGGATCTAATAAGAGAAACTGCTCTGAAATTAGGCTGAAAAGATTTATGGATTGATGGCTGAATATTATTGATACTTTAATCATATACATCATTTTTCAGCACAGCATAAGAGACTCTGCTCCTTTGATGGATGTAATTATAACTCAAAGTTCTTTGGACAAAACAATCTGACATTTTCAGACCAAAATGATTACTTCAAAAAAAAAAAAAAATCAGAATGAATAAATAATGAGCGTCAGCCCTACTTGTAAGCAGTTTGTGAAGCATATGCTGTAAGATGTGTGCAAGTATTATCTAATGGACATAATGTTCACTCTGCTACAGCTCAGAGGGCTGAGATATGAAGCAGCCAGTTCCTCAAGTGGTGATGGCGGAGCGTGCATGTGAATCATAGTAATCCCTGGCTGTTTAGCTGAGCTCATCAACATGTTATTTAAATGTCCCCCTTTTTAAAAAAAAAAAAAAAAAAAAAAAGAGATTTGAAATGCTCTAATATCGGGGGAAACCTGCATTATACGGAGCAGGAATCAGGCCACGGTTCCCTGAAGCATAAACCAATAAATCTGTGTACAAATACAACATCATTTCTTCCCCGTGCTGTTAAATGAAGCAAAGCTCAATAAAACCTGTTCTTGGCGTAGTTTCAGTTTGTTTAAAGGAGCGTACTTGGAAGGCCACCCTGACTTACTGGAGATCCTCTGGGGAGAGTGCTCCTCTGCAGTGTGCCGCTGTGCTCCAAAGCTCTCAGCAGATTAACTTCAGAGGCTGGGTCCTCTCTGCTACCACTTGCTCCCCATTAAGCACATTTTGTCCTGTGTTTTTTTAAATTTAGAAGCCTGGAGGCAAAATGATTAATACATCTATCTTTAGATTCCATAAAGAGCTGCACAAACCCAACAAAAATAGCAGTCCAGTTGTTTTTTTTGTTTTGTTTTTTGCTTGATATTGTGAGCACAGCTTGAGTTTAGATTACATATTCATGATTGTCCAGAGCTGCAGTGATTGTGTAGTGAAAACCTTCACCACTCACATGTTTTCCATTTGTTTCTGTCCCTCCACAGTTTACCAAAGGTTGTAAAGAGACGTGTAAATGCCCTGAAGAACCTACAGGTGAAATGTGCCCACATTGAGGCCAAGTTCTACGAAGAAGTACACGAACTGGAGAGAAAGTACGCAGCCCTCTACCAGCCCCTCTTTGACAAAGTAAGTCACTCGTACACTCTCTTCATCCCGACTTTGACCATTAACGCTGTTTCTGCAGCCGTTTCAGTTTTTACACATCACAGAAATACATGTGGGTGTTTTGTTATGAAGTAATTTTCTGTGCACTTGTGGTTTGGAGTGTTAGGGAGAAAAAAAAAGACAAGTACTTGGACAGTTTAACACTTAGTGTTAAATTGGAAATAAAGTAACAGTCACTACATTTTAGTACCAAGGCTCAGCTTTATATTCAGTAGGATTACATAAATACTCCGGGTTCCCACGCGTCCTGGAAAAACCTGGAAAATAGTTGACCAATTGTCACCAATCGTGACATCAGCAGCTAGCAGAGCTCTGTTTTGACTTTTTAGATGAGAAAACTAGAGGCTTTGAGTTGATGAGTGTTTCCAATATTGGACCCCGAGCATGAAGGTTTTCTCTCCTGCTGCTGCAGTCTCCCCCGCTGAGTGACAACAACATGTTTGCGTTGTTCTGTGATAAATTTGTCATAATTTTAAGCATGTAAGAGATTATTTCATAAATTCGTCACATCTTTAAATCAGACTTCTGGGAATGAGAATGGGAGAGAGGAATAAACATAGAAACAAACGGATTAAATGTACAAAATTAGGTACCATTGTCAAAAAGAACACTTCTCCAATGCATGAATGGAACAGGGGATGAATGTCAGACTGTAGCAGCTGAAAAAGTAGGTACCTTGCATTGAGTCTGTCATCTTATTCTAATGAACTTCATATTCCAGATGCACTGAGGCAGCGTTCACTTTGACTCAAAGAGGGTCAGATATCAGTTTAACATAAAGCACTTTTCACCATAACTCTTGAATTCATACAGCAGTGTAATAATGTAGTGGAGAGAGGACACACGGCTGCTGAGGCCTCGCTCGCTCTCTCTGCACTCATTGAACCGTTTCTGTCTGGTCGCTGCTTCAGGGTCCCAAGGGCCAGCAGGAGCATATGTAACGAGTCTTTTATCCCTTGTGCCATAAAGGCACTGTTGGTCGCCATGTTGTTTTTAAAAGATTAGCTCCCTGGTATTTATTTCACCTGCTAATCTGCTGCTCCCTGCTCATTTGCACTATAGTGTGCTCTGTTGTGTGGGGCTGTATATATTTTTATTGTACAGTCTTTGGGAGACAGCAGTTGGACATTAAATTCAAACTAATGAATCTAATCTATCTTCACTATTGATGCTGAGGCTTAGGAAGGAGAGACCGTGACCGTGTTTCCTGCAACTCGGCTCGTTGGCAGAGACGCGCAACCTTGAGGCATTAAATGTGGTAATCTGGTTTAGAACGTACCCAGCTGCTGATTCTGGCAAAACCTGCTACGTCTGATATGTGTGCAGTTGATTTTATTCCAAACATTGACATGAACAGGCTCAAACTAAAGCGGAGTTTTATCCCCAATCATACATGCTGAAGCAGAGAGGCTGAAGAACCTGATGTGTATCCCAAACCCAGGTCATCTTGGTCACAGCAGATTAAGAAAAGTGAGATTAAGAACATGTTGTCACCGTTTTGCCTAAAATGAGTTGAATAATCATCAGATTCGTTGCAGATGATAAATTAAGATTTTTAATGATGGCTAAATGAAGTCATTGTGTGAGTCAGGATTATTAGTCAGGATGATGTGATGGATTCCTTCACTGTTTCTGTTTCTATTTGATGTGCCACCACCCAGATAGTAAATGTTAGCATGTTGTTGTAAGTCATGGCATTTAGCTCAGGTCAATACCAGACCTTGTTTCAACGTGACCTTTAGATTCAGTTGCATTAGCCTCTTAACCCTGAGGCTCATTGAATGATCACAATAAAAGCCTGGACATTGGTCTGATGTGGAATAGACTTGAGGGTAAATCTGACACTGGCTAGAGGAGCACTCCCCCCCCCCACCTTGTTTAGGCCACATGACTCAGCAGAAAGTTGCTGAGTGTGATGGATCAAAACAGGATCTTTCTCCACAAGCGAAGCCGGCCCTGCTCTCACCCTCGATCCTGATCAGCTGTTGGTGCGAGGAGCTGCTTTATCGACTCTGAGCCCTCATGTTTCCCAGCCGCTCGGTGCAGGTTCATGGGCGTGTTTGTTTCCATGTAAACAAACCCAGGATGGAAGCAGCTGCTTTACCGCGGTGGCCGGTGTCATCACCTCTTTACCCTCAAGTGACCATGACTGACACTTGATTTGACAGGCTTATTTCTATTCTTTGTATCTAAAGTTACTTTTTTTAAATTATTATTTTAGTTTTTTAGGGAGTTTCATGCCTTTTCTAATTGATAGGATAGTCAGAGAGAGACAGGAAATGGGGAGATGAAGAGGGGGAATGACATGCAGCAATGGCCCACCAGGGGATTTGAACCGGGAACGGCTGCAGCGAGGACTTTGTACAGGTGCATCTCAATAAATTAGAAATCAGGGAAAAGTCTATTCAAGTCAAAGAGCTCCAACCACTATTGAGTGCAAATAGATGGACATACTGTTCAGAAGCCCAACATTTACATTTTTTACTTTTGTAATATTCAAATTTGAGATGGTGAATTTTCAGCCTTCATTAAATGTGAAGCCATAATCATTACAATTAAAACAAATTTGATAAATAAAGACATGAAATGTTTCATTCTGTGTGGAATGGATCTATAATAATGTATTAGCTCCACTTTTTGAATTGAATCACTGACATAAATAAACTTTTCCATAATATTCTAAATGTATTGCGATGCACCTGTATATGGGGCGCGTGGTCTACCCACCGAGCTGTACCATGCCTCTGTCTCTTAAGTTTTATAACTGCCCTTTCCCCCTAGAAACACAGGATCACACTTAAACTTTGTTCCATCTCCTTCACAGAGAAGCGACATAGTGAAAGCAGCTTATGAGCCCACAGATGAGGAATGTGAATGGAAGGCAGATGAGGAGGAAGAGCTGACAGTAAGTAAGCAGGTACAGGTGACGTATACACCTGCATGCTTCCTGTCTGTCCCAACGTGTCTCCTCCTTTCATTGCATGCATCTGTCTTACAAGTTCATTATCTTCACTCTCCAAAATGGGAGCTAATGCATGCAGCTAATAACGGCAGTGGATTAAAATTCAAAATCACCACCTCTGATTTCATGGAGCAGATGAAATCAGCCTAGTTATCTATTATATCTTATAAGCTAACACTTGTATAAAATGTGGACTGCGGTGCTGTCTGCCGTCTTAGTGGATGTAGGTGGTGACGATCTTTTTTGTACAGTATCTGTGAAAAGAGAAAATGGTTGAGCAAGGCTTGTTTTTTGAAGAGAAAATGTCTCCCTGGCTCAGGACGAAATGAAGGAGAAGGCCAAGTTAGAGGAGGAGAAGAAGGACGAGGAGAAGGAAGACCCCAAAGGCATCCCTGAGTTCTGGTTAACGGTTTTCAAAAACGTGGATCTGCTCAGCGACATGCTGCAGGTAGGCCCCGTCCAGACGCCTCCTGGAGAGACAGGGAAAATGGGTCACACACAGTTTTTGCTTACAGCAGTGTGGGGGAGAATAAAAAAAAATCAAGATTTGCTTCCACCTGCTGGTCAAAGTTGTGAAGAGCAAGATCCTAAAACAAAAAAAGACACTGATTGTGCCTCTTTGTGTCGTGAGCGATCTAACGCTGTGCTGCCTCTCTTCCCCAGGAACACGATGAACCCATCCTTAAACATTTACAAGATATTAAAGTAAAATTCTCAGATCCAGGACAGCCCATGGTGAGTTCAGCTGACACATCACACACCTCTTTGTTTTGTTTAATTTAATTTAATCAATGTACTGTATGTAATCTCCTCTTGTGGTTTCCCCCAGAGCTTCACGTTAGAGTTCCACTTTGAGCCCAACGACTTCTTCACAAACACAGTGTTGACGAAAACCTACAAGATGAGATCAGAGCCCGACGAGAACGACCCCTTCTCCTTCGACGGCCCAGAGATCATGTGCTGCACAGGGTGAGTCCAGCTCCTCGTTTTATCAGTCGCTTCTGAAGATCTGAAAGGGATCCAGCTATTTCATCTTTCTTACTTTATTCATTTTATTTTTTTTGTGACTTAAGCATATTGAATTGTTTTTAGTAGAATTGATTAGATTTGTGTGTATGTAGTAGGGGGTGTTTTGTATTGGAGCCTCATTATGAGATATGATGTCGACGTATGTTTATTTTTTATTTTCTTTAATAATAATTAGTCATAGTAACTTATTACTTAATAACTGAATTATTAACTGAGTCCTTAAAATGTAACTAATTACCAAGAAAAGTAACTGTTGAGTTCCCTTTTTTTAATAACTTGCTCAAACATGTCATATTACTAAGACTCACCCCCTAACCTCCCATTTTTTAACAGCTTTTTTCGTAGAGTGACTGAAAAAACGTGTATATAACATACATTCGAATAGGTGTATTTTCTGATGGGACTTGAGTCGAGTAACGACATGTTTTATTGTCAGTAATGGTAACAGTGTTACAACGGGGGGAACAGTAACTTCTTTGATTACTCATTACTAAAAAAAAATAGTGCTGTTAGTAACGTAATTTATTTATAACGGCGTTGTTTCCTTCACTACTTGTTATTGAGGTAGAGGGAGAGTAGCCACTGTTGTAATACAGTCGTCAATGGGGTTTCAAACTAAATAGATAATAATAAACTCTTGTGTAGATTCTTCCTGGGAAGAGAATTAAAGTCAAACTTTGCCTGGTGTTGTTTAGATTGTCATGCTGTCAGAGTGATACTGTTTATAATGTCAGCCTCGTCTCCCTCGTGCTCTGTTATTTAATAACTGCACCAAACATTCTCTCTCGCCATTATCTCTCCACCTCTCTCCTCCCTGAATCATTTCTGAGCGACCACAGACGACCTCGCTGCTTTCTCTCCCAAAATAAATCCAGAGATGTCATTTAGATGTGACATTTAAAATGCTGGATACTGACCTGTCTCTCCGCCGCCCCCTCCTCCTCGTGTTTCACCACAGCTGCACGATCGACTGGACAAAGGGCAAGAACGTCACGTTGAAAACGATTAAGAAGAAACAGAAGCACAAGGGCCGCGGCACGGTCAGGACGGTCACCAAGACGGTCCCCAACGACTCCTTCTTCAACTTCTTCACCCCACCAGAGGGTAAAACCACGTGTTTATTGGAATGATCAGAGATCTTTGTGCCACTTTTACTGTATCAGCTGTTACTGACTTCATCCACTTTTCTGTTCACAGTCCCAGAGAACGGAGAGTTGGTAAGTTATTGTACTTCCTCTACTGTGCATTTCATGTTCTTATTAATTAGCACTTGGGATGTCAAGGTAGAGAGATAACTGAACAGAGCAGAGGAGGCAGATGAAGGCTGGTCCAGAGCTGCAGACCTTTAGATTGTATATTCCTACTTGAATGGTGATATGTATGTATGTGTGATATCATTTTGTGGATCGCAGCAGGACTAACTGACTGCTACGGCCTCAGTGACTGGGGATCCTCACTAAAATACAAATACCTGAGTATTTCAAATCCCCTTTGCTTTGAGTCTAGAATAGATTTGCAAAACGTCGCTGTCGGGCGCAAACCTCCTATGTCCAAAATTCTAATTTTTCAGGAAATGAAAAAAACCTTGTGGTTTTGTAATAATTGGACATAACATCATCAAACTTGGTATTGTGTCTTTACAAATAGTCAGATATTTGAATGTGTCATTACTTTATTAATATTTTACCCAAATCAGGCTCACATGGAGTTAGGAGTTTTGTGACCAACGAAAGAGTGGAGATAGAAGGTTTGTGCCGTCACTGATTATTGACGGACGCATCGGCTACAGTAGCTTATTGCATTACGTTATCATCAACTTACAGGTTACATAGTTTATTGTATCCTATTTTTCTTGAAATACTATGTTTTTCCTGTTGTTTAATGCATGTGGCCAGATAAGTGCACTATTAACAGGTAAATGACGGACTAAACTGCACTTCAACCTACCGTTTTCCACCAGCACCTCCACTTCCGCATCTCAGGCCTCAAAATAAATCATTTTCCTTTACAGCGTATGTGTAAATTAAACATTGTAGCTATGTATTGAAAAGTTATTTAGTCTAACAATGCAAACACCGACTGAGTGTCTCCAATCCATGGATGTATTAGGCTATAGATCGGGTCACTGACCAAGCTATGGGCTTATACTATAAATAATAATGCAATCACAATGTCAAGCAGTTTCAAGGACTTTATTTCAAGTACAGTTTCAAGCACTTTATTCAAAATCCAAACACCAAGGTTTCCAAGGATTTCCAACACTCGTACTGTTGCACTGTTGTCCTTATTAGCAGTGGTAGCCTATTGCTGAGTGTGGCTGTGAGTGGGCTCTGAAAGTAAAAAGAGACGGTGTATGAGTATATCTTTGTCATAGTCAGAAATCCACAATAGTCACTGAAATAGTCATTATGTACACCAAAACATGATATCACCAGCAGCATTACTGACACTTCTGAATGAACTGTATTGTTCACGTAATTTTACGTTTCCTAATCGTCTGCACACAGCACAGGCAGCCTGCTTTAAAAAGAAAAAAAGTCCGCTGCATAACGTTAATAAACTCTTAACAGGTTGGTGTAAGTGTAAAACAGTTAAGATGTGATGTACGTCAGATTAATTCCCTTGTAAATAAAACCACAAGCCGCAAAATTGATCAACACAGCAGCTACGTCGCTAGCCTGCTAGCCCGCTAGCTGCTTAACACACAAGTGAATGGAGCCGAGTTAGCTCCCGTTAGCACGGCCGTGGATCAATTAGAGATCGTTATGCTCTCGTTTCAAGTAGGTGACAAATCAAATAGTTGGCTTGCATGATGTGTTGGTTGGCGTTCGTATGGTCTTAAAACCGCTACACGTTAGACGACAGTAAACTTACACTTTTGACGTTAAAGTCGCGCTCCCAGCTGCTCCTTTGGTGAAGTAGTCCGGGTCGCTCAGGTGGGGGTGGAGTTAGGAGGTTTGGTCGACAGTTTCAGGATCCAATGGAGTTAGGAGGTTTAGTCACGGGCAGTTTAAAAACTTTTCATTGGTTAAATATTTGTAAAACCACAGTCAGACGTAAAGGGTGACCAATAGTACTGATTTATGGAAAAAAATAAAAATCATGATTTTTGGACATAGGTTTGTGCCCGACAGCGACGAAAATCTTCCTCTGTCATCATGTGATATTGGATGTAGAATGAGGATAATCATTTTATTTAAGCACAGGGCTGCAACATAAGAACATGTGAAAGACTTCCTGGACTATTGTTATTGTGAACTATTGTTGGGATATTATTACAGAGGAAGCCACAAGGTTAAAAACCCGTGGCTGCTCTGTGATGCATCATAGTACAAATACCAACTGTTTATGTTGATTGTCGGGAAGCACTTGTTTCCCCGTCTCTTAAATTTGATTTCTGTGATTGAACGATTAGAATCATTCTTGTAAATCTCATCAAACCCTATCAAATTGTAAGATTATTTTTTTTCTTTATTTTGTTGCGTCATTGTTCAGAGAGCGATGCAGGAAAGATAAAAACCCTGGCTGGGTTTTACTGACTGAATTGGTTTCAGAGGCTCAGGACAGTTTTGCCCCAGATACAAACTCTTGTCACTTGGAAAGTATTTTTAAAACTGACATTAACAACAACCAGAGGTTCGAATTGACTTAAGTGCATAGACTGTAAAAAGAATGGACGTAGCGTCCGTGACGTCACCCATTGGTTTGGGGGAGTCTGTTTTGTGCCGCTACTACGGGGGTTTGAGCCGCGCCATGTTGGATTCTACTTGCCATATTTGGAGCGGTGCGGCCGTTGGCCGGCCGAGAGCCCGCCCACTGGCCTCGAAGCAGCGGTCGCCGGACCTGTCACTCAACGGTTCTGCGCCCTAATTGGCCAGAACTTTAAACCTAATAACAGTAAAACGGTAGAGTTTTAAAAAAATTCACCCCCCTCAGAGTGTGTGCGGGGGTAGAAACTATCGGTTGAGACCAAAAAAATGAAATGTACCAGGCTGTAAATATGTTTTTTAAAGCTGTAAAATCGGCTATTTTAACATGGGGCTCAATTGGAGTTGCTCCCTTCTGGAGCCAGCCCCCAGCGACAGCCGAGGGGATTGCAGCTTTTTGAACGCGGAAGTGAGCTTCACTTCTCAGAACGACAACTGCCCCCTTGCTTAAGTGCAGTGTGCAAACCAACATGTAGAGATGGTGTGACTGACTTTAAGAGCAATGACTGTTACAAAAGCCCCACCTGATCGTTGTTGGAAGCGCACCAGCTGCGGTTGGATTTACACGTTCAGGCCTGGTTGCCTTGTAATAAGATTTGAAGCCGTGTAGTTTTAAGGGAGAAAGAATAAATGAACTCTCTCTCTCTCTTTCTTTCTCTTTCTCTCTCTCTTCAGGATGAGGACTCGGAGGCAGTTCTGGCTGCTGACTTTGAAATCGGCCACTTCATCCGTGAGCGCATCGTACCTCGGGCCGTGCTCTACTTCACAGGAGAGGCCATTGAGGATGATGATGACGATGTGAGTATCAGCGACTGAGGTTTAGGCCGTCTAACTGTTTTTTTTACTGGACTGGGCTCCTCTCTGGTTCTCATTTTGGGGAAACACTTGAAGTCCAGTTGGTGTGTTTTGTAGCTAATGCCCACGTCTCCCTGTGTTTTACAGTACGATGAAGAGGGAGAGGAAGCCGACGATGAGGTAAGATTATTTAAGGCTCTCTGAGGTCCAGCCTTTTTACAAATTAACATCTGAGTACAAGAGATGTCTGGTTTCAGTGGTGTGCCCTGCAACCATGAGCCCAACCCATGTCTATTATCAGGACGAATTGTGTGTAAGCATGTAACTGTTTGTATCCTAGATTATACTAGCTGGTTGGTAACAGGTTATATTTTGATGCGTTTTTATCTTTTTATACTACAATATCAGCCCCACATTTAGCTCTAATCTCCAAATAGAGGATCTACTCCCACCTGGTGTTGCTTATTATACTTTTATCCACATGGAGAGTGAATGACAGATGCTTGCATCAGTCTGTGGGCTGCACTGTCAGTGCTACGGTAGATCTGTATGTGTTAGAGTAGTGCTTTATTTCAAACTATAAGCTTTTATTTGAGGATGTTCCAACAGGAATATCCAAAAGTGATGTTGCATGCTTGACAAACCTCTGAAGTAGCAGATAGAAGATAAAATGATCTTCAAAAGGCATAAAGTTACAGATGACACATTCCCTTTACATTTTAAACAATGTTTTCTCATCTTTTACATTTTAAAAATGACAGAAAAGGAGCAGCAGTATGTAAATAGTAAATATCTTGTCTGATTCCTTGGTCAAAGTTATCTGAGGTTTCCCATTCTTTTGCAGGCTGCTGCTTTGTTTCCCTTTTTCACTCTACAACTGTAGAAAACTAAAATAATCCACTGATATTGCTTAAAATATTGCAAGCATTGCATTGCATGTAACTGTATATATTGTAAGAGCAGGCTCAGTTCTAACTATGGTCACGCAGGACACAGCTAAGACTGGTGTAAGAGTTCAGAAAACCAGGAGCTTCATCTGGGAGGAAAATATTCTGGGCCGTGTCCAGAGTTGTAATGAAAAGACGTTGATGTGTAACAGTTTCTGGTTGTATGGAGGGAGCCCAGTAGACTGAAGTTGCTGTGTGCTTTGTGTTCAGGAGGGCGAGGAGGAGGCTGATGAGGAGAACGACCCCGACTATGATCCCAAGGTGAGCTCACCCTTCTTTACACACACACACACACACACACACACACCCTCCCTTTAAAGATCTGTGGTGTCCTGAGAAAGACCTTACTCAGCTGTTCTCAACTCTGTTGGCTCAGGATGCTCTTTCCCCCTCCGGCTCAGACCTGAAGCCTCGAAAACCTGCAGCCATCTCTCTGAACTGTCGACAGTTCATGAGCGTGTTTTTTTTTAATACAGTCAGAAACGTGAACATGTCCACCGTGCAGCGCCCCCCCCCCCCCCGTGTGTCCTGAGCCTGTAGGTTGACAACAGCTGTGCTACATGACTTGTCTGATCTCAACATACAGAATACATACTGTCAAATGCATCTCATTTTACACCAGCTTTTGGTTTGCTTCAGCTTTTTATTTTGTCGTTGTGATCTTAATTTGGCTCCCAGACTGAGATGGATGAGAACACTGCTCCTCCCTTCACCGTCGTCTTAACAGATCTTCAACTTTTATTTGTCACCAGTCAGTAAAGTCTGACTGCTGCATGCTGTTACTAAATCCTCAACATTAACCTTGAACAGCACTATGAGGACACATCAATAGATTGATATTGAGAGTCTTGCCTCGCTTGTGTAGGAAACTATTCCAAAAGTGTTGTGTAGTTGGTTTGAATGAAAGGAGCGCCAACCTGCAGAGGCTTACTGTAAGTCCACTGAGACAAATCCCAGATCCTCTCCTGTCGGCTCGTTTATTCACTGATCCTCTGCATCGCTGCTCTCCTGATGGAGGTAATTTAGCTGTAGATCTATGAATAAGCCGAGTGTACAGAACAAAAACAGTGCAATATCCAAAGTAACGCCACACAAATGAAAATCTCTTGATACTCCAGGTGTCAGAAGTCTGGTGGTTGCAGTTTTTGTATATTTTGTATTTGACGTTTTAGACATCATGACTCATTAGGGCCTTTGTAAGTGATAGTGCACCCTCCCAGTCTGTAGTAGATTCAGATCGGGGGGGCCTGGGGGGGCCTGCGGGTGCCCCGGTCCACAGCTGTGCATTGCTCAGCCCCTGTGCCAGTGGCCCTGGCTGCTGCTTCAATACAGAGGACGCCAATCTGAATCTACTGCAGGTAAAACAGCAGGTGTATCCAAAATCATTTGCTCATTCACTACTCCCCACTCACCAGCCAGGTAACCCCATGTGGAGCACTTTCTAATGCACTATGGGATGTCATGAGTCCACTGTACAGGGCGTTTGAAGGGAGCCACTAACTATAAGTGCTGCAGACAACCGCATGTCAGATAACCTGAACTATCCCTTTAAGTGTCTCTTAATTTGGTCTGTTGAGTGGCTTTTCCAGCCTGGAGCTTGTAAGTTTGACACTACATGATATGAACCAGCATGATCTCTGCTTCTTCTTTGCTAGACAAAAAAAAATGTCTTTGACATTCTGTATTCTGCTAGTTTTTGCTTTTTTTTCTTTTTTTTTTCTCCTATTCATTAATGTTTCTTCATCTCCGGTCACTTTGGCATCTATGTCAGCTACTCTTTAAATTTTTCCTCACTAGGTTTAAGTGGTGACAGTAGAAATAACCCTATCCTGGTAGGTAAAGCTTATGAATTGTCAGCTTACTACCATCACACCCCCCACCTCTCACCCCTCCCCCACCCCTGTCCGTCTTGGTTTTTAAGTTTCCTTTTTCCTCCTGTTCTTCTAATTGTCCGCCCGGCTCTCTGCACCCCGCCCCACACATGAGCACCCTCTCCTCCTTTGCCGCCGTGCTGCACCCTCCCGATTTACTAACCCACTGGTTTGTTGTTGGTTTTTGAACTTTAACCCATAGTGAGCTCTGCATTTGCACCTGTATCATTTCTGTATGTTGAAGATAGTCCAGTCCTCCCTTTTTTTTTTCTTTTTCTCCATGTTGAACTCGTCTCGTCCACAAATTCAAGCTGGTTTTGAGTTTTTGTCAGGATGAGGAGTTGTCTGCTATGACGTCTGTGCTTTATTTGTGGATGTTTGTTTTGATATGCATCAAAACATCATTTGTCCATGTGTCCATAGTTTTATCCTCCTTTTTCTTATTTGCATTAGCTGACTTACTTGTTCTCTATAGATTTGTTGGTAAAGCTGGGATAATACCCTCGATGTTTCTGTTTGAAACGAGGCCTAACCTACAGTTGGCAGATTTCATGAATATAAGAAATGCCAACAAAGCGTAGGACTTGTGAGGGTGGCGTCGTCGTCAGCAGTAACGGCCCGTTTTCATTAGCAGCATGACTGCTCGCAGCAGATAAAAAGAGGAAGGCTACATAGAATTCAACTTTTCAAAGATTAAGCCTGCAGTCGTAGCAGAGATGTTAAACTTTTTCAGGAGTTCAGCAAGGCCAAGTGTATCACACGATGGCAGATATGACCTTGCATCATGCAGTCGGTGTGGCATCAGGCCACGGAGAGCAGCCTGAACAGCTGCAGTGTTGCCATCACCTCCAGAAGTGTCTAATGTCAGCTGGAAGGCTGCCCTGCTTCACGTGGGACGGCTCTTCTGCTCTTTTAATATAGTGTTGACATTGTTCATGAGAGATAATTAATTGGAGCGCAGATCTGAGGTTATATTATAATTATAATGCGTAATGTTTACATGTATAATCTTAATCCAACATCACCAGAAGTGAGCCGAGCCCCTGACAGAGACCAAAGCTCGTCTCACTTATACTCTTCAATGGGCTCCTAACGTCAGCTGGTGCTTCTATTTACTTTATCTCAGTTTAAGTTCATTACAGATGAAATTTACTGTTAGATTGGATTTTATTGAGAATATTCTTAAATACTAAAGGTGTAGTTGCTTCTTGTGAAACCTTAAACCAACCGCTTGATGCCTTCGTACGAAAATTGTTTCCACATGTCGACAGGGAAGTGGGGGGACAAAACCAGACGCAAACTTTCTCAGCCGCAAAGATGTCGTGACAATCGTGAAATTTTAGTTGACTATTAATTGCGATTATCGATACTTTTCTGATCATTTCCTGCCACTATTATAGTAAAAAACATAGTTAATGATATACATACACGTTATGGAGAAGAGGAGAGACATTCATTGGCTTTGGAAACTAAATCCATGATGCTAATGTCAATAGATGCTCGTTGAAATGCAGTCGTAGAATATTAGAAATGAAGCTCCTCCAGGTAAACAGTTTGGTGCTCCACTCAGTGTCATTACACCATAGAAGAAGAAGAAGAGAGGCGCAACATGATGTCATTAAAAGAACCAGTCAAACCTGGAACAGTGAGAAAACAAGGAGGAAATAGTGATGAAATCTTACTGTTAGTTTCATCCAGCTGTTTTTATACAGATGAATGAAAACCATATTAAACTTTATGCAAAATGACTGCGATCAGGCGATTATGTCATAATTGTGACAGGTCTAGGTCTACTGAACACCATAGTCCCACCAGCCTGTAAGCTGTGTTTTAACTACTCAGCCCCAGATCTTCAGATGTCTTCAGAGCGTCCTGCTGCCGTATTGTCCTCAGTGTCTGAACACCAACATGTAGCCTGGGGTTTGGATGCAGCTCTACATCCCAGTCCTTCCTTTTCATGACTTGGTATTTTAAAACCTCCCAGAGTCTGAGCCCCTAGAAGCCTCGTCTTTACGAGACATACCACGTAGCTGATGGGCCTGGTTTTATAACAGACCCCTCCTTCACATTTCCTGTCTGTCTACTGCTGCTGTCAGAAGAAGATAAAATCAACCCCAGTCCAACTGCTAACTTTTGGGGACATTGCCCTTGTAGATGGCAAATGTTAGTAAGGGACAAATGGAAGCAAACCCAGGGATGAGGCTTTCATGTTGCCCCCCCGACCCCCCTCTCGTGGCCTTGACCCAATCAGGACACCCTGCAGTCCTGCTGAGTCTTTGTCCCCCAAAGCGTCTCCACCAGGTCCTAGATCAGTTTAGAGGATGTCGAGCTAAGACACTGAGTGTGCTGCTAAGACGAACCATAGTGACCCTGTCCTGTGTGAACCTTCTAGTCATCATGTTCATATGTGGTTTGTCCTTTTTTTTTTTTTCTCCGTGTGTGTGTTTTACAACAGTCGTGAAACTTTGCCAACTGTACTTAGAGTTTTAGAAAGTGTTGAAGTGGTTTGACTGTGTGTAGATCAGATTTTGGTTTGTGTGCCTGTGTTGTTTTTTATTTTTATTTTTTAGCGACAGCGGTCTAACCCCACCCTCCTCCCCATCTCTGTGATTTCTTTCAGAAGGATGCAGCCCCCCCAGCTGAGTGCAAGCAGCAGTGAAGCCTGGCCCGGCTGCCTTGAGGATCAACTGCACTGTAACGGCTTCTCAAATTTAAAAAACGGAAAAAAGAAAAAAAAATGATTAAAAAAAAAAAAATAGTTACTTACCGCCTTATAATGTTTTGTATTTTTCTTGGTAGAGAATTTGAAGAAAAAAGGTTTCAAGATTTTTGTTACAAAAACTCATGGTAATATACTGGGAGCCGAGAGGCTCAATATACATAGTATTTTACTAGACCTGTTTTTTCCTTCTCTTCCTCCTTCTCTGTAAAATAGATAGAATACAGGAAAAAAAACTCCCTCAAAAAGCATGAACTTGTTTCTTCACTGCTTAAACTAGTTTGGGTTCTTGTGAAGTCTTTTGTTGTATTTGCTCTTAGACAACAGCTGTGGTTTAGACTGCATCACGGTGGCGTCGGTTTATGAATCACCCACCCCCACCCCCCTTCCTCCTCTTTCTCCTACCAAAGTTTCAGGTTGGTAAGTTCTGCTTGTCCCAGGTGAATCCATTTTTTTTTTTTTTAAAATCTTAGTGGGGCCTTTAGCACTTGTAAAAAAAGCACTGTAGCATTTCCAGCTCCAGACGGAGGACATGTGGGGGTCGACCGGCGGTTGTCCGAGCGTCCATTCCAGTTTATCCAATCTTGCTGAGCATGAGATCTGGAGTCGGTGTTTCTGGCCACTTCCTGTGCCATTTGTGCTCAACTACTTTCCACTCTTGATACATTCCAGTAAGCAGACTGGCTGGCACCATCGGTGTGTACCTCTCTCTCCAAAAAAAAATAAATAGAAGAGTCCACCTCTCCCCAACTGGACGGACTCTTTTCTCGATTGAACAAAAACTTTGGCGTTTGGCTGTGGGTCGCTCCCAGGGCTCGGTGCGGCCTGGTCGAGTCTCTTGAACATTCCAGAGAAATTCCTTTTTAGAAGACCACGAGAGAGTTGGACACGATGGCCAGTTTGGACCTCCGTAGCCCTAGTAACGCAGTGCTTCAGGCTCCTCGTAGGCTCGCAAAGTGGCATACATGTCATTTCTATAGCACTTTGTACCAGTGTGTGGTGTACCAGTGGCGTCTGTCATCGGTTATCTGAGTATTCCCTGTTAAAGCAGCACTTTGACGCCCCCTCCCCTCTGCCGTAAGCGGCCCAGGGACGGCGCTGTCATCCCAGCTTCGTGAAGGGTTCAACTTGTGCCATCTGGTGTTTTAAAGTGCGTTACCTTTCCAGAGGGAGGGGGACGCTTCAGAGAGGAAAAGGGTTGGGCAGATGTAGCAGAGGGGTCGACGAGGAAAAGGCCAAACCAGGTTTTAAAGTGTATCGACATGTCAGGTTCACCAACCCCCGCCCCTTTTTTTTTTTTTTTGTTTCTCCTCCCCCTCTTCACTTCATGACATTTACCTCTTGTGTCGCCAATTTGTGACTGGTCAGGTGACTCTGGTGGACCTCGGCTCTCTTGAGGTCTCTGCTCACTTTTATCACTGTGAAAAGAAAGAGGGGAAGCGTGATAAGGCCATCGTGTGGCCAATGACCCACTGCCCCCCACACCCCCCACCCACACGCACCCACACCTAAAACCCTCCTTCCTTTGTTACCCAGAAGGCCACAGAGAAGCATGTCAGAGCAATATTTAAAGCCAGGAGGGGGACCGAGACGAAAACGTAGCCTGCCTCCTTCCCAGTCCATTCTTAATGCCTTTTTTTAGTTGTGGAAACAGCCAAGTGTTGGTTGTGTTGGGCAGCAACGTGTCCGCTGTGGAGAGCCAGGGTACTTCTCATTCTGCAGGGAGTATTCAAATCATGTTCTTGGAAAAGGACATGACAGGGTTCTGTAGGGTCCTTCTGAGCAGCTGTTGTCAAGGCAAAATGCTATGCTACAAAAATACTAATGTACTCAATAACTGTACGTGTATGTTCATGAATAAATTGGTTAAACATGTCTGAGATGGTCGAGCTGTTTTTGTTTCTTTGTGCACGTTTGGACTGACACATCTATTCATCTGAAATATGTCCAATAATTGACCACTAGCACACAGCCGTTCTGTAGAAATAGTATTTTCTCTTGGAAGTGTTATGTCAGCAGAGGGCGCCATTGTTGTGTTGACTATGTTTTACAGTGAAATTATACCAAAAAAAAAAACATACCAAATGGTACTGAAAGGTAAGAGGGCTTTTAGATATGCTAATGTAGAGGTGACAGTTGTGTTGATGAAAATTAAAATTTCACAGACCTGCATTGCAAATGGTTATAAAGACCACAACACCCACAGTGTAAGTGTGAACGAGGCTGCTCCTGTTCAGACTCTACATTACAATAGTGTCTATCATCTAATAGGTTATTGTGATAATTAGTTCTCAAAAGTATTTCCATATTTCCCTCCAGATAGATGCCTTTATTGTCCCAAAGGAAAACATTTTTCTCAGTTTGTCACACATATACACAATGTACACCACCAGAAAAAAACTACATTATCACACATGGGGAAAGTGCAAAGTGTAAAAAAAAAAAAAGCTCAAAATATAGTTGTAGTGAAAGGACTTAACAGAACAGCAGCCTATATTTAACAATGGATTATGAACTCTATTATATGTCCATTGTAATATAATTGTCCCTGAAGCTGATTCAGATTAATCCATAAGAATACACATTTTTAATATCACATTCTGCAGCCTGAGTTTTACATTGACGTGAGAGAAGTGAACATAGGAACTCACGTGGAGTTCCCTATTACACATTATCCAGTGTCACCCACAGGTTTCCATACATGATGCATGTGATTTATAGTCTGATAGGCTAATGTATCAGATGAGTATAGTTTAAAGACTGAAGGACTTCATGAGTCTGGTTTAAATACACCGATAAGTCGAAGATTCAAAGTGGCTGGAGTGATTTTTGACTGAACTGATTCTGAGTCAGTTGTTTCTGCTTTCCCGGTCTCTGGAGCTGGCGCCACTCAGGGGGGCGGTGCACCTCCTCAGACCCCTCCCGCCCGCCCCCTCCCCCCCCCCAACCCCCCTCACACACACTGTGACCAGCAGGCAGAGTCACAGACAGTCAGGCAGCCAGCCTCCTCACTACAACCGACAGCTCAGCAGCAGCAGCAGCAGCAGCAGCAGCATCATCTGATGCCTCCTCCTGCTCCGGGACAGACCGCCGTCCCTCTGTCCGTCCGCGCAGTCCAGCCGAGCCGTGGTGGTGGGGAGGGGGCAGCCTGAAGCGTCCGGGGGGGAGAAGGAGAAGAAGAAGATGCTGGAAAACGGCAGGAAGGTGTTGAAGGAGGGTCTGCTGGAGAAGCGGAGCGACGGGCTGCTGCAGCTCTGGAAGAAGAAGCACTGCGTCCTGACGGAGGACGGTGTGTTGCTGCTGCCGCCCAAGCAGCACGACCACCCGCAGCACCACCAGCCGCACCACGGCCCCGTGGGGGGGGACACGGGCAAAGTCAAGGAGCTGCACTTCGCCAACATGAAGACCGTGGACTGCGTGGAGCGGAAGGGCAAGTACGTGTACTTCACCGTGGTCATGACGGAGGGGAAGGAGATCGACTTCAGGTGCCCCCAGGACGAGGGCTGGAACGCGGAGATCACCTTGCAGATGGTCCAGTACAAGAACCGGCAGGCGATCCTGGCCGTCAAGTCCACCCGGCAGAAGCAGCAGCTGCTGGTGGTGCAGATGCCCGGGCAGAAGACGCTCCGCAGCGCGCCGAACGTGGCGTGACCTGCGGCGAGTCCCGCCGGACACTGGTGCGCCATGTAGCGGTAAGACGGCTTCAGAGAGCGGCTAACACTCGGTTGATGGGGGGGGGGCTCCCCTGGGGATCCCTTTTTTGTGTTTTTTTTTGCACATTTCTCGGTTGTGTTTTATTCCCTGGATATCGAAACCATGAGCGAGGACATCTCTGTGCAGCACAGGTCCTCACAGATCACAGATCAGTCCATGAGAATATTGTTCCAGGAGGAGACTCACTCACTCTGATGTGGATTTATTTTATTTTTTTGCCATAAAGAAAAGTTTGTGAGCTCCAGCTGTAGGCCTGTCCAAACACCTCCAGGAAACATGGGTGTTCATTAACAGGCAGGTCCGATGTTTGATCCAAATCACAGCTGTGGCTTTACGCGCGGCGATAAATAGATCCACATTACCCACGTCCACTAATGATTTAGTCCATGAGAGCTGGAACAAGCTCTGTGTTACTAGACCCGATTTAAAATCTGACCCACACAGGAAACGACGCAGAATATGTTTTAGTGTTGGAGTAGCTCTGATGTGTGTCACCGACTCCAAATTAAGCGTAAAGACGCACAAATTGCGCGTTAACATGAAACGCGGTCAGGAGAACCCCCCCGGTGTCGCTCAGTGTGTGCAACACAAACACACACACACACACACACACACACACCGGCGTCCTAATGTACTCACACACTCTCTAGTCTGCACTGGAGCGCAGTCTCCGCTCTGAGTGTCACAGCAGAGCCGAGTGTGTGCAGCTACACACACACACACACACACACACACACACACACACACACACACACAGCTCCAGCTCCTCTCACCTCCTCCTCCCGCTCAGGTTGTGTGAAGTGAAATGAGCTGCAGCAGCGTGTGGTGGTTGGACAGCAGATTTCCATACACGTGGTTCCCTGTTGTCACAAAGTCACACAGGAAAGCACCGTGTATCAAGTGTGTGTTTATGTGTGTGTGTGTGTGTGTGTGTGTGTGTGTGCAAATAGGTTTTCACTGTTGTTATTTCATCATAGTGATTCATTATAGACATAAATCTGGGAGCACTGGCCCTGAACGCTCCCCTGATGTGAAGTGCAGCAGCTCCTCACATCCTGTCCAATGATTTTTTTTTACTGCCTTTGCTTAAAACAGATTTACTGATCTATTGAAAGACCTTTATATATTCAACTAATATATCAGACAGCCATAAACCTATTGTATTCGCCCTCTGTCAGCAGGTCAGAGGTCAGGACTTATGCATTTTTCTAAGAATTGTAGAATTGGATTTAAGCGCAAGTGTTGCACTCAACTTTGAAAAGAAACACGTGCTGGCTGCTTTTAGGCTGATTACTGCAGTGTAGACTGATTGTATCGGCTTAGTGTGAGTCTGTTTTAATTTTTAAGAACAAGAAATTATCAATTATATTAATAATTCAGTATTTCTCCCACCTGGAGTTTATTCCTGTGCAGACTTTGTTACAGGCTCTGGGGAATATCATTATCAGAAAATGTGGTAATGCATTATAAAAGCTCAGACTGGGGGCGATTTGACTCATGACCTCAGTATTTCTAAAACTTTGTCTCAGTCTGCAGAGGAGTGGTAAAAGGTTTACTACTCCTCTGTCTCATATATAAAATTGAACATGCCCTCAGTGAAAACTTAAGCTTTCCCACCATGTCAGAGTGATTTTTATTTATCCAGTCATGAATGGAAGTATAAGGTCCACGTTACTCTGCCTCCTCTGTCGGGCAACATCAGTCTGCAGTCTGTCTAATTGATTGCATCCACAGGTTAATTGGACACTCAGCTGGAGGATGAATATCGACCCGGGCTGCCGCACCTCCCCCCCCTGCTGCTTCACCATCCAGCTCCATCCTCCAGGAGAACCCCTTCTTCCATGTAGTGGTTTCCACCGACCAGAGCCCCCGCCCCTTTTCAATACAGAGACTTGTTTCACAAAAGACTGATGGACAAAAAGCATGTGAGAAAACAGCTGTATTCTACCGTGCGATGGGTATATCCCTTATTTATTAGACGTGTATATATCTTTTCTATAAAAAAAACTGTTATGTTGTTGATGAATGTTCAGTGTGGTTGTTGCTAGAGTGGAACAGGAAATACTCGCTCGGAGGTTCATGAGTCCATCGGGAATAAGCTTTCATACGTAGTTATCCTAGGATGTTTGCTGTAGGTTAGTTGAATCAGTTCATTATTGGTAAAAATGTCTATGTCCACGTTTTCATTTTTCAACTGAACCAAAGAATCATTTCATTACTTCTCTCTCTCCCTTGTGCAGTGTTACACCTCAGAATATACTAACTTAAAATACCATAGATACTGTATATGATGGGATACCTGCTCCACCTGTACATGGTTTGTTTTAAGTGCTTGATTTTCTACAGTATAACTTAGTATTTTCATTGTGTTCATCCATCGTTTTCAATCATCTCACTTGGCCTCATTCATATTTACAAAAGTGATCTGTTGCTTTCTTGTGAATCTTACATCTGAGTAAGACACAGGGTTGTTACCCTTAGCTCGTTTCCAGTGGTTACAGAGGAAAGCTTAGTTGTAATGAATAAGGGACACAAACAAACACACACACTAGAGTTTTTCAGAGGCTGAGCTGCACAAGAGACAATTTCTCTGGTTGCATTTGGTCCTAAAGAATGGAACCAAATGATCACAGCAAGCAAATGTTCGACTGAATCAGAGAAATAATCCTGAAGGAAAGTAAAACTGACAGGCAAAAACAAAGAGGGCAAACATCATTATCCTCTTGGTCAAAACAGGAATAGATATAACACGAATGTGAGAATGTGCAGACTTAGTTTGAACGTTGGACTGTCGTAGAGCTGGAGTGTGAGCTCAGTGTTTTCCTGGAGGTTTTCGCTGAAAATGTTTTTCAGGCCTAAATTACGGTAAAGCTGTTCTTTGATAAGCCGACTAACTTCCAGCACACACGCCTGGTTCTGTATGCTACGACTTAAACTATCATAAGCAGTGTTGGACAGGTTACTTTTAAAAAGTAATTAGTTTTAGTTACTACTTACTTTCCCCCAAGAGTAACTGAGTTAATAACTAAATTACTACATTATAAAAGTGACTATTTACCTGGAAAAGTAACTGCGCGTTACTTTTTTATAAAATGCTCAAATATGTCAAATTACTTGGACTCAACCCCGAACCTCCTAACCATAACCATAACCTCCCACCAACTCACTCAGTATTCCTCTGCACACAGGCACACGGAGCAGAGGAATACTGATGAGTTGGTTTGTTCCAGATAAACGTCTTTTTTCCGACTAATTGATGGACTGAAAAAAAGAACTGTATATAACGTAGCTACATTTTAAAGGGTGTATTATTTTGTGACGGGACTTCTTGAGTCAAATACTCAGAACTACTTGCTCTTTTGAAATCACTCCACCTAGCAGCCATGTCTGGAATGTAGTTCTGGCTATGCATTTGCCTCGGAAACAACACAGTCTCGTAATGTTACATTATTATCTCATAGCGTGGTGGATGTGCAGGTCACAACTTGTCCATGAGAGCGTTCTGGAGTTGTTGGATTGTGTATTTGATGAGTTTTGAGGGACAGGGGGCTGTAGCCTACCATTAGCCTCCATTGCGTTAGCTGAGCAGCTCACGTCTCTGCCCCGCTGATCTCAAAATAACATGCGCTGATAATTAAAGGTAATGAACCTACCTCTATGACTATAGGGAGTATGGCAATAGGTGAATTTGCCAAAATGTTGAACTTTCCCTTTAAGACAGTCAAACTAAACTGCTTTAGTTATAAGTGAACCATCAGTGTCTGAAACCACAACACCAAATACCCTGGCATTGTTGCAAGGCTTTATCTTTATCTCTTAAAAAACGATGACTCATGTTACAAAGTATTAGTCTGTCCAATAGAAAAAAAAAAAAACACTTAGCTGTTTTATATAGTTAGCGAGGCTTAGCTATGCTAGGCTACAGCGCCCTCTTTGGCTAAATCCAGTGACCTTTACTGCAACCAGTGTCTTTCTGTCTCCGCTGCAGCTCCGCCTCTGCCAAACCATAATGAATCTTTCTCTAATCTGCAATTTGCATATTTTAAACTGTGAAATAATTTTCCAGGAGAAATGAATGGGCTAAAAGAACGTGGTTGATGCGAAGCTTGGGAAGGTGGTGATACACATGACAACGTTTCTAGTGGGACGTGACAGCTAACAGCCTCAGAAATTGCTTCTCTATTGTACATTTCATGATGGAGGGTTGTCTTGCTGTCAGGAAACATTTCATTTCATTGTGGCTCATGTTGTTTCCTGTTTGCTGGAAGAGTTTCCCACCGCTTCTCCCGTCTCGCCAGTGTATCAGCGCCGACACATGCCTCTGTGCTGCTGTCATCTCGCACACAGGGTAATAGCCGTGCCCTTTATCTAATGCAAATGGTGTGATGCTTTGCTGACATACCTTCCTGTTGCCATCATTACACGTACAGTTATAGCTGCACCGTTTGTAGCCACTGTCCAATTTCTTATTTCAATGTGAGATCTATTTTCATACCTTGAGAAGATACATTCCATTAAAAAAAACAAAAAAATAGCAAGGTGTCTTGTGGTTTCTCTTCGCAGCAGCAGGTGAATGTCAGAGCCTCGCTCTCCAGTTCTCTGGGGTCATTTCAGCGACCTGTTTAACTATCTGCTGCTTTGTCGGTCTCAGGCCTTTCATGCTTTCAAACCACTGAACCTTTCACCCCCTGGTTTCCTGGTCTAAAAGTAGAGGCTGCGTGGAGAATTGGGTTTCACTGCCAGTTGTTGCCGCTCAGATAAACTGCCAGTCCGTAATGTCAAAAGCACACATGGCTCTGGCTACTCTCCTGTAAAGCCGAGCTAATTTAATTAAACCTGGGGCACATGATGGCATCCTTTCTGACACATGGAGGCTTAGCCTGGACTGCTGCTGGAGAGGAACCTTGCTGTGTGAAGAAGCATCCTCTCTCTGGTTATGAAGTCTGGACCGGAGTCACCTGATATCCTTTAGGCCTTGACACGGCTTCTCCTCTTTTCTGTGCTTCAGGGACATAGACATCTGACACACAGGAGTATTAACATCCACAATGAAAATGCATTTATACATTTAATAAACGCTCTGGAGTGAAAACCAAAATGTTTCAAGTCCTTGAGGACCATCTTTACAAGCAAGATTATTTGGAGACTTCAGCTGCCACGTGGTGTGGCAACTATAATACTGAAGTAGCCTAAGTGTGAAAACTAACAGCACACAGAGACGAGTCATATAATTAGCAAACAGTCTGTACAGCAATGTCTATTTAGAGTTTGTAAATATTAACCATAAGCTTCTGCTCATACCAGACCAAGAGAGGTTGAGACAGCTAAACCTCTGACTGTAGGCCACTGCAGAAGTATTGAATAGGGTTGTTTAGCCTAACTGTGTAATTCAAAGTGTGAATGTAACAGTATAAAGACAATTGATGTGTTTTTTTGATTATAAATCAGGTCTAGGTTCTCTATCAATACTGTGATTGTACCAAAGCCTCAGACCACAGAGAAACAGCCTGAATGCAGAAACTGAGGGGAAAAGAAGGTGCATGTTTTGGTAAAGCTGTCACACATGTTGAAATGAAAAACAAACAAACAAAACAAAAAACACCTTAGTTAAAAAATAAAAATAAATTTCATAAGTTAGGAAAATCATAAATATGAGAGTTTTGTTTTTATAATTTTTTTTTGTAACTAACTTAGCCTACCAGTTGCCATTTTGAAGTGATGTCACTGTGGGGGTTGTTTCCTTTGGCTCCACAAAATATTGCACAAACAAACTCTAAAAGATTTGAAAACTAGAGCTTTATTTAGGCTAATTGTGATTTATTATTATTTATTCATCCTTTTATTTTTCCTTTTATATTTCTGCATTTTGTATGCCTAGCTAAAGCTAGTGAAAAACGTTTTTGCACGCAATGTTTATGACAGCGAGGCACGATGGACAACATGTGGATTATCTGAAGAGCTGACTGACTGTCTGCTTTGGGACACCAGGAGTCAAGGTAAGACATGTTGGAGGGTTACATCAGCTGTGGCCTCCTGAGTCTGTGTGCTGTGGAGTGAGATTATGTGCAGTCTGCTGATGTTTACCTCGGACCCTACTGTATGTTTCTATCACATCTAGTGTGCAGGGGCGTTTCTAGACACTCTGGAGCCCCCAGGCAAAAGCCCACCCCCACCCCCACCACCAACCTATATTCATCTTCCAAATACAAATTAGTAGCCTAACTGTTGGACAGAACAAGCTGGTGGACTGACAGTAGAATTGATGTTGATATCATTTCAGAACAAATGCATTATTGAGCTGCAAATGGGAGGAATTGACATTGGCATTGGTAGCACTAACTAACTGCATGCAGTAATGCAGTGCATGTTGTGTGTAGGCTACTATGCACAATGTTCTGTACACAATCATCGGCAGCATGGTGTTGTTATTGATATGGACTAATGTCAGCCATCTCGGGGGCCCCCTTCCAGCTGGGGGCCCTAGGCGGTTGCCTGTTGTGTTGCAACGCTGCGTTATATGTGTTTAACTTTCTGAATTGTCCTCCCTGTCTGACCGGAGGGTGTCAGTCTCTTTCCCTGTGGTAGACTGATGTGTTTCATCACAAGTTGAATATGTGGGCATCAGTAGACACACTGTGTCGGGTTTTAGTCGGTTGGTAACGACCAATTTGCCGGACTCGTGGTCTTCTCGAGTTGGAGATTAGCAGAGGTTTCGTGCTTTTCAGCAGCACAGCAGCAGTTTCTCCTTTTCACTGGCAGTCTATGAATATTTAGTCCATGACTTGGGCCCTGTAGCTAGTTGTTACATCCAGCAGCAATACACAGTGTCTTCCTCCTGTCTCATCAGGTCCTGTGTCTCTTCAGTCTCCATCTTTCACTGTCTCTCCTGTATCTATTCCTCACTGTCTTTCATTGTCTCTGTCCTTCACTTCTCTCCCCTTTACTCTCTGTCTTTCACCGTCTCTGTCTCTATCTGTCTCTCACCGTCTCTGTCACCGGCTGCCAGTAGGGAACCAACCAAGATTGCTGCTGCCTTGCTACAAAACATGCAAACTGAACCTCTTTTTTCATTTACATCTTTACATGTGTCATTTAAATTTTAACTACAGTGGAAATCCATTTAATGCATTATGTTAATTTTGATTGACTGTCAGGACCTCTGTAACTTTGTGATTTCACAGCAAACCAGTTAGCTTTCTCTTATCTGATTGTCTTACTGACCTGTTAGAGCTCCAGAAAGGAGAGAAGAGATGTGGAACTACAAAAAAATGATTTTTTCCCATAAATCCTGTGGATTAAAACTTCAAATAAAACACAAAGGAGGTGTTTTTGGCTCTAATTCAGGCTGGTAGTACAATGGTTGGCACTGTTGCCTGTCAGTTCTGGGTTTGGTTCCCAGCTCTAGGGGCTTTCTGGCACAACACAACTAGTTAACCAACTAATCTTCATGTTTCACAGAAACACTCAGACATGTTTCATGTCTGTTTGAGAGAAAGGAGAGTGAAGTGAGGACATGCTGAAGTTACCTACAGTCTCTGCTGTTGTTGACATCCGTCGACCGTTGCAACATGTCACTCTGAACCAGGAGCAGCAGCTGCCCTTCAGATGTTACATAAGACGTCTGTTGCTCTATTAGTATTAGCATTAAGGTTGACCGCCAACTTATTCCTCACCATTACTACTTCTCTTTGATCTGCAGCAGGATGTACAAACAGTGATAACGTGTGGCTGTCATTGAATCATTGGGTTTCTCCTGAAACTTCACCGCCTTTGTTCCTAGAAACTTGTGATAAAGTTGTTTACACAAAACTTTATCACCTGTCTCTTTGTGGTTTTTATACATATTAATAATTAAAGAAAAGGCAAGTCCTGTCCGGACATAAAATCTGGTCACATTCCTTTATCTCTCTTTATCTGGGCCGCTGGTTCCTGTTGAGGAGGTAGAATCTTTCAGTCATGTCTTATCTACTTAAAGGTTAACAATGTTTTTTTCTGGTGTTAGTATGTGTGTAGCTTTAAGAACCAAAATGTGACATCTCCTCTCTCAGGCTTGGAGCTCCAGTAACAACAGGTTGCCACAATATCCTGACAAAAATATCATGCTATTCATCTGCTAAATGCTCCACTGTTACTATAATTTTGTCTGTGCTGCTGGGCAGGTCATGCATATTAGAGTTTTTTTAGTGAAACAAATCACATCTGCCATGTGAAGTTTGAAACAAAGTTGGTGGGGAAACAAATGAAGCAGTGGAGCAGAAAACCAAAACTATGTGCTGAAAGACATGAGGATCTTAAACAGGACAAAACCATGCATTTGTTGAGGACTGTTTTGTGTTGCAGATGAATCCACATTTGGTGTTGTGGTGAGTGTTTCTGGCAGCAGGACATACACCCAGTGCAACAGTGTGGCTTGCTCAACAATGAAGCTCTGTGGCACTGAGGATTAGATACACCGAGGACTGGTCTTGGCATTTGTTGATAGAAATATGGTTTTTGATTATCAGCTGATGAATTTTAGGTGAGAGGAGCACAAAGTGCAGCTTCCGTCCACACTGCTTGATAGCAGTCAGTCTGTCTGGATGGATGACAGGCGCTGGCTTCTGTGAGTGGAGCTGTGGCCAATCTGGGCACCGGTAGATGATTATGATGCAGTCGTACTGACAGACAAGTCTCCCTCCTCCACGTCTACGTCCTCCTCTTCTCCAGACACAAACACACAGTGGGTTGTGTAAACTCCTCACTGACTTATTTTCCTTTCCCGGTGGCATTTTGTCAGTGACATAACACAAAGCCTCTGTCAAACGCTATCTTAGCTTTTCTTGATATCCAACACTTGATGTGTTGAAAACGACTTCTCCCCCTCTGAACTGTTCTCTGAAACAGAGCTGGAGCAGACCGGTATGCGCGCCTGCCTGGTCTTTATCTCCGTGGTGAGGAAAAACATTGTGGGCCATAAACAGACCATTTGTATGTACGGCATGGCGCTGCCTGTCAAACAGTGCATGAAAGTTGTCATGCTGTGTTGATTTTATAGGACCGCATTCATGTGTTGGTAAATCCCAAGATATTCCTGGTAATCAATCGCCTTCCCAGGATCCACTGTATCTGATTAGGCTGAAAGACATCGTGATGATGACTGCAGTATCAGAACGACTCCAAGGATTATTGATTCATAAACTGCAGATCACTTGAACTGTGAAGTATCTTTTACATTCATGTCTTGTCTGTGAGATTACTGTATTATGTGATGCACAGACAGAGATTCTCTTTTGTCTGTCCAGGCTACTTTAGACTTTATGCAAATGCTCCATGTCATAACATGTAGTGTCGGCTGGTGTCAGTTGGAACAAACCTTTAATGTGTTTCTGTCCAGGATCATTTGAAGCATTTGAACCATTTCAAAATGTGCAGTAAAGGTGACACAGCGCTGGTTTGATTACTATAATTCAGCTCACATGGTGGAGGGCAGTGAAGTAGGAGTCAAGAGTTTTAGGTGTTTTTATTATGTATTCATTTATTCATCATTGCACCAATGTGAATTTGGAACAATTTAAACATATTTTGACCTATACAAAATTAAATTAAACTCCTAAATGTAAACAAAAATCAATCAGCCATATGTTGTGTCAGTGATATGGAGTTCTTCATGTGCAGCTTAGTTTTTCACAGTAAAGTCAATGTAGGTGTTTTTAATGTCAATGAGAGCAACTTTAAAGGTTCTGTAAATACAATTGTACATATTGAAATAGAAAGATATGGTGGAGTAATCCTGAGTACAGCAGACAGTCACAGTTCAACTGTGTGTGTTGTTATCTGAGATGCTTGGATGCATTTAACATTCTGGTCAAACCTTTCATTTGTCATAGATTTGATACAGGCACAACACTTGATAATCCATTTTGTTTCCTTAATATTCCCATTAAGAACAATGCACAACTCTATGCCCTATATGTAGTCATACACTACTCAGACCCTGCTATATAAGATGGAATAGATGTAAGCGAACTCAGAAAGCATTAGACAAACAACTACATCATGATGTTTTTGGATGGTACAGCCATACTTAGTTTAGTTACAATAGATTCAGACAAGTCAGAAATAGAAGTGGTGCAGTGATGAGAGCTATAGGGACATAACCTAAAGTTTTAATTAATGAGGAGAGTTGAGCAGATAACAACATATTAGTGAATGAGCATCTTCACTTTTGATGAAAGCTCAGGGTCCATGTAGTGGGCAGAGGCATCATGTTTTTGTTCTACAAGGTAACCACTGCATCTATTATCTGCTACGGCATCATTATGGGGTTTGGCAACCTGTCTGTGAAAGTCAAATTACAGCTCAAGCACCTGATCAAAAGGGCTGGAAAAAATAATTGGTATGCTGCCCCCAGCGCCCCCTCAAGAGATATTTGAAGAGACGGTGAGGAAGCAGGGTCTTAAAATCACCTGTGACCCAAACCACATCCTTCACAAAGAGTCTCAGCCCGATGCCTGTGGGCTGCAGCTACAGAGAGACCAACTGTATGAACAGAGACAAGTTTTCCTGTGTTCCACTATCAATCAAACTAATGAGAGGAAGTGTGTGTGTGTGTGTGTGTGTGTGTGTGGGGGGGGGGTAATTGTTGTGGGAATATGTAAATAGAATGTTAAATGATGACTGTCAACTGTAGTTGTCTACAGTGGGGACAGATGTGGGGGGTTGAGGGTGGTGGTGGTGGAAAGTCATGGTTTTATTGGGGAATCTGCAATAACCAGGTGTCAATTTTTATTGGGGAGTATGTAACGGTCAGAGGGAACATGCAATGAAACATACATTATGCTGAATGTGAATTGTAGTCTGAGACGAGGCTAGTCCTGTCCTGTCCTTCTCTGTGGTGATGGATAGTGATATAATGTAGCGGTGTTTAATCACCAGAGGCGCTACGATACACTATTATCACAATACTTGTGTCTCGATGGTAACAGAACGTTCGAGAGGGAGTTGTTTTTGAGGCAAATGCAGGGACTGCTTGCCGAAAAACTGCCCCCGACGGGAACATGCATGAGCGGTTTTGCATGAATTTCCCTCTGAAACAACTCTGTCTCGTAACGTTGTGTTATTATCTCATAGCGTGGTGAATG
The DNA here is from genome assembly GCF_045865225.1 of Trachurus japonicus. Lineage (NCBI taxonomy): Eukaryota > Metazoa > Chordata > Actinopteri > Carangiformes > Carangidae > Trachurus > Trachurus japonicus. The sequence goes on from NC_140929.1 coordinate 20,093,947, forward strand.
TGCAGGTCACAACTTGTCCACCAGAGTGTTTTGGAGTTGTTAGATTGTGTATTTGATGAGTTTGATGAGGATAACCAAGAAATTCCATTAGCCTCCGTAGTGTAGCTCTGAGCAGCTCACGGCTCTGCTCCGCCGTTCTAAAAATAGCTTGCACCGACAATTAAAGGTAACAAACCTACTCCAAAGACTATAGAGATTATGACAATGGGCCAATTTGCCAAAATGTTGAACTATCCTTTTAAGGCTTAAGCATGATAGGCTTAACATATCCAATACAGCTTGTGTGAGCATGATATGACACATGGTTGGTTTTAGTATACACCTTCCTACACCTTACACTGAGCAGTGTGCACCACGTCATGTTGCACATGATCAGTTACTGCTCTCACCATGCTGCTCCATGCTGCTCCATGATGCTCCAGGAGTTTATTACAATCATTTCAACCAGACAACCTGATGGTCAGAGATGACTTTGCAGGAGTCGGTGAGTTAGTGAAGGGTTCTGTTTCCTTCTGGTTTTATTTGTTGCCTCCATCTTTGAAAACTTTTCAGAGAGCACACAATCGTCGTTAACTGCTGCATAAAAGCCGTAATCATCTTCAGGATGTTCATTACTGAGATTACAGGAACTCAGCTGCCACTCTCTATCATGCCACATCCCCGTCATATCCGTAATCACAGATCACTCAGCCGTGGATGTAGCGGGCCCTCGCGTCGCTTCGTTATTCAAAGTGCCAGGCGAAGAGATAACAGGTACACAAAGAAAGGCCCATTATTCCAGGACATCTGGCGTCAGCGCGGCTCCACAGGCTTCATCAGACGCTGAAACAGCTCATCAGCACAGAGAGCGGAGAGCAGATTGTTCACACACTCGCTGTTTTGTTTTCTTCCAACTGTGTAGGCGGAAGACAGATAGGTGTAAGATTGCTTTATGGGGCTTTATTCAAGCTGTGCGTCAGAATTAAAGCCAACTCGTTTGTGGCTTTGTGTGGATTTCTGATAAAGTTTGGATAGTGATGAGAGCTCCAATGCGTGGTTTTTGTTTAACTGTAAGTGTCATTATTCTGCAGTAGAGAGTTATGAGGCCCATAAAAAGAATAATCCCATACTTCAGATCTTTAGTCTAACTATTCAGCGTCATTAAACCATTATACTTTATGTTCTTAGCCGTTAGCAGGCTGTGCAGTGTGGTGTTGGGATATAAAAATTCAGGAATACTCAGCCATCTGCTCAGTGGTACAGAAAATGTGTGTTTTATATTTTCTGTGTAAATGACCCAAATGGTAAGAAAGAACTGAAAATGATGAGCAAGGCAAGCCGGCTTTCAGAAACTATGTCAGCTTGTCATTTTGCCCATTTCACTGTGTGTGTGCGTGTGTTTGTGTGTGTGACTGGATATTCAGTTATGCAAACATGTCTTGCAGGCAAAGCTGCTACAAGGTCATCACTTTCCATCTCTGATGCAGAGATGCAGGGTCTTGTTTTGGGTTCAGTTTTCTCCGCAGATTCAAATGGATGTGTGTCAGATGTAATCTCATTGACTGAGTTAAAGGTCCCATATTGTATGACAGCAGATTTCCATGCTCGGTATTATCAACACTACATAGCCTCAGGGTTTCTTTAAAGGGGAAATAGTGTGGAAATATCACTTTTTGAAGACTCTTTAACATATATTTAGGTGTTTGTTTTGCCTTCTGGCCCCCAAAATGAGAGAATTGACCAACAAATCTATAATGTGCAGGCTCCCTAGGTTTAAATCCATGTGGTTTTACGAGCTGTTCGCTCAGTTGTCTTCCAGTGATGTAATTAGGTTTCAAATTTGCATAACCCCACCCCTACCTGGTACCAGTAGAAGGGGCGGGGCAAGCAGTGGTTCATTTGCATTTAAAGGGACAGACACTGAAACCAGCCGTTGTGAACAGGGCTGTTTAGAGAGGATGAAAAGAGCTGTGATGTTTGATCCTTGAGGTATTTTGACCAAAGCATGTGACAGACATGTCTTTAAGACATCTAGGAACTATTTTAATTTGTGGAAACGGGGCAGAATATGTCTCCTCTGTTGATATTTGACACTGACAAATGCTTCAAACAAACACTTTGTAATTCATGTGTTTCTTCATTTACCTATTTATTTCACTGATATTCAGCTGAACACAGAGGACGTTGGTGAGCTGATGAACAGTTGCCGACCACTGACTGAGTCTAGAGGAGAAACAAAGTCACTGACACGTTTCAGCCTTCAGCCATTCAATCCTGCCAGTTTCTGAGTCTACAGTAGCCTATACACAAAAAGTGATTTTTGTCCATTAATTAATTAGTTTGTGTGTGTGTGTGTGTGTGTGTGTGTGTGTGTGTGTGTGTGTGTGTGTGTGTGTGTAGAGTCGGGAGTGTTTATGAAGTGGTTGCAAATTTGGCTCTCCAAGCTCTCACTGCCCTTTGACCCTCTCTGTGCTCGCTGGCTTTAGGCCTAGACCACATCCCTCCCTCCCTCTCTCCACACACACACACACACACACACACACACACACACACACACACACACACACACACACACACACCACAGCACCTGTTGCCAACCCGGCCAGCAGAGGCTGAGCTGGTCAGCTGGCTCTGCTCAGCCTCTCTGAGCGATTAGAGCAGGAAGTCGGTCATAAGAGCACCTTGGTCTCTGCAGCTTCTGAAAAACTCCATAAAACCCAGTCTGAGAGCTCTCTCCCTCTCTCCCTCCCTCCCTCCGTCTCTCCCACACACCGCTGACTGTAACATTGGGCTTTATGAGAATGCACCCCCCCCCTCTCTCTCTGAGTATATGAACACTCCTCTTACAGTGTGAGCTGAAAGTCCTGTTAGGTTGGAGTCTCCTGCTGTACTGACTGAAGCCCTTGCCTCTGTTTCCTGGAAGCAGCTACTACCTGTGCCTTCTGCAGCCAGCTGCACCTGTCAGGCTTCACACTGCAGCCGTTTACAGTGTGGCTGGCTGGCAGATGTACCAACTCACCAGCAGCGGGGTGCTTGGTTTCAGACAGAAGCAGACAAAGGAGGACTTCTCATGTCTGGCTGGCTGACGGTTTATTGTGCTGGCTGCACTGACAACTGTTGCTGGCAGAGCTGATCATCTTTAGCTGGCTCAATGCTGCCAAAGGGTTTAAATTACACACTCACTTCCATACTGAATATGCACTTATCTGATATATCAAAACTCAACAGATCTGCTGAGCCAGTGGTCCAGGGGTTTACCAGTTTACATCATGGGTTCAGTCACACATTGAATCTAGTTCTTCTTTTGCCAGAAAAACAGATTTAAAAGGTCCATAACAGGTAGATGTCAGTGTTTAGTTTGATTCTAAATCAGGTTCAGGGTCTGTGTTAGTACTGTGACCTGTTGTCACTGGAGCTCCTTTAAAGGGATAGTTCTGATTTTTTGAAGTGGGGTTGTATGAGGTACAAATGGCCATTAAGTGCAATATCTGCAGTAGAAAGGTCTCTGCCCACCCCCCCCACTGAGAAACACCGGCGCATCACGCTGCACAGAGAAAAGGCAGTACACTGTTGTGAATGAAATGAAAACGAATTAATCAGCTTATTTTCGCCGCCTACAAGGAGTCCTGTCTCAAAATAATACACCAGTTCAAGAGTATGATATGAAGTAAAAATTTACAATACATCAGCTGGACGGAAAAAAGTTTTTTAAATCTGGAACTAACTAACTCACTCAGTACTCCTCCATGCAGACACGTGCTGTACTGTATCACTCCACCGATCAGCGGTGTGTGGAAGAGGCAGAAAATTATGGAACATTAAAAGAAATAGTTGAACATTTTGCTAAAGTCTGCTCATTATCCGGTATTATATGGAGCTCCATCTTAGCATTGACTGGAAGAGAGAGAGCCACTGAGCCTTCCTGTCTCCACAGGGACCGTTGGTAATAACGTTTGCAAAAATGAAAATTATGGCTCTGTTCCCTGAACAGGTGAAAGAGAGCAGCCCAGGGTGAGAGCCATTAAAAAAACCCATGAAAGTGTGTAAAGCTGGAGGACGACTTGTGCTAAAGACTATATTATCTAGAACATAACAGCAGAGAACATCTCATTTCATTTGCAAAGTGGGTGTGGATATGCATGCAGTCCTCGGGCTGTTTGTGAGACTTTAAGTAAGCACAGCAGGAACAAGAAACACCTTCCACACATTTTTTTTTTCGTCTGGAAATTTCCTCTGCTGTCAGCAGCAAGAAAACATGGAATCAGCAGAGCAGGGAACAAATGTGTGTTTATGAGGCTCACGTCCTCGCCCGTCGTTCTGTTGCTCACCGACAATGTAAATATCCTCTCCCCTATCAGTTGGAATATGCAGGTGCTGCTGACTCCTGAACGTATACACAAACACACACACACACACACACAGGTGATAGGTGTCTGCCAGTGATAACAGCAGTAAGGCAGCGGAGCGGACCCAGCCCCCTCCTCGCTCCCCTCAGGTCACCGATAGGCCGGCGGCGGTGGCGGCAGCTGTCTCTCAGCCAATTGCCGACCTCCCTCTGTTTGTGTGAAAAGCTCAGTTCCTCTTTTGCATGAGATAATGCTGTTGTTACACTGGGATTATCTCCTCCCGCAGGAGCCAAACAGCAGTTAAAAACAATGCAAATGGACCATTTTGCAGGCAAACTGCTCTGGAAAATACAGTGTTAGCCAGGACGGGTTTGGCAACTCACATTGCAGCTTTTTTTTCTTTTTTTTTTTGCTCTTTTTTGGGTCGACAGCTGTAGATTTCATTTTCCTGTGAAGTGCCAGCTGCTGCAGAGGAAATAAATGAATTTTAAAAGATATTTATTATTCCTCTGATTTTGTTAAATGTTCACAATTACGTGGCTTTTCACATTTCAGCTCTATAAGTTTCCTGCTTCGTGTTGGTTGGTCCTCCTTTAGCCAGATGTCTCAGGGTTTTTGACAATTGACATGTTTCTAATATAGTCGATATAACACCTTTCACATTAAAAATGAAATAACATGAAGCCTGCAAAAGTCTTCATAAAGTCTCTGTCAGTGCATCAGGTGTGTGGAGATGCAGACTGCAGCTCACAGCCACTGTCATGATGCTGGATGTGTCACTGGCCTGAGAGGAGGGGGTTAACTCTGAGGGGCTGTTAACTTCAGTGTGAATGATCACCCAGGGGCAGCAGCTATGCATGAGATCGTTGAGCCACAGCTGGATTCACAGTCTGCCTGTCTGTCTGTCTGTCTGGGCTGCTGTCTGCTGTCTGTCATCGTGCAGTGAATCTGAATATTATCAGAAGAACATCAAATTATCATTATCAAGACTCAAATCTATCTGTGCCACACTTTAACTGTTTGTTCCTGCTTGTACTTCGATTTATTGATTTATTTTATGGAGTTTATTTAACAAGGACAGTGCATGTTATTGAACATCTGCAAACATGATGGATTGTAGCAAAAATGCAAATTTACATATTGGACATATAACAAAACACACAATACACAGGTACAAAAAGTACACTGATATAAAAACTTTTGGTAACCCTTAATTTACAGGCCATTAATTTGGTGATAATGTCAAGAAATAGCCTGGAAATAACAGTCAATTTCATAGTAATGTCATGTTTTTCATAAAAGTAAAAGATTACACATGCTTTGAATCTTTTGGGAAAGGTCAGAATTTTTCTCCACCAAGTCCAATTGACTGTTATTTCTGGGCTATTTATTTCTTCTTTTTAAAAGCATATTTTTGGGCTTTTTTGCCTTTATTTGATAGTATAGTTGAGAGAGACCGGAAATGGGGAGGCAGAGAGAGGGGGACTGACATGCAGTAAAGGGACTGACATGTAGTAAAGGGCCGCCCGATGCGGGATTCGAACCGGTGCCGACTGCAGCGAGGACTATAGCCTCTGCATACGGGGCACCGGCTCAACCCACCGCGCCACATGGCTCCCCATTCCTGGGCTATTTCTACGCGATCAATCGTTCTTGGCTATATTTCTCAACATTACTATGAAATTGACCGTTATTTCTAGGCTACTTCTAGACTTTATGACACAATTAATTATTATTTCTTGGCTATTTCATGACATAATCATGTAATTAACTGTAATTCAAAGGGTTACCAAACTTTTTACTGTATATTGCATTGAAAGTGACTGCAAATGTGCTGAGGGTGAGAAATTCCAACACTGACTTGTCTTTACTGACTGTACAACACAGCTGAGTGTTGCTACCCCTCCACCTCACCACAGGTGTAATGATATTTAAATAGACTACTGCCATTCACAAGGACTGTTACACATGTCCCAGACTAACAATAATAACAGGACTGGGCCAGCTGCCCTCAAAGTGACAGTACAGCTGATAACTGAAGTGATGTGTGATAGTTGAGGTTTGATGTGCAGTTTTAAACCGGGAGCTGATCTGAAGCTCCTATGTTGACTATAGATAAGAAGGCTACCTCACATGACCCCATGCCAAATGACCTCAACTGTCACTTCACTTTATTTTACATGCATTTATTTCCTGTAAAATGCTGTAAACTAAAGCCTGAGTGAGAGATCTTTCTGAGGTGACAGTTGAAGAGGAACTGCCTCATTTGCAAAGCTGTTGTTATGCATATTCAGAACAAACAGGACACGTGGTCCAGCTGTGGGCTGTCAGCAGCAGATCTACTACACATGTTTGTCAGGGCTGCACCTGGAGTCAGGAGACACCTGGAGTCACGTAGATGTGATAACTGCTGTGTGTGTGTGTGTGTGTGTGTGTGTGTGTGTGTTTCTGCTTGTAACAACTAATTCTTCAAGTGTGCAAAAAATAAAATGGAGATGAACTGAATTCATTTGATATATTAGCCATATAAAGAGGAATATAATTATAAAAACGGTAATAAAGGGGATGCTAAATTGAGCCTGTAATGTAAGTCTGTCCCAGCATGCTCTGCAGCTCTGCTAACAAGCTTCCCAAAGTTGTATATAATGAGTTATAATGCAGTTATAGCACTGCATAACTATAGTTATAAACACTCATAAATGATCATTTATAACAATAATTATAACACACTATAAAGCATTTTATCATGACTTATAAGGTCAGGTATTATAATACGTTATAATTGTTAGTAACTCGCTGACAATGCCCTCATCAATAATGCATAGTTATACTGTGTTGTAATTGGCTTATAAACGTGTATAACTATCATTATAAACACTCATCAATTATCATAAGGCTTTATAACAATAAGCATAACACATCATAGAGCATTTTAACTCTATTATGATACTTGACCTTAAGCCATTCTAAAATGCTCTATGATGTGATATGCTGTGACTTTATAACTCTGACAGAATCACCAACACATAAATTAGAGACTGAGCCTTAAAGACTGAGCCGTGATTTAATTTCCTGCTGTACAAACACTCAGAGATGAAGTTGGAAGAGACAGACTGTCTTTCCCTTTTTAAGTTATTTTTCAGGCTTTTGCTTTTGTCACAGTCGTAGACAGAAAAATGGAGGGAGAGACAAAGAAGCTGCCACACAGCAGTGGGCTACAGGCTGCACCTAAACCACTAAACACTAACTAAACACTAGGCAGGCAGTCTGTGAGGGGAGCTACTGGGAGTCTGGGGACACACACATTTCTTTTTTTTGCTTCTCAAACAAAACACAGCCTTCACTTGGGATCCACTATAGTTTAGCTTTGTCTTAGACTTTTTATCAGAGGCAGGTCTTTGTGTCTAACTCTCTCTGTTTGATATGTACAGTTGGGTCATAGAGGTTAGTCTGAACTCTCCTCTCTCTGCTCGGTGTGTCTCAGGGTCAGTTCTTCCTCTGCCTCCTGTAGTTATAATGAATCTAAAGACAGAATCCATCTTCTCTGCAAACTGAACTCTTTTTCTGTCAGCCCTGTTATTCTCTGTCGTTTTTATCAGTCTTTTATCGAAAGTCTCCTTCATCTGCTGGTTTCCCATCCTTACACTGAAATATAAAAACAGCTTGTACAGCATTATTGAAACATGTTCCAAGACCTGACTAGTTTTTGTGACCAACAAACTCTGAGGAAAGCAAACAACATTTTGTGTTCTCCTGGTCATGTGCTTGCAAGTGAATTTTCTCTGCTGCCCTCAGGTCGTCGCTATGTCTCACCTGTCTGTAAGACTAACTGTTCTTTAAAATCTTTTATCCCCTCTGCTATTCGTCTCTTAAATTCTTTATAATGATTTTATTCCTTTTACCATGTAGGCTACATCTTATTGGTCAACATGTGCAACTTATCTATTTATTCACTCTATTCAACTTGACCCTTGATGACACTTATTTACTCTACGTTATTCCCTATGTATTTATTGTGTGTAGTGTGTTTTTGTACTGTGCCAGTAGGCAAGCTGCTGAAACCAATTGCCCCTGGTGGGATTAATAAAGTTGTCTGAGTCTGAGTGGGCATTTCCTGCGTTGTATTGGTCTGGCTTGTGATGCTCTCCTCCTCTTCCCTGCAGTCCCTGTGGAGCCGGGAAGCCAGAGCATCTCGCTAGACGGTAGCTCTGCTCTCAGCTGACCACAAGTCAGTCAGTCAGTCAACCAGCCAGTCAGTCAGTCAGTCAGTCAGTCAGTCAGTCAGTCAGTCAGTCAGTCAGTCAGTCAGTCAACCAGCCAGTCAGTCAGTCAGTCAGTCAGTCAGTCAGTCAGTCAGTCAACCAGCCAGTCAGTCAGTCAGTCAGTCAGTCAGTCAGTCAGTCAGTCAGTCAGTCAGTCAGTCAGTCAACCAGCCAGTCAGTCAGTCAGTCAGTCAATCAGGCAGTCAGTCAGTCAGTCAGTAGGTCATTCAGTCTGCAATAAGAACAGAACAGCTTTATTGTGAATCCAGATTTATTAAAAAATATTGTGTATGTGAACACAGAGAGGAGGAGAGAAGTAAAGTAAATCAGTTGTTTACAGTAGTTTCACAGTTTTCAACTACGTCCGTATTTCACACACTGACTTATACAGTCCAACCAGATAGCAGGTTTCACCGGGGTTTTGTCTCTGGAGTTTTTTGTGTTTTGCTCCAGTTTGACTTTATAGAGCAGCATGAATGTGCAACTGTTACAGTTCCTGTCGGCTCAATGTCCTGCTGTGACCAGGGGCATATTCACAGGTCAAAGGAAGCAGGTGTAGTGACAGACTGTTAAAGGGATACGCCAACATTTTTTTTTCGTGTCTTGCCTCACTCCCGAGTCCATGACCAGCAGATAGACACCATCCTTTCGACTGTGCGTTCAGTAACAAGGGAGATAGAGCCGTATCACCGTAATTAGCTTGGCTCAAACACTGGAAGTGTATCTAGTGTTAGCCTGCCTCCACCTAAAGTCATCAGAGAAACTCTTCAGCAACTCTAAACGGAAACCGGCGGGCCGATCTTCGTCTCAGAGCTGACAAAACTCTCCGGTAAGGCATCTTGAGTGGTCAAATGCCGCTAACGGGACGAGATCGGTCAAAACGGAGGGTTCAAGCAAAGACGGTTTATTTTGGTTCAAGCTAGCTACATCGAGGGTAGGTTAGCTTCCTATTTCAAAGTAAAAGCACAAATTCTATCATCGTTGTTTTCTGTTTGTAAAGGGCAACGGGTAGGAGGCAGGCTAACGCTACCTATACACTTCCAGTGTTTGAGCTAAGCTAATTACGGGCGATACGGCTCTATCTCCCTTGTTACTGCACGCACAGTCGAAAGGATGGTGTCTATCTGCTGGTCATGGACTCGGGAGTGAGGCAAGACACGGAAAAAAATGTTGGCGTATCCCTTTAATAAAAACACTGGTGTATTTAAGACCTTTATCCAGCTTTATTTCTTCAAGTTCTTCTCTGAGAACGATGATGTCACTGATACAGACACAGAGGTGGCCGAGCTGTGGCCTGGCCGTGTGCAGCGAGTCAGACAGCAGGACATCATGCGGTGATGTGTGTCCTTTAGGCGAGGTTGGCTCGGTCACAACACTGACCTGACATTTGCAAAATCTGTATGCATACACAACCTTTTGTCCCTGAAAGGCAACGACGGAGCTGACATTTCTCCCCTCGCTCCTCTCCAGTTTCAGCTAATCTTTTCTTGTCGTACGCAGCAGGAGGCTCCTCTCCAGTTTGCGTATCCTCGGGACAGACGCACACATTGTTCAGTCTCATGGAATGTGAATGAGCCATGACACGGTGAGTCAGCACCTGAGCCGGTGTAAGGCCGCGGCTTTCCACTTGCACACAGGGATCAACTGTGATATGGGCGTGTTTGGTTTTGTTCATGTGTATTCAAAGTGAGACGCCTCCTTTTGACCGCGCCATGTGCCTGTTTCAGGGCTGAACAATGTGAAGAAAGAGAACAGCCCCAGGTCTGATTTCCTTTTGTCTCTTCCATCTACCCCCCATGTGTGTGTATGTATATATAATATTTAGACTTCAAACATCAGGATGTGGTTCATTTGTGTCCACGGCTTTCAGGAAGAAATCTCACGCCACATTACAGGACACACACATCGCATTCAAGGCTGGACCACTAAGGAGGGAACATCCAGGGCTGCTGGATAATATTGTTTCTATGGATGAACAATAACCTCCCTCCTGAGATATTTGTTTAAATCCATATTAAAATAACCTTTGACCCCGACCACACAGGAGAAACTAACTGTCCAATATGGGGTCTCTGCTGTACTTTAATAGAAAACTAATTGTAGGAGGTGAGATAATTGGAAACACTGCAATCACCACCTGAACACAGCAGCAGGAGTGGTGAGGTTCAGTCTCCTCACACCCTCGTAGTTCTGACCGACATATGAAAGGGAGAGTGTCAGTCCCATCTTATCAAACCACAGATCTAACTGAGTCATGTGGGTGAGTTGAGTTGATGAGTTGGTTTCCTGAGGGAGGAGTTTTGTGGTAAGACTGGCACCACCTCCCCTCCGCCACTTATCTGATAATTTTGGGAACAATGAAGGTCTTTCACTGGCAAAGACACACAGAAGGTCAGACCGCTCCATTCAGCTGTTTATTGTTTGACATTATATTTGATATCAGGGGCTGTAATGCTGATATCAGTCTTTGTGTTGTTTCAGTCTGGTAGTGTGTGTTTAACTTTGAAAAGACACTGCCCCCGAGCCCAGTCCACTTTTATGTTTTATTGGCCTTGAGGAAAGTCTTTCTGTTTGAACACAGACACACCCACACAGTGATGCATCAGGGCTGTCAATCGATTTTAAACATGTAGGTCATCTCATGGGTGTCTTTAGGTGATCACGATTAGTTGCACATTTATTTATGCAAAATGCGTCTTTAAAGGGATAGTTTAACATTTTGGCAAATTGGCCCATTGCCATAATCCCTGTTGGTGCAAGCTATTTTTAGAACGGCGGAGCAGAGCCGTGAGCTGCTCAGAGCTACGCTACGGAGGCTCATGGGATTTCTTGGTTTCCCTCATCAAACTCATCAAATACACAATCCAACAACTCCAAAATGCTCTTGTGGACAAGTTGTGACCTGCACATTCACCACGCTATGAGATAATAACACAACGTTACAAGACTGAGTTGTTTTCGAGGCAAATGCAGAGACTGCTTGATGAAAAACTGCCCCAGATGGGAACGCACATCAGTTGTCTTGCATGAATTTCCCTCTAAAACAACTCTGTCTCATAACGTTGTGTTATTATCTCATAGCGTGGTGAATGTGCAGGTCACAACTTGTCCACCAGAGCGTTTCGGAGTTGTTGGATTGTGTATTTGATGAGTGAAACCAAGAAATTATTAGCCTCCCTAGCGTAGCTCTGAGCAGCTCACGGCTCTGCTCCGCTGTTCTAAAAATAGCTTGCACCAACAATTAAAGGTATCAAACCTACTGCTAAAACTATAGGGATTATGGCAATGGGCCAATTTACCAAAATGTTGAACTATCCTAGAAAGGACCATCATCAAGAGTTTCTTAAAGGCTGGACATACTTCACCTCCACATTGACCAATAATAACCCTGGTTCTGTTGACAGACCCTCTGACAGGACTCTGTAGCTGAATTTGCAGTTGAGAAGATTCTTTTCACTGTTCATTGGAGCCATCTGAGAAGTGACTGAAACTATGGATCAGACCAAAGGACGATGTTTGTTAATAAAACAGGACTTAGAAAGAATTTGCAATAATGCTTTATTATCGTGTCGACTTGGACGTGTGTGTGTGTGTGTGTGTGTGTGTGTGTGTGTGTATCTCTCTCTCTCTTTCCTTATATCCTCCACTTTTTCTCTCCATCTCAGTGTGCAAGTTTGCACCTTTCATCACCCTGCTCTGATCTCACCTGTAATTTTCCTTGGTTTTCTCACCCATCCTCCCTGTTCCCTTCTCTTCACAGCCTCCTTTCTTCTCATGTTTCCTTTCCTCCCCTCCTTTTATCTCCCATTTCCTTCTTTCTCAGATCTTTTTCCTCCCCTTGCCTTGCCTTCTGTTTCTCACCCTCTTTTCCCACCCTTCATTTTCCTCTCAGTGGTATCTCTCTCCACTGCCTCCTCTTATCTTTTGAGTCAACCATGTAATTTTTATCCTCTTACCTTTTGTATTTTCTCTATTTTCTAATTTCCTCCTCCCTCCTTGTGTCCTCTCTCCTTTCATTTCCTCCCTGTCTCCTCCGTTCCTCCACTCTCCTTGCCTCCTGTCAGCTCTCCTCTCATTTTCATTTCACCTCCTTTTTTTTTTTTTATTCCCCTCCCCCTCCTGCACTTGCATTCTGCCGCGCAGCGTTGCGGTGAAGGACAATGATCTCATTCAAGCCCGCCTTGGGAAAATGTTTGTGACACTCCAGAGCGTTGACAGGCAGTGGTGCGATGCCACCAGGCGGCCGGGGGACACTCCCAGGGACGGAGGGGGGGGGGGGGTGACTGGTGGGGTGGATGTGGAAGTTGGTGGATGATGTGTGGGAAGTGAACAGTGAATATTGGAAGAGGGGGAATGGCATAAAAAGGGACAGAGAGGCTTCTTTTCAATGTCACCCTGTAATCCAACACACTTCATCACTTCCTCTCTCTGTCATCCATCCCTCCGCCCCTCCGGTATATTTTCCTCTCCTCTCTTCATCTCCCCCTTTCACTCTCTTACCCCCTGCTGCTTAATATTCTGTCTCACAGGCAGGTACATGCATTTTTCTCCCAGGAACGATGCTGTCACATTTATGAAGGTTTCAGGGGCTGCAGAGGGGATACGAGAGACCGTGTGAATTTAAATGTTGTGGTTGTCACTGTGAGGGCTGCTGCCACCGCCGATTGAGTCGCAGCTCCAGAGCGGCCGCCTCTGAATGCTCCTCTTTTGCCCGTTTTCCTTGCGACTCTCCACAAGGCTAATTGGTTAGTTAGAGCAATAAATTGTGCAGGAGGAACAGACAGACTGAACTGGAGTGTATCATTAAGTTTTTAATTGCACCGAACAGTTGGTGAGCTGAAGCTGTCTGTCCAGTGTGACGAAGAGGAGCGGTGACAGGACAAATTAAAGCCACCTGTGCAGAACGGGGGAAATGAATTTGAAATGGGGAAACATGCACCGGGCAAGTGAGTTCAAAAGTTGCACTAATTAATGTCCCCATATGAAAGCTCCATACGTGTGGTAGCTTTAAAGAGGAACTATGTAGCGGTCGCTTTTCCGCTGTTTTGCTAACCCTCGTCCTGGCCATGTGCATTTGTTTACAATGAAGCCAGCAAGAAAGCAAATCAATAGAGCGGTAGATGAAGTGATATATTATATAAAATGTTATGACGTGTATATTTGTGTAGTCTTATCTGTCATAATCAAGTGGTTACAGGTTACGTGACGCGTCTGTGTCGCAGAGACGAGAGCCCGGACTTGTTAAGTTGTTTTTCAGCCCAGAGAAGCAATAAGTGACACACATGTGGAAGGCAGAGAGCCTCCATTCTCCCTGTAACAAGTTAAGCCATTTATTAAACCATCACAATTACTCCAAAGCTGTTTAATTAAGGTAAAAATGTAGCATAGTTAAGCTACAAATCCTGCATAGTTCCTCTTTAAATCAGGCCTATGTAGCTAGGTCGCGGTTCTACTGTGAAAGTATTAAAGCTTCAGTCCACAGAGAAATACACACGGCTCGTATTCAGAAACTGAGCCTTAAAACCAGCTGTCAGGACTTCTGTAACTTTGTAATGTCACAACAAAGCCAATGTTCAACTACCAAAAAGTGCAGTTCCACTACTGACCACTGGAGTTTGGCTCTAACGGTGAGTCAGTCTCCATAGACTCCAATGTTAAAATATCTAACTTTACAGCAGACATGATGTTTACACCCAGGTGCAGGAACAGTTATGGTATCTAAGGCTCATTTCCTCCTCCATGACTATTGTTTATTTAAGTCACCAGTTAACATTCTATTGAGGCTTTAAGTTTTGCATAATGACCAATCCAATCATCAACTTTTCAAACACATTCAAAAATGAATTCACAGTAAAATACTCGTGGACTGAATGAGTCATTTTCGGTGTCACCATTTGCATAAACCAGTAGACGTGCACACTGTGGTTTTAACCCACAAGTATACAAGTTATCTCTTCTCCGCTCAGCAGCCATTTTCTCAACTATCAAAATATGTTGACGTTCCCCCTTCTCTCATGCAGCCAAGATGGCCACCATTGGGAACGTCCTGTGCTTTGGCTGCTTTGAGTCCATCATCACCACAGATTGAGACAGAGTGACAGTTCCTTAACGAAATACAGAAGAGCAGCAGTCCACATTTACATCTTGAATAAATCTAAAGCCCAGGCTTCTTTTGCACATGCTGTAACTTTCTGAAATCATAATCACTCCAAACGGTAATGGCATTTTCTCACAAAATATGAATCACTGGGGAGCCTGAGATGCGCTGAGAGGAAGTCTGCAGTCAGTCAGTGCACACACACACACTGGATGTATAATTTATCACCTCCTCTGAAGTCTTTTCTGCATGTGTATTAACACAAAAATATCTGACTACACATAAGATCTTTAAACTCATCCTTAATTATAAAAGATGTAGCAGTGATAACAAGTTACTCTAAAACCTACTTGACAGCTTATGCTTTATTATCTGGCAGGAAGTGGCTGTGAGAAGATGGTAAATCGTGCACATGAAGGGAAACATGTGGTCAGCAAAAATAGTCTGTTAAGGAGATTTAAAACATGATGGATTGGTTTCCACACCAGCACATATCCACCACCTGGATTATTGACACTTGGTAGGTTGAGTCCATGGATTTAAGCGCAGACCATCTGCTGCCTCAGCACAGGTCCAGGTCCATCAGACCACATCTTCAACTCTTTTGTCTGCAGCCTCAGAAAATAGAACCTGACGTGGTCTATCCACCTCACGGTTGGACATTGTGTTCACTCTCAGACTTTTCTGCTGTCTGTTTTTTTTTTTAGTTGTTGTTGCTCCATCCTGAGTAAAAACTTTAGAGACAGCTGAGAGTGAAAATGCTGGAGATCAGCAGTTTGAGAAACACTCAGACTCAGACCTGTCAGACTGGCAGGAAAATTCATATGTGGCCTTTAGATGTATATGTGACTAATAAAGTACCTTTAGATCCTGATCGTACAAGTTGACATTTTACCTCATCTTTATTTGCTCCATGCATGGACATTTTCAATTCATACATCATTGACAAAATGATAGATTATAATTCACTCATTCCATGCATGGAAAGGAGCAGAATGAAGAAAACTGGAATTGTTCTGTAGTTGCACATGTCACCCAGAGCAGTACTTTATTTTCCCCTGATGTGATCAATAACATCTGTTATCAATTGTGGTCATTTACTTTATATCAGAACCTGGGTAGCTCTGGAGGGTCTGGACATCCGATGTCATAGCAGACTGTTGCCATCCCTGAGCTCTGATGGAGGAAGGTGGTGGACACATTGGTCCTTATCTGTGCACCAGTGTCCCTAAAAAGACTAAATGTGTCCACATGAAGGAAATACACCTTCTATTCATAAACCTGTTCCCTACTGTGCAAAATAACTCTTGGTGCCAGGGCTCGTCTGAGTGGTGATTTAAAGGTCCCATATTTTATGTTTTTGTTGATCCAGCGAAAATATATTTAACCAAAAACATTCTCAGTGTAGTTTTACAAAACTACAGCAGATTTAGCTAAGATTTTTCTACTGTTTTGTTGTGACATCACAAAATTATAGAAAACCAGACAGTTTCTGAAAACAGACTGTGTGGATGTGCATTTCTCTGTGGACTGAAGCTTTGATACTGTCACATTATTAATATTCCCAAAGCTGCTTTATAATTAACAACACATGGACATCTACCGTCACATTAGGTGGAACCTCAATTACCACAGATATTGATTCATTATTGAATCTCTTGCTCTTTATTTCCTGGACGTTTCCAGCTACAGCAGCTCTGGTTACTTTAACCAGAGAGCTGTACCACTTTTATCTCTGTGATATGAGAGCACTGTAAAATGATGATGCTCATTATAAAAAATAGGCCGAGTGATGGTTGTGTTGCAGCTCCACACATTTGTAAATACATCTCCACAGAGGATGGTAGCCTGCGTGCACTCTGGGCACAAGTACAGTTTATGTGGTACAGTCAGTGTTTGGTAAATTAGCTTTCAGGCTATAGCCACTCTCCTCACTGTGAACGTGTGATCAAGATTAAACCAGCCCACTCTGAAACAGGGGCAAGCTATTCATTATTGATGATCAAATCTCTCTGAAGATGCCCTAAATAGACTTGTGTGGTTGCATAACATATGTGTAGCCTGTGAGCCTCTGATGAGACTTCTCTGTCATCACTGGCTTTTATGAATGAGAGCGACTTGTAGGTTACACCTAGCTGCAGTCAGGTAGCTCTCTGCTGTAGCCCGCTGACTTTGCGTTGATTTGCTTCTAAGGAATGAATCCTATGTGTTAGCTCATTAGCTCCTGCTGCTCCTCCTGTTTTAACCAGGATATCAAATCATTAAATTTGTGTATCTCTAAAATCCACTTCTGCCTTCATGTGTGCTGCACTAATGCTGAACCTTCTTCACATTTTTTGGGTGGGGAAATGTTGAAAAATGAAATGAAATAAAAAAAAAGAAACCTTTGCTCTCCTCTCTGCAGGACTCGCTGACAGGTTGCTAAATACTCGAGCCTCGATTTTAGTGCACACCTCCCAATAAACAGCTTCATAGATGTGTGTGTAGCTGCTGTGATGACTAACGTTGAGTTACAAAGGCTTCCATGGAAGATGTTGGTGTAAGAGATGTTCACTCAACAAACAAGTGTGTCTGAAATTGCTGCAAAATGTTAAATCAATAACCAGACTTTTTTTTTTTTTTGAAACACTCATTTGCTTTCTGGCAGAGCTACAGGAGAAGTTGTGAGTCTCGGAAGCGAGGGACAAATAATAAAATCATGAATGCGCCGCTGTCTCTTTAAAAGATAATCTGCAAATTAAAACAGCTTTTGTTCTTTCAGGAGCCAGGAAACCTCAATGCTGCTGGATAGATTAAAAGGAAATGATTCACAACCGTTTATAAAACTTAAATACCACAAGTGCATAGTCATAACTGAAGGCAACTTAGAGAAGCCTTTTAACCTTTTGATAAACTCAAAGTTTCTCCCATTTGGATTGTGGCTAATGAACAACAAGACTTTTAATAGCTTTTAGTAATGTGTCGAACTGGAACACTGAAGAACAAAGTAGGATTTTAAAAAGTTAGACTTTGTCTTACAGGGATTGTTTGTCCATAGTTGTCCTGCTGCAGCCATCAACCTGTTAGCTGAAGTTTACATTTATTCATTTGTCAGAGACGTTAAACGGAAAATTGGCCCATTGCCATAAGTCATAGCAGTAGGTTCATTACCTTGTCGGTGCGAGCTATTAAACCTACTCCTAAGACCTATCCCTTTAATCTAAAGCAGTTAACAATTTTGGTGCAGTAGGAGACTGTGCTGTAACTACTTTGTGCTACATCAGTGAATGAGAGGAGATCAGCTGTGACCTGTGCCTGTTTTGGGCTGTGACCCTTGCGGGATGTGAAAAATAGGCGAGAAGCAAAATCTCTCTCAGGTAGCGAGTCAGTGTGTTGTAATCCGTTAGAAAGGAGGTCCAGATGAAAATCAGCTGTCATGCTCATGCTATGAATCCACCGTGTTCCCAGCCTCAGGGTGTTAGAGGTGTTAGGAGAGGAGATGCTCTCACAGGAGAAGATTTCAGAGATCCTTGGAGACAGACAGACCGCCCTGCTCGCCGTCTGGTGGCTCGTTCCACTGTCGAGGAACCACAGAGCAGAACGGTCTGGACTGTCTCGTGTGCAGGGCAGGAGCATAAAGCTGGATGACTGAGTCCAGAGGTGGAGAAGACCCTGAAGTCATTCTGAAGGCAGCAAAGCATCATTGATTAAATATGACTCAGGTGGCTGTGGGCATCCAGGAGGTTGATCAGCAGCAGACTGACTTGTTCCTTTTCAAGTCGACTGGAGAAGTTTATCAGAGAGCAGTGAACTGATGATGAGCTCTGTGCACTGAGAGAGAAACATGTCTGGTTGCCTTGGGCCACTGTGACCCACCATGAAGGCTTGATCCTGACTGTGGTGGTCCAGGTTTGAGTCCAAGCTGTGGCTCCTTGTATGTATTAATATAGCCCATTATCGAGTTCATTGCATATGGCCAACTACAATATAGTCAATATTAGTCTCTTATAGAATAAACTATTTATTTAACAAGGCAATAAGCAGAAAATTGATCATGTTCATGTTTATGGAGCAGACACTGAAGATTGTTATTCATGTTATAATATGATTTATAACCAACATTATTAATATGACAGTAGGGCTGGGCGATAAAACAATCTTGATTCGGGATTGTGATAAATTTTTTGATCGATTTCGATAATAAGCTACGGTCCTATTCCTCTATATCACATGGAAGTAAAAAGCGCGACAGCAGCTTGTCACTCTGCCGTCTGATACTCTGCCCACTGTCGTGAGCACTGTAGAGTTTGGTTGAGCTGCAGCTAAAGGGAGGAAGGAGAAAGTGAAAGTTGTAAAAGACGGAGGAAGTGGAGCTGATGGCAACTGAATGGTGAACGTGTGGAGCGGTCAGTTCGTCTGTCTCGTCATGAAAGGAGCCTGGCGGTGTGGAGTCAGAGTGACCTGATTATACGACGGTCAGAAAGTGGAGGAGAAAAGTCCGACTGTGAAAACACGGAGCTGCTCGTGACATTTGACGTGAACTCGTAGTTACAGAGTCAGCGCAATAGAATTCTGACTTTCTTCTAAAGTGTTCTCTGCAAACTGGGAGGAAAGTCGTTAGGTAAGGCTTGTTCGCTAATAAAAAAAAATAATTTAGAAAGCAACTGGAGACAAGACTGTACAATTAATTCTTAAGGTCAATATAGGTCTTTTAAGTGTGGCAAGTGACA
Source organism: Trachurus japonicus (assembly GCF_045865225.1). Classification (NCBI taxonomy): domain Eukaryota; kingdom Metazoa; phylum Chordata; class Actinopteri; order Carangiformes; family Carangidae; genus Trachurus; species Trachurus japonicus. Next base: position 20,113,340 of record NC_140929.1, read on the forward strand.
TGTGTGTATGCATAAGTCAAGTGTGGGAAGTGACAGCACTCAGTGCATAGGTTAACTTATTGAATGGACATGAATGTGTTAGTTATTTGGCCCCTGTTGCTGCTTGTGGCTTCATGGCTTCTTGACCATAAGTCAATTAGTGTTGTGCTCATTTACATATTTAAAATTAATTTTCCAAGAAACTTGAAATACAGAAATGTTACTTTTCATGTATACTTTTATTGTGTGAAGTGTGATTGTGGTAGGAGTAAAGGAAGAAAATAAGCCTATTCGGGTGTATTTTGGGCATATTCCATTAGTGTATTGCTCATTTGCATATTCAAATTCATTTTCAAAGAAACTTGTAATACAAAAAATGTTACATTTCATGGATACTTTCATTGTGTAAAGTTTCATTGTGATAGGAGTAAAGGGAAAAAATAGTCCCATTGGGGTGTATTGTTGTCGGCACCATAGACTTTATACAGTAAATAATGATGCAAATTAAACTTATTTCCCCAACTAGGATTTCTTAGGACTTTTAGTATGTTGTTCTAGACACCTCATAGAAATTACGTATGGTGAAAAACCTTCTGTGACAATTAGTCTGTCGTAAAACGCTATTTTGCCTGCACTATAAAAAGCTAAATATTTATCGACAACCTGTTAAAATAAATAGAAAGACTAAAGCCTCGTGATTGACACATTTTATAGCTGAACAAAGGCAAAAAACAAAACAAACGTAAATCAAATCAAACTGTGGATTAGAGATCTATTCCACCCATATGAACATTAAAGTGAACTGATATCATCCTCCCAAACTGAACACATTCTCTGGTTTCTTCAGGATTCAGTCAGGATGCTGCTTGAACTGGCAGCATCAGCAAAAAAAATATCGAGGACCGATCAATATGGAAAAATATATCGTGATAAAGTTTTTTGCCATATCGCCCAGTCCTATATGACAGTTAAATTATGTTGTAATTAATAATCTAATCTAATCAAAATTATTCTATTCTATTCTATTGTATTCTATTCTAACATAATCTAATTTTATCATTTGCTTTGCATTTTTTGATTTTTCTCGTTTTTGGGGCGTGAGGACTTGAAAGTGTGTAGAAGTGAATATTTGCTTTTTGAATTCCTAAACAATTCCCTCATTTGTTTGCACATCAACTCACTGACTCTGTGACTCGGGTCTTTATGCAGATTACACAACGTGTGACGTGAGCTCTGGTGAGCGTCGCTGGCAGGTGGTGTCATTACCATCAGACGAGTCAGGCTAGCTGTCTGAAGCAGTGTGCTGGTGTTATTGACTCACGTTTGTGGCCTTGAGCCGCCCTCCTCCAGCAGTGACGAGCATCGAGCTGCAGAGCTCTGCTAACTTCTGTCCCGTCATCTTCTACCTCAGAGTCTTCAGCCCAGACCAGCGCCGAGTCGGGCGACATCACTTGAGGGCATTATAGTGAGTCTACACACAGCTCCCTCTGGAGACACTACAGACATTGTACAACTTTTTTTTTTTTTTTTTAACATAATACTACTACTTCCCAACACACTGTGGCATGTCAAATTAGTGGAGCTGCCTTGAAGCTAACTGACTGCAGGCTGTAACCAGATATCTAAGTGGTTCACATGAGACTGGTGTCTTCTCATCTCACATTGCAAATATCTGCGTTTTCCAAACTACTGCTTCTTCCTGAGAGGTTCTCTGCATCGCATCGTGGAATAAACCACCTCGCTAACTGTCCAATCTGTTTCTCAAACCTGTAACAGTGTTAGTGCTGCTTCTCCTGAGGTGTCGTGGTACGAGCACACAGCTGCTGCTAATACACTTCATTATGGATAAGACTGATTTACACATGTTAGTGAAGACTGGCTGATGTAATTGTCAGGGTTTGGGAATTCATGCACTTAACTCAAACTTAGCTGCATGTGTCTGTGTCCTCTCGCTAGATGAACACAGTGATTAAACACTGGCACAGCTTTTCAAAAACACATTTAGGGAGTTTATTCTAACCACTATCAGAATCCCATGATGTTCACCAGAACATAAAAACTAACCACATCTGTTGCTGGTTCTTAATACACTGCTACTCTCACCAAATATAATGCTTTGAAGTTCTGAGTTGCGTTCAAATGTGTCGGAAATCTGGAGTGAGAGAGTTAAAACAGCTTAAAATTGTCTGCAGTGGTATTTTTTAATTCTGAACTGGTATATTACCAGTTACCAATACCATGCTGTGGAGAAGCAAAGAGCAGCAGACGGCCGCCACAGGGCAGAGGAGGCCGGCAGCTGGCTGAGAGTAACCTGCCTCATAAACCAGGCTAAGAGCTGGTGAACTGACCTGAGGCCTGCTGGATGCAAAGATGTAATAATGTTGTTTTTGTCCCTTTTCTGTGAACAGGTCATTTCTTAAAGAGGAACTATGTAAGTCGGTCGCTTTTCCGCTGTTTTGCTAACCCTCGTCCTGGTCATGAGCATTAGTTTACAACGAAAAATCAATCAATAGAGCAGTAGATAACGTTATATATCATATACGATATTACAACGTGTATATTTGTCTAGTTTAATCTGTCATAAACAAGTGATTACGGGTTGTGGGGTGCGTTTGTGTCACAGTGCTCAGAGACGAGAGCTGGGACGATGGGGTGGCGGCGCTGATCTTGCAAGGTTGGTTTTCAGCCAAGAGACAAGGCAGAGAGCCTCCATTCTCACTGGAACAAGTTAAACCATTTATTAAACCATCACAATTACTCTGAAGCTGTTTAATTCAGATAGAAATCCTGCATAGTTCCTCTTTAAAGTTTAATTTCAGTCTTTGGTCTGTTTTTGTTTTTATAGTTTTATGTCAGGAGGGGTATTAAAGATCTCCTTCAATGAAAAACAACCGTGGTAACATCCATGATGTTGTTAGACATATGAGTGTTTCCACCTTGAGCTGCAGTCTCATAACATCAGACTGAGACAGTCCTGCATCTTGTGTCTTTGTTGTCTTCCCTCTCACCATCGATGCACCGAGACGTTTGAATCTGAGGAGCTGAACATTCAAATCTTCAATAATCTTCCACAACCACTTTGTTGTTTGCTGACACATTTCTCCTAATTTGCCGTGTGTTTTTCGTAGCTCCAGTGACAAAAACAAGTTGTGAATGTGTTTGGAAGTTTTAAAAACTGCACATGCGGTTTCTCCACTTCACACGCTTCCTGGATGTTTTGCTGTAGTTGTGGCTGTTTTTCTTTTTGCTGTTTGTGACTTTGGGGAAGTTGTGTGACTAATGAATCTACTGTTCACTACTATTACTTCATGCCTCAGTGTGCTGAAACCACCAGAAATATTTGGATCTGACACCATCCCATAAAACCCGACCCCGGCAGCGTAAAACAGAATTTTCTTTGGTCTCTCAGATAACACAGGCCATCCTAAAAACCATTTCTTTTTATTTGTTTTGGCAGCTGTCTCGTGGTGTGGCGTGGCAGACTGCCGCTATACCTCTCGCTGTCCTTTTCCCAGACAATCCACTCACTTGTACTTTTCCACGGCCGCCGGTTTCTATGGCAACAAAAGAGGAGGAAGAGGAGGCTGGGGCTTGACAGAACACTGTCAGGCAGACAGCACAGGGGCGTCTGGGATCCTCACGAGGTGGGAGAATACCCAGAGGGAAGAGAGGAAGAAAACAGGGAGGGAGAGTTCAGCAGGAACAAAACTGCTCTGCTAAATGATTCAAGTGTGTGAGTTTCTCAATCTGCCTCCTACACAGAACTATACAGCAGTGTGACTGTGAGGACTATAGGTATGGGCCGGTATGAGATTCTGACGGTATGATAACCTTAAGCAAAAAAATATCACGGTTTCACAGTATTGCAATTAAACGTGTTGTTTTGAAATGTCTGGGTTAAAAAAACAAAACAACTTTTCCATTGAACACAGTCTTTTATTTTTAAATAACATAGCCTATAGAATATTTGGATCATTAGTACTAAATGTGTATCAAGTTAAAATACATAATAAAATGAATAATTGTATTCTTCTCAATAAAATTAAAATAAATGCAGTCCGTTAAAGGTGTTAGCTACAAGTTTAATTCCTTCCGGGCCAGTAAGTATCGCACTCACACATTTACCATTTTACCATTTTCACCTGCAGACGAACCCGACAAACCCGCAGCATCACACCTGCACTGGAAACGTTACAGTACCGGCTGACCGTTAGTTAGCATTAGCATTAGCACAATGCCATTTTCCCCACGGAGCTATCATGATCTGCTCCCCTGAGCTCCGCCTCACATGACATCAACTTAGTAATGCTGTTGGCACAGAGATCATTTTATGCCGACGTTGCCAATGTAACCAGATGTAAATATTTATATATTTTGAAATTATCAAAATTGATAATATTATTTATATACTACAAAAAGAATCTGTAAAATTAGTAGCCTACTTCTATTCTGCACCCCTCTAGACGTTCTGTGGATGTACCCACTGAGCAAAGAGACGTCCAAACGACGTCTTTTCTAAGTCATTTTTGCACGTCTAATATTGGTCCCCTGAAGGTGCAGACTGTTACTCCAGACGACGTCTTTTTCCGACGTCTACTGAACGTCCAGTATTGACGTCCACAGGACCGCCGTATAAGGGCTATTTGTTGTCCAAATGTGGTCATTATAGACGTCTTTTCTGCGTCAAAATTTAAACCGACATCCACTGAACGTCCACAGGACCGCCGCATGAGTGCTATTTGACGTCCAAATGTGGTCGTTTCGACGTCTTTTTTGCATCAAATTTAAACTAATTTTAGACATTGTTTTTATACTGCTTCTAGGCTCTGTGCATAACTGTAGTCCCATTTCAGAAGGTGTCAGACTGTTCCAGTTAACTTTCCTATAGCTTCATTTGGTTTTCTCAGCAGCAGATTACCTGGAAATGCATGCAAAGGTGTAATGCATTTCCAGTTCAAACCTGCTGCTGAGCCAGATGAAGCTACAGGAAAGTTAACAGGAAACAGATCCTCCACCTCCTGTAAACATATGGGACTACAGTTATACACAGGTTTACCAATAAATCACAATTCAATCCCCATTCATTTATTTCCATCTTTATTTTCTTAATCACTGGCACAAACATGTCATTCTAATAAAGTTATTGGTATCTGTTGAAATTAATATTGCTGGTAAAATACTAATAAATACATAAAGTTACACAGCCCACCTTGCTTCGGTCTGTGGCACAACAACAAATATAACACAATGAAAATTAAAGTGATAAACTCAATGTGTTTTGAGAAGAATTACAAATCAGAACCAACTACTGCATACTTAACACAGAAAAGACATGTACAAAAGTGATACAAAACTGTGACAAGATTCTCCACAATGGATAATCAGTCCTGGGTGACTGCTGTGTATCCCTCTCCTCCAGCATGTGTCTTTATGAAGTCCTCTCTGGCTGTGTCATCAAAATGTATGCCTCCATCTGCACAAGAAGAAGAAGAAGACAAATAATTAGAAATATGCAAAGACAACCTGCAGCCTGTGTCTCCACTACCAATTGAGAGTGAGGAGTCACGTGACGATGGTCGGCCATGATGGAAGGAGACGCTATCGGTTGCCAGGGGCAACGTCATCAGAACAGCACAGAGACGGACTAAATTCTAGCTCTTTTTTGCGCCAACAGATCAACAAATTACTAGAAAGAATAAGGAGAAAGTAAATCACTGAAGCAGTTTTTAACACAGCAGTGATTTCCGGCATTGTAAAACAGTAAATTACGGAGTAGACGATTTTGTTTTGCCCATAGACTAGTATGGCTGTTGCCACCGGAATCCTTCCATCATGGCGGAGAAGGGGGGTGGGGCTCTGACATGGATGTATTGGGGCTCTGAGCTGTGACGACAACTCCTCACTCTCAATACTGGATTCATACAAAACCATCTCAGCAAATGTTAAGATATGACATATGGGCTTACCTTGTATTGCTCTATAAACCTTTGTCTTCTCCCTTGATATTAGATGTCACCATCAGGGCATTAGTGAAGAGCCTATAGGGGAAAAAAACATTTATAAATAAATGTGAATGATACAGTGCTTTGCAAAAGTATTCATACACCTTGAACTTTTACTTTACACATTTTGTCATGTAACAACAGCTTTAATTTATTTTATTGGGATTTTATGTGATAGACCAACACAAAGTAGTGCATAGGCCTAATTGTTAAGTGGATGAAAAATACGTGTGGTGTTACAGATTTTTTTTTTTTAATACATGCAAAACTCTGGTGGAAACTGCACAACACACCACCCTCACTGTGAAACAGAACCCAGGAAGAGTAGCTAGTGGAAGCTTGTGTGTATGACAGAGCCCAGGAGGAGCTCCGTACAGCAGAGTATAGGAGGGCTGTTAGCACTGTTAGCTGTCCTGGATGCTAGTGAGTGCAAGCAGTGGATGCTATCCGCTAGCCCGATGCTAATTTCCGCTAGCACGATGCTAACTTCCGCTAGCCCGATGCTAACTAGCGGTGGCGGCTAGCATCCGTGACTACCACTCACATCCCAGTTTACCACAACAGTCCTCATAGCTACTCATTACAGCAAATAGAGCAGACACCGGGGCCGTGAAGGTGCACGCCGCAGCGCGTCTTGTGTGAATGACACATTAAAATGGGCGCCGGAAAGAAACTGACACTATAAATCTACATCCATGCTATAAATGCATACAGTAAACATAAAATCAACTAAACCAAGCAAACTTACCTTCCACTTAGTGGAAAACGATGTTGTTGTAACCAAGGCGTTATGTTGACCACAGTCTGCTTCTGCAGGAGAAGAAACGCGCCAGTTGCTTGGTGTATTTCCTCAGCCAATCAGAGTGCTTGCTGGTGCCTCAGCCAATCAGAGTATGATCACATGCTGCCTCAGCCAATCAGAGTGCCTTTGACTAGTTTAAATAATAAAGGCTCTTATCAAAGACTGTTCAAAATTATATTTACTTCTCCCTACTCTTATGAACCATGATCGGGTGAAATTATTTTCTGAAGCCATAATCTCCCACAAATTTCATTTCAAAATATATAAATTAAAATATTAATTAATTAATTAATTGAAATAAAATGAAATGAAATTGAAAAAAAAAAACAGTAGGAAAAACAAAGATGTAAAATAACAAAATATCACATGTACTCAAGAACAACAATGTCCTAAATGAGTTTAAATTGAACATAGAAGAGATGTCTACAATGCCCACATTTGGACGTCATCTGGAGTAACAGTCTGCACCTTCAGGGGACCAAAATTAGACATATAAAAATGACGTAGACAAGACGTTGTTTGGACGTCTCTTATAATGTTTAATCACAAACAATATATATTCGTATTTATTAATCATGTTGATAACAATATTGTTATTTGTCCACTACTACTATTACTAAAACTACTACAATCATTAATCATGTCAATTTCCTGCACCTGTCTTAGACGTCCAAAAAAAGTGACCAAGCCTGACGTCCAAATGTTTAACTGCATATTGACGTCCAAGTGGGGTCATGATTAGACGTCCAAATAGTGGACCTAGTTTGGACGTCGTTTAGGCGTCCAGAATTGGTCTTGGACTGACGGACGCAATATAGACATGATCTGCACGTCCATCAGACGTCCAATGTTTGGTGGGTATTAGTTTTGAAAAATGTATCGTTTTGATGAAAAAGTTGTAGCTATAACCTTCAACAGAGGCTCTTTCTTGTAAACGGGTCCCAGAGTTTTTGTGTAGACACACAAATCGGATATTTTGTGAAACAATGTTGTTGCAGAACACATCTGTTAAATCAGCATCAATCGGCATATTTGGACTGGCCAGTCAACACTGTAGTCGATGATGTTTGGAGATTAAATACAGCTGCAAGCTTTCCACATCTTCTTGTCTGTTGTTGGTGTGTTTGTGTGGCAGCGTTCCAGCTCCACACCTGATCGTCTGCGCTGCAGCTGCACACGACCGCAGGGATTTCTGACCTGCACTTTCTCTCTTTGGCAAGACCGCAGGGATGGTAGGATGAAAATTTTTTGTAGTTTTTAATGGAACCCATGACTTTTTCATGCCGTGGTATCCCTTGATACCATGGTAAACAGCCTATGCTTAGTGAGCACTTCCATGTTTACATCAGTCATCCATTGGCTTACAATGACAAATGAACATCTCGCAGAAAATCTCGCACATGTGAACAAACGTCAACAGAGCCACTGGGAGCTGCTGCTACAACAAGGCTAAAAACAGAGCACAAATTCATTTTTTCTGAACAACTTTTTCATGTGGCGGCTTCAAGACACTTGGGTCAGTAGGACGAGCAGTATGGAGGTATCTGGATGTGTGTTTTGGACGATTCAAAGTGAGCACTATCCGCCACCTTTATATGAAAATCCGTTGCCAACCGGACCCCCCCTGGAACTCCAACAGCGTTTTGATGACTCTGAAAGTTCTCCAAACACTTCCTTGGCATTCCTTGACGATGAGCAAAAAATTGGTGAATTATCAATTTTGGGTGAAGTATCCCTTTAATGCTGTTACTGGAAAACATGAGTATTTCCACCACACCTTTTCAAGTGCAGAACCATCAGCACATCTGTCACTCAGATCAAATGAATCAAAGCACTGAGGCTCAGGTTTTATCACTTTCATCCCATTTTCATTCAGTTAATTATGGAGGGGAGGCAGGACCCGACAGCCCAGCAGGTATCAGGGGTCCAATCTCTGATAATTAGTATGCACAAACTAGTCGTTCGTTCATTCAAATTAATAATTTGTGCGTTTGAATTGAATTATTCTGTGACTCCAAATGACTCATCTCTCCCAACTAAATGGTTTTAAGTTATCGTGGCGGTCGGGGCTGAAGTTGCAGGTTGTTGCAGCCGGTCTGGTGGGAGGGGGAGCGCCCACAGCACCAGCAGCAGAACAGCAGCTGTGTTTTAATGTAGACACACACAGGCCTCAAATTACCACATTCATTCCCCCACACTGATTGTGTGTTCGTTCCGTTCATCATTCGCCCCTGACGTCAGAGTTGATGCGTTGGTGTAACACCTCGCGGTTAGTTAGTGCATAAGCTGTTGGCAGGATGGCTTCTCCAGGTGGAGGTGGTGTTTACAGCCGCAGGTACAACAGGCAGTCAGATGTACTGTGTGTGTGTGTGTATTTGTGGTGGTGTGGATGAAATATGTGGCTGCTGTGCATAAAGCTACTGTACAGCCTCTGTGGGTTTGTGATGTGACATGGTTCTCCCACTTTATTGTTAAAGTTGAAAGGGTTGGTTTATTTTTGTGTGAGTGTTATGCTGGTTCATGGATGTGTATTGATGGGTGTGTGTGTGTGTGTGTGTGTGTGTGTTATGTTGGTTCATGTATGTGTATTGATGGGTGTGTGTGTGTGTGTGTGTGTGTGTGTGTGTGATGTTGGTTCATGTATGTGTATTGATGGATGTGTGTGTGTGTGTGTGTGTGTGTGTGATGTTGTGCTGCATGTGGGAAGGAGCAGAATTGCACAACACTCTCTTTGATGGAGACGTGTTACACCCCTTTGGTTCTGGCCTGTTGTGTAATTTTCAAAGGCAAACATGTTCAATAGAGATATTGACTGAACAGAATTTAGCAAATAAAAACAAATGTTTGATTCCAGGTTGTTGTTTTTTTTTTTAGGGTTTGACCCATGTTGTGATCCTGGAAGCTTATCTGCACGGTTCCCCCCAGCATGACCCCTTTACAGTATGCAGGCATATCCATCTCTGAACAGGGGGATTTACTGTATATTGGGTTTCCCACTGGAAACAGCAGGTTTGTGGAAGTGGCAGCATGCGTCCCTGTCTGTCCCTCGTCACCACAGGACCTGATGATACATGTCCAACTACTCAGTTCCCACACAGCCTCTTCCTGCTGAGCGAGGGATAGCAACACAAAGAAGGAGTTTTAAAACTAAAAAGGCTCACTTTGGAGTGGACGATAAAATCTTGAATGTTTTTTTTGACACAAAGGGAGGAACTGGTTTCTGTTTCCAATCCATCTCTTATACTGGAATTGATCTGGAAACATATACTGTATATTAAAGGATAATTACAGTTTTTTAAAATCTGGACCTTATTTCTAGCATAAAATACAATCATTTTAGTCACCCAGACAACTTTGGTGTCATTTGGAGTTGTTTTGACGAAATTAGCCCCAGTGGAGCGGCGCGTATATCTGTATAATAGCCGGAGCTTTAGTGAGTCCAGGTTGAGGAGAGGAAGCCTGTGGAAGCTGAACTTCATCCAGCTGCTCATTTTGTTCTGACAAGTCGGAAACACGCAGAAACGCGGTAGCAACAAGCCGCACCGGACAGCGGTCGGACATGACATCATCCAGGTCAGAGGTCAGTAGGTCAACCTACAGACACCGGATGTTGATAACAGCTAACCCCGGACTCAGAGGGGAATAGCACTAGCCTATCAGAACTAAATATTGGTGAAATGAAGGAGTTTCGCAGCAGATAATGTGTTATTTAGAGGCTGCATTGCGCTGCCCCGTGTGTTTGCATTATACAGATATACGCGGCTCTCGGCTGGAGCTAATTTTGGAACGACTTGTAATGACACCAAAGTTATCTGGGTGAGTAAATGATCGTATTTTATTCTAGAAATAAGGTCTAGATTGTAAAAAAACGGTAATTATCCTTTAATGGTCAAGATGAACATGAGAAATATGATGAACAAGCAAAACCTGTCTCAATGACCATATGGATATGTATATACAAGTGTATACTGTATAGGAGACTGTTGCTCCCATACTTGTATGACAGCATCTCCTCATGTCTGTGTAATCACCACCTCAAGTGGATAAACTCAATCAGTTCCTCCACCTCCCTCTCGTTTCGTGACCTACCAGCCTTATGCATGTGCCACTTAAAACCAACGACCTCGAACCTGAAGTGAACACACCAGCACACGCATAATTTAACTTCATCTGAAAGATTTCTGTGTCTGATGGTGATGACACTTGAGCTGAAAGCAGAGGAGACTGATGTAAGTGTTCTCCCAGGGGCTCCAGCACAGTGGGGGTGTTGTTAATCAGTGCCACTCAGACCACTGTTACCTCAACAGGTGCTGAGATTTCAGGCTCTCTCACATGGCAGGCCTGGTCTGTCTTCTGTGCTCTGATGCGTGAAAACAGAAACAGTTTGGTCTCTAGAGATGGAAGCTGCTGTTTACCAATATAGCAAGACATCAGTTTGCCTCTGCCCTGTCATGTCCTACACTTTGGCACAGGTTTAAAGGTCCCATATCGTAGAAAAGATGATGTTTATGTGTGGTGTGATTATAAAGCAGCTGTAGGTTCTGTATTAACACTCTGTAAGTATCAAAGCCTCAGTCCACAGAGAAATGCACACAGCCTGCCCTGTATTCAGACACTGAGACTTGACAAGTGAGGTCAAAAGTTGCACTAATTAATGTCCTGCTATTAAAGCCTCCATATAAGTGTGGTGTAACGGTAGCTTTAAATCAGGTCTATGTGGCTCGGTCCAAGTTCTAACACTGTGAAAGTATCAAAGCCTGTATTCAGAAACTGAGACTTAAAACCAGCCGTCAGGACTTCTGTGACTTTGTGATGTCACAAAAAAGTCACCGCGGTAACGCAGTGAGGAGGAATGGAGCGTTACACTGATGCTGCATTCACGTGCAGTCGAGCAGACGGCCGTCGGTAACAAACCAGATGTCATTTTAGTCACAGAAGTCCAGAGAAAGGTAAACAATACGACATCGTCATGACAACATATTGTCACGTGTATTGTTTTGCCTCGTGCTGACGGACCACTTGTTTACATAGAGGCTTGTTTATGCCGTTACGTGCAGCGGCTGTCGTCCGTCTGCCGTCTGCCCAATTTCACGTGAATGCAGCATGAAAAATACGATTGAGTTGCTTGTGATCTACAACCGCAACGCTAGATCGGAGGAATTGTTACACAATGTACCTTTAAACCACAAACATATTATTCTGTCCATCAACACAAGAAAACATATAAAAAATGTAAAATATAAACCTTTAGTTGAGTTAATTTAAACATCTCACAAAAGCTTTGTTTAACTCACTGCAGCGCGAGTGTGTGAGTGTGATTATACACACTTCCAACCCCCATCCAGGCCCCCAGACCCGTGTTAGTTCTCTGAAGAGCCTTTATACGAACAGGAAGTGGAGGCAACATGTGACAGCCAGTGGCCAGTGGGCAGCTGTCAAACAGCAGCGCTGAACACTTCAGAATTAGATCAGAGAGAGCCAGCACACTCTCCTATGGGGATACACACACACACACACACACACATGAAGGATGCAGGAGGCCAGTTAGAGCCATTTCCTCTACTCAGTGGGCTAATTGGGAAGTAAAGTTGTTAACCTGCTCTGTAGCTCTGGTTGCACCCTCTCTTAACAGTCTGGTGTGTGTGTGTGTGTGTCAGTGTGTGTGCATACGCAAACTTTTTGTATTCCACTATACAGCTGTCTCTATCCATCAGCACTAAGGAGGCATTTGAGTTGGCTGGAAGCTCAGGAGCTCGCAGTGTTTGACAGGTAGAGAGGAAGAGGAGAGACGAGGAAGAGGAGGAAAGAGAAAGGCAGATCTGAGGAAGCCGTCTGCAGACTGAATATAACCCCGGGGCGTCGGAACACAGGCTATAGCACTTTGCTAACAGTCACGAATACAGCTTGATACATCATAGATAAGAGTTAACATCCCCCAGGCTGTTAGTTCTGGCTGGAAGACAGCAGAGATGTGTTTTAAAGGCCGTCTTCAGGGAACCTATTGAAAGATCCATCATTTAGCTACTGTTATCTGTGCAGCGGTCATCTGAGGCCTCGCGCCGATCGATATTTCACCACTGCTCACCATGGAGCAAAAAAAGCGGGGTGAGATGAGCCAAGCCGGGTAATTTAATAAAGAAGCAGCTTGTCGAACGTTTCGTCTTTGCTTTTGTCAAACGCGATAGCGATCAGAATCAGGACGGTGCAAAGGGGGGGGGGGGGGATCCAGAGCAGAGCAGAGAGGGAGACACGGCTGTGGAGCCAGGGACCTGTCTGCTGCATCCATTCACGTCTTATGCACATAAAGAACATCCTCCAACCTCCTCGTATCAGACTAAATAATGAGACAGTGTCTGGCCTGTGGATCTTTAGAGTCCTGCTGCGCAGTTCAGGGCTGAGGCAGAGATTTGTTTGAACCATAATCATTTGTACATCCACAGCCAACGTGTTTATAGCTGTTCACAATGGGCACAATGTGAATAGATTCTTTCCTTTAGGAGGCTGGTTTTTCATGTCAGGTTATCTCCACATGGTAAGATATTTAATATGTTAAACATAAACATAATTGTGCTTTGTGATTAACAGACAGAATATGGAGTCTTGCCTGGGTGATGATCCCCTTCACTACTCTTCATCTTGCAGGTTTTCAGAGTTCAGGTTGGCCCCAGGTAGAGTGGAACTTAGACTTAGCATTTTTGGCATTTTTTCTTAAGATATATTTATGGGTTTTTATTGCCTTTGTTGTGACAGGGCAGTATAAGAGACAGGAAACCAGGAGAGAGACAGAGAGATGAGGATAACATGCAGCAAACGGCCGTGAGTCAGATGTGAACCTGGGTCGGTGCATATAGGACTGTGCCTACACGGACTGAACTCTGCAGGGTGAACCACCGGAGCGCCCTGGTCCTGCACTCTGTTAAAGGCTGATAGACTTTTATTGATTATGATTTAGTAATAGCAAATATTCAAGTCTGCTGTGGTGAAACATACTTTGTTTTTCATTATAATCATAATTTTACTTATCAGGACTTGATCTCCTTGTTTCCCTGGTTGTGGTTATTCCTGCGTGCATCATAGCTGGAGCTTCAGGCAGGTCTAGACAGCTGACTGCTTCTACAGCATACATGGTTTTATACTCACACAAAGTGACAGCAGCTGTGTGGAGAGGAGTTCAAACATCAGTCACAATTTGAAATATTGGAAAGATGCAAAAGCTCAACATCGGGCTTGTCTTGGATAATGTCCATCAGCAGAAGACTTGAATGTTAGATTTACTTTTTTATTCATTATTGACAAATAATGCCACTAAAATGTCACAGACACTTCAAAGATATTATATAATGGTCATGTCTGGGAGTGATGTGTAAATGTCCAGTTTTAAGCAGCCAGTTGTTGTGCAAGAGTAAAACACGATGACCTGACTGCAACTACACTGGAGTGTCTCACAGCAATAAAGACTAATGGCTTTTAAAGGAAAGGGTTAAAGATTGATCCAATGAAAACCAGTTCATCTTTGTTAAAGTGTGTTTAGAAGTGTGTGTTTGCCTCAGGTTGTTCACATGAGCTGTGCAGCTCGGCCTCTCATCTGATCTGAAGCCTCGGTACATTCATCCAGACCATCAGACTCATGAAGCTCCAGGAGAGACTGAGATGTGGAAACACTCCAGATGTGTCCTCACGTTGGTTTCTGTGGGTCTTTGCCACCTACTCATGTTATGCCATGTCTAAAATTTGCTTCATGCTCTGTGTGTGTGTATGGAACCTGATATATCCTATTCCCCTGTGCCACAGAGCTCCATTGTCCAAAAACTATTTAAAACACATCAGTGAACCACAGCGATACTCTGGGTGACGTGCTCTTTTATTACTGTGAACACACATACTGTATTTTATTTTGACTCCCCCCCACACACACACCATCATGATGCCAGAAATACTCTGTTGCACATGCAGTGTGTTGAAAATAGCCCCAAACAAACACACTATTTATTGCTGTTGGAGTAGCATTGAGTAAAATCTACAGCACACAGCTGTTTTAGATATATGGACTTTTTAAATATATGCTCCTTTCTATTCTTGTTTTGTTTTTGCATATTTACATCTTCAGCAGGGTTTATAGTCCACAACACATACAAAACAATCAAAATCAAATCCCCTTTAATTCCATCTTTTAAATTAGATTTTGAACCTTGAACTGGTTTATCAGCCAGCATCGTGTGGACAGTCACATAACATAAAGCATATTTTCCACTTTGGTGTTTTATTAAGAAGTTTTGATCCATAAGAAGATGATTTTACATCTCTGTCATTCAAAATAAAGCAGATTTCAGGTAAAACACTCAGAAGAACTAAGTCCTGCGAGACTGGATGGTGGTCCAGGTGGGTGGAGGTTAGTGACTGCTTTGTTGTGACATCACAAAGTCACAGAAGTCCTGATGACTGGTTTTAAGGCTCAGTTTCTGAATATACAGGCTGTGTGTATATCTTCTGTGGACTGAGGCTTTGATACTTTCACAGTGTTAATACAGAACCTAGAGCTGCTTTATGATCAAACCGTAAATGTCACTTTATACAATAGGATACAATCCAGCTGTCTCATAGGACCGACAGTCACAATATCAAATAGGAATTAATGTACAAATCTTTAGTCTCATCTTTTGATGTTGAACTTGAACTGTGCAACATTAAACGTATCAGCCGGTATCAAAGGTGCTGTCACAAAACTTCAGATCCATTTCACCTGATGTAAGACAAGGACCTGACAGTGCAGTCTGCTTTCAGCTCACTATGCAACAGCATATGAACTCTGGCAGCTCACAGTTGTTCCTCTGAACTAGGTGGAGTGTTACTGGAGGTGAGAACTGCTTGTTGTTTAAACTGTAGTATCAGTCTGTTTGTGTGTGTGTGACTCCATAAAGGCAGCAGCAGCATGTGTTTACAGTCACTGTCAGCTGGGCTCCTAAAACATGTGGACAGCAGGCGTCTACACCGCATCACACACACCAACACACACCACAGGGAGCAGAGGACTGGGTGCCACATTGTTGTGGTCTGAGTACAAATGTTTACAGAGAGGAGGAATATCATTGGTCCCAATACATAAAAGCTATTTATACTTAGAAATTACTGAAATAAATGTATGAAGATTCTTCAGATTAGAGTACAAGGGTGTGTGTGTGTGTTTGTGTGTGACTCTTTTGTTATCAGTGGCAGCTCTTCCACAGAACTGTTTTTTAATGAGACAAATTTCCCCTAAATGAGCAGGCACGGCCGACGGGTACACAGAAACGCTGAGTGTGCCGCGCCGTGAGGATGAAGGCTCCATCTGACTCATCACAGCAGTCATCTCACCCCGCTTTGATCACTCAGGAAGTACGGAGGCCTACAGTTGCTTTATCGCCCTCATTAATTTCTTATCACACACGGCAGCAATAAATCCGCCATTTTACCCCCGCGATGGAATTACAGGGAGGGCGATGACTTATGAGGATGTGGTCGCCCGCTGTAACTTGTGTGGCAAAAATTCCCCACCGCACCGGTTTATGATTGACTGCGGCGGACAGCAAGCGGACAGCGAGCGGCCGGCTATCGGTTTGGCCTCAATAAAGAGCAGGGATCTGGTCGAAGCGTATTTCCTGTCGGAGGTTAAAGGGCAAGTTGAGAAAATGAGGTGACCAAGACAGGTCATATGTGATGTGCTGCTGTGCTGAGTTGACACACACACACACACACACACACACACACACACACACACCTGCACATGCACACTAATGTTGTGTTTATGTGGTTTTGCACATTTATACACCAGAAATGTCTGTATATGATTTACATTATTTTATATAGACTGTATAAAACATTGGTAACACTTTATTTGACACCTATCTCTATAACGCATTATAACCATACTTATGAGTTATAATGCAGTCATAACTGTACTATACTACTGCACTGTACTTTATAACAATAACCCTTATGATAATTTACGAGTGTTTATAATGATAGTTATACACGTTTATAAGTCAATTATAACACATTATAACTATTTTATAATGCATTATCGATGTGGGCATTGTCAGTGAGTTACTAACAATAATAACGTATTATAATACCTGATCTTATAAGTCATGATAAAATGCTTTATAGTATGTTATGATTATTGTTATAAAGCATTGTGATTATTTATGAGTGTTTATAACTATAGTTATACAGTGCTATAACTGCATTATAACTCATAAGTATGGTTATAATGCGTTATAGAAATAGGCGTCAAATAAAGTGTTACCAAACAGTGTATTCCCACCCCCAGCCCCAACACTGGAAGAGAATAATGGGATGATTTCCGTGTTTTGGGAGGTGACCCACATAAAGTGGACTCCACTTATCACTTATATGACACTTGTCAGTTGTCAGTCTGACTGAGCACTCAAAGTGCTTTACAATTGAGGATGCAGTTTCCTTTTATTTACACACACACACACACACACACACACACACACACACACACACACACACACACACACACACACACACACACACACACACACACACACACACACACACTCACAAACTGAAGGCAGTAACATGCCCAGGCTGCCTGGAGGAGCTGGGAATCGAACACCAAGAGATGATCCACTGTCCCTCCTCCTGTACAGCCGCCCCACTACAAACCTCCAGTCAGACGTTTATGATCTTCTCATCAACCTCAGCTTTGTGTTTTCTATATTAAGACAATGAACAGGACACGCCAGCGTTAGCATTGTATTTATGCACTATGTGGCATCATCTCTTTGCAAGTCGATGAATATCTGAAATCTTTCCCCTCAGTCTCACGTTCTAGGTTTTGAATCTTAAATAAGTTATAAGTTATATATAGGAATGACCCCTCTTGGGCACCCAGCTAGCAAGCCATATATCCCCCGAGATGTCTGCTACTTGACAACAAAGCAAGTTAACTGACTGATTGGGCATGGGACGCAAGCTCGGGCCTGATCAGCCTGTAGCTGGCCGCCTCTGTTGAGGGTGTATAGTGATAAAGGCCGAAACACCCAATGAGCCAGAGGAACACTACTGACGATGCGTCCCAAAATTTGACTTACCTACTTACTATCCACTATTCACCGGCAAGTCCACCAGTTCTTTTGTATGTGCTCGCACAGAAATTTACATCTTATCCTGTGTTTTCTGAATCTGACCATCTGGACCTGTCCAGTGACTGCTGAGAAAGATCAGCTGACGACAGGGAAAAGTCCTTGTGACGGCATGGAGAGACAGCTGGCACGAGGGAATAGACCTCACCAGGACAGTTTTGGGTTAGCTGCCCATTTCTGTAGTCTCTCATGCTTTGCAGCATGTTGGAGACACCTACCATAGCTACGAAAAAGCAAAGAAGGAAAATACCCCCAGAGTCTGCGAGAGCGGGGGCGCAAGATGACTCATCGGCTGATAACACGGTAACGACTGGACCGGAAACGACTATGAGCAAAGACAGCACAATTCAGGAGAACACCACGGCAATCAGCACACCAACTGCAACAGCAAACCACAAACTGCAGACATGTGCCTGCGGATGGAGTAAAATAACATCTTACCGGGGGTTGAGGATCCATCAGGGGAAGAAAAGGTGTTTGAGGGAAGAGAGACAGGGGCCTCGCATTGACTACCTTTTACGAAAGGGGTCAAATCAGTCGAGTGAAGCACACCAACTGGATGAAAACCATAGCTTGGAGTGCATCAGCACCACTGTCATGGAAGTTGCAAACTCAAACACAGAAATGGTGGAACAAACATCAGTTGTGGAACCCACCCGAACTCCTAGACCTGCAGTAGAACGGAGACTTCCAGGGCACAGACTGCGTGTGAAGTGGCCCGGTGCTGCGGAAAAAAAGCTGTGGGAAACGGTGAATACTGACCTGGCCCTGACCCTCGAACAACTTGGTGGCACAGTGGAGAAGAAATTGGAGAGAATGGGAGACATCATCTATCACTACGGGGTAGAACGCTTTGGTATACAAGAGGGGAAAAATGCCAAACAGGCCCCAAACCCTCCAGTCTCCAGGAGGCAACAGGAGATCAAGCGCCTTGTTCAAGAAAGGAGACAACTGAGGAAACTATGGAGAAAGGCCTCCGAAGCAGAAAAGGAGGGCATAAGTACTCTCCAAGCCGATATTAAAATCCGTCTGGCATCCCTCCGCAGAGCAGAGAATCTACGGAAGCGAAGGAGGAAGAAAGAACAAACAAGAACACAGTTCTATAAAGATCCCTTCACGTTCCTAAAGACTCTCTTCACCAAGGAGAAAAGTGGAGTTCTGAAAACAACAAAGAACGACCTGGAGGAGCACTTGAGAACAACACACTCTGATCCAAGGCGTTATGAACATCTGGCCACTCCCTCAGACATTCCACCAGTCAACTTCCCAGAGTATCAATTTGAGACTGGCCCTCCAACTTGGAAAGAGGTGGAGAAAATCGTCCATCGGGCAAGAACAGCATCAGCTCCTGGGCCAAACGGAGTCCCGTATAAAGTGTATAAGAACGCACCAGATGTTTGTAGGTTCCTGTGGAGGCTCATGAGGACAGTATGGCAGAAGAGGATCATACCCAAAATGTGGCGTAGGGCAGGTGGGGTCCTGATCCCAAAGGAGAAGGATGCAACGAACATCACTCAGTTCCGCCCGATCTCCCTGCTTAATGTGGAGGGTAAGGTCTTCTTCAGTGTCATTGCACAGAGGATGGCCGAATACCTGCGCAGAAACGAGTACATCGATACATCCGTACAGAAAGCAGGGATACCGGGCTTCTCTGGATGCCTGGAACATGCCAGCATGATCTGGCATCAGATCCAAACAGCAAAACTGGAGAAAAAGGACCTTCATGTGGTCTTCCTAGATCTGGCTAATGCCTTCGCCTCTGTGCCCCATGAGCTCATCTGGACTGCCTTTAACTTTTTTAATATCCCAGACACCATCACAACCCTGGTTAAAGCCTACTTTCAGGACCTGCAGTTCTGCTTTTCAACGCCTGAATTCATCACCTCATGGCAGTGCCTGGAGGTAGGGATTATGGCTGGATGCACCATCTCTCCCCTGGCATTCACTATGGCGATGGAGATCATTATCCGAGCCTCAAAATGGGTTGTAGGTGGACAAAGAGCTGGCTCTGGTCTACGCCTCCCTCCCCTCAGAGCCTATATGGACGACATCACCACTTTGACTACCACCGTCCCATGCACCAGGAGACTGCTCGGAAAACTGGAGAAGGACATCAGTTGGGCCCGCATGAAGATCAAACCAGCTAAGTCTCGTAGCATTTCAGTGGTGAAGGGAGCGCTCGTTGACTTGAAGTTCTTCATCGGTGATGACCCAATCCCCACGGTATCAGAACAGCCTATCAAAAGCCTCGGAAGGTGCTACGACGCAAGCCTGAAAGACAAAGACCAGGTGAAACAACTGCGCAAGGACATCAATGCTGGCCTACAGTCTATCGACAACACCCATCTACCTGGGAAGTTAAAGACCTGGGGCCGGATTCACCAATATGTTCTTAAGAAAGATCTTAAGAAATGTCTTAAGAAGAAAATTAAGAAGTTCATAAGAAAGTTCTTAAGTGCAATTCCTCAATATTTTCTTAAGAACTGTCTTAAGAACAGTCATTTCTTACGAATTTATTATTTTTCCTACTTAAGAACTTCTTAAAATACGTATTGCATTGCATTGTATGCACCATCAGCAGCATAGCAGGTAGAGTGTGGAGTTTTGTTCGTTGCAGTTTGTAAACAAAACATTGAAACTCAGCCCCTCCTCTGGGGCTAAGCTGTGTAGCCTCCTGCCCCAGACAGCAGCAGTTGTCAGGACTGCAAAGGAAAGGAAATACAGTCTGAAGCTCTGGAGCCGTGAGCCGATAACCGACCGTCACAGGAGCCTCCGGCGTTATGTAGTTATGCCATCGCGGTGAGCTGGGAAGACGGTGTTAGCGGCGGATGCTAACCGCTAGTTAGCATCGAGCTAGCTCACTACAAGTACCCTGTGTCGGTCGGGAATCGGTCCGCGGCTCTAGCGCTTCATTCAGACTGTATTTCTTTTTCTTTGCAGTCCTGACTGCTGCTGCTAATAGAGAGAGACGTGCTAGCACTCAGCAGCATCAGAGACAGCTAAGTTAGTGCAGCTAGCAGCCCTCAGCCTCCTACTCTGCTCCACCTGAGCTGTCATCAACTCTCGCTCTTCACCCAGAAACGACCCTGTGCACAACAAAACAAAGCAACACCACACAGGACTAGAAGCCCATTACGTGATAATTAAAACGGATTTCATATGTATAAGTCTAACATTTATTTTTGGGCACAAATATGACCTATAGCTACTAGTCTAAACTTGTCTAAAATTTGTTGAAAAAGGCGATTTTAGAGGTTTACCTATACACCGTGGGAATTTAAGACAGGTCAGGGTTGTCTTAAAGTTAAGAAAAAAGTAAAGAACAAATTTGAGAACTTTGATTTCAAGAATACCATTTGTTCTTAAGTTTTTTCTTAAGAAGAAACTTAAGAACAAAGTTGAGAAAATACTTAAGAACTTTTTTGGAGAATATGACTTCTTCTCTTTTTTCTTCTTAAGACAGAAGTTGAGAAAAAAATTACACTTAAGAAGATTTTTTTTCTTAAGAACGTTTTGTGAATCTGGCCCCTGGTGTTTCCAGTTTGGTCTTCTACCCCGGGTGCTGTGGCCCCTTGCAATCTATGAGGTCCCGATCTCAACAGTAGAGAAGCTGGAGAGAGGAGTCACAGCCTACATCAAAAAGTGGCTCGGAGTTCCACGCTGCCTCACAACCATAGGCCTCTACGGAGACGGTGTCCTCAAGCTGCCCCTCACCAGTCTCACGGAGGAGTTCAAGTGCGTCAAAACACGACTGCAGATGACACTGAACGAGTCCAAAGACGTTGTGATGAGGGAGAATGCACCAACCTTGGCCACTGGGCGCAAGTGGAAACCAGCAAGGGCAGTGGAGGAGGCAACATCAGCTCTCAGACATGCTGACATCGTGGGGAATGTTCAGCAAGGAAGAGGAGGCCTTGGGCTAACAGCGAGCCGCCCAGTCTGGAGGAAGGCCACTGCTCCGGCACGGAGGAAGATGGTGGTGGAAGAAGTGCGCCGTCAGGAGGAGGCAGCAAGATGGGCCAAGGCAGTCTCCCTTGGAAAACAGGGGCAGTGGACACGGTGGGAGAGTGTCGAAAGGAGGAGGTTGAGCTGGAGGGATGTGTGGGCCATGGAAGCGAGGAATCTGAGCTTCGTCATCAGAGCCACCTACGACGTCCTTCCAACACCAACAAATCTCCATCAGTGGTTTGGTGAAGAACCCGGGTGTGCTCTGTGCTCCAGACCAGCCTCCCTCCGTCACATTCTCACAGGGTGTAGGACAAGTCTCACCCAGGGGCGATATACTTGGCGCCACAACCAAGTACTTAAGTGCCTTGTGTCCACACTGGAAGGAAAACGATCTAGCACCAACTCCCTACCACTGCCAACATCTAACCCCTCACGAACAGTTAACTTTGTCCGTGAAGGGGCTACAGCTGCTAGGAGCAACCCTACAGCAGCAGAGAGACACCAGCTGTGCCTAGCACGAGACTGGAAACTCCTGGCGGACATTGGCAGGCAGCTGGTGTTTCCTCCAGAGATAGCCACGACCACCCTGAGACCTGATGTGGTGCTCTGGTCCCCGTCTCTGAAGAAGGTTTACATCATTGAGCTCACCGTACCCTGGGAGGACTCCATGGACGAGGCATATGAGCGAAAACATCTGCGCTATGCAGAGCTAGCTGCTGAAGCACAACATCGCGGCTGGAACACAGAGGTCCGCCCAGTGGAGGTCGGATGCAGGGGGTTTGTGGCAACATCTACCACCAAGCTGCTAGGGGACTTGGGAGTCAGGGGCCAGAGCCAACGTGCAGCTATCAAAACTGCATCAGAAGCAGCAGAGAGGAGCAGCCAGTGGCTTTGGCTGAAGAGGAACGACCCCTCTTGGGCACCCAGCTAGCAAGCCATATATCCCCCGAGATGTCTGCTACTTGACAACAAAGCAAGTTAACTGACTGATTGGGCATGGGACGCAAGCTCGGGCCTGATCAGCCTGTAGCTGGCCGCCTCTGTTGAGGGTGTATAGTGATAAAGGCCGAAACACCCAATGAGCCAGAGGAACACTACTGACGATGCGTCCCAAAATTTGACTTACCTACTTACTATCCACTATTCACCGGCAAGTCCACCAGTTCTTTTGTATGTGCTCGCACAGAAATTTACATCTTATCCTGTGTTTTCTGAATCTAAATGATATGCTCTGTGTGTGTGTTATCAACACAGCCACAATGAGAACAGGACCCATAGGGAAGATGCTGTCATATATGTCACATATAAGAGGATACAGTATATTATCACATGTAGGCCTATACATCCACTGGATGTATGAAGATACAATTCTATAACATGATGATACTCATTGTAAAATGTATCTATGTGTGGAAAATATCAATATAATTATTTTTTCGGTAACACTTTCTATGAGGCCCCTCCTTATAACGCATTATGATGCGATCATAATGCAGTTATAATGAGGTTATACTGATTTATAACTAGTGTTATAATGACTTATACATGTTCATGATGTGTTATAATAACAATTATAAGCAGATTATAATGTTTTTTTATAATGTTTTATAAGGGCTCAAGCATCATGATGTATCATGAAGTATTATAACTATTCTCTCATGAACGCATTATAATAACAGTTATTATACATTATAACATTATAATAATTTATTATAAGTGTTATGTCAAATAATGGCTGTATGAGATGGTATAATGCTTAAACAGTGATTATAAACCATTATAAGCGGTCACTGGATGCGTTAAGTAAAGTGAGGACACTCTGGTGGGTTATAGAAAGTCATGACACATTATGTAAGGGATAATGTATAGTTCGGAGGTTGTTATGGAGAAATAAACCCCGACAGGTTGTATGGAACCCCGACGCGAAGCGGAGGGGTTTCATTCAACATGAAGGGGTTTATTTCTCTATAACAACCGACCAACTGTACATTATCCCGCTTATTACACGGTTTACGAGTGAAATAATTAATTTGAAACATAATGTTGACCAAAATACGACTTTCATCGATTTAAAATTGCATTTAGCGAATCTGCAAGACCGGTCACTTCCGCTGTTTTGCTGAGCCTCCTCCCGTTCGTGCATTTGAAGCCTTTCATAATCAATCAGTGGATCGATGGATTACCATACACGTGTTAAAATGTGTGTATTGTGTGTAGTCGTATCTGTCATAAACAAGAGATTAATTACTGTTTACGGGGTGCGTTTGTGTCGCGGAGCCGCGGTGCCACCGAGACGAGAGGAGAGCTGTGACACCGGGTCAGAGGCTCTGATGCAGGTCTGGTTTCCACCAGCGGTGTGGAAGCAGCCTCCACTCTCCTTGTAACAGGTTACAAGTCGTTTATCTAACATCACTATTAGTCCGAAGCTGTTTAATGACGGTAAAAATGAAACACAAGGTAAATATCCTGCATAGTTTCTCTTTTCTGTGCTGCGCTGATCAGAGCGCCGTCCCTAGCAACGGTCTGTTATACATGACGACGGTCCGTTATACAGAAATAACAGACCGCAGAACGCAGTGCTGGACCAATCAGAGAGCAGCATTCAATAGAGCCGTGTAATAATAGCTAGTTAAAAATTCAATACAAGTGGTCATACTTTGCCTAAGGTCCATGCCCCTCTGGCACCCTTCTTTTTTTTTAAGATTAAAAGTTGTCTGTAGTTAAAATTTAACAGATGTTATATCCCCACTTTCTGTTTTTGACCAGGCACTTAATAATTCTGTTTTCTTGTTGACCCTATCCACCACTTTCCGGAGAACGACGCTGGGTGTCGCCATGACACTCCATTCATTACATTTTAGATTAACGTTAGCTGTTAGCCGTTAGCAGTGTCTTAAATAACTCAATGAACAGCCCATGAAAAAAATATTTTTTCCAGCGGATATCCTAGTTCCAACATGACTGAGCTAACTGGAGTAGTTTCATGTTGTGTCCGACAACGGGAGGGTTTTAACAGCTGACGTCCTGATGTTAGTTTGCTGCTGCTGTTAGCTGTCAGCAGCAGCAAAGCTAACGGCTACGATAGCCATGAGTAGTTGCAGAGGCGTGCCATGCACACAGAGGCGGTGGTGTTTGTTCGGTAATTCGTTTTGTAGACTTGACAAAACATCAGATTAGTCAGGGCGGTTTTGGCAGCCCGGAGCCCCCACATTTGGTGCCTACACCGGTGGCTAACGCTACCAGTTAGCCGCTCGCTAGAATGCTACTACGGGGTTGAAAACCGACTTCCGTTGTGGTGTGACGCAATGGATCATGGGAAAATAAAGTGGTGGATAGAAGTGCCCTCTAGAGGGTGCCAGAGGGACATGGACCTTAGGCAAAGTATGACCACTTGTATTGATTTTTTAACTAGCTAATAATGTATCATGACTTTCTATAACCCACCAGTGTCCTCACTTTACTTAAAGCATCCAATGACAGCTTATAAACAACTTATAATGTATCATGACTTTCTATAACCCACCAGAGTGTCCTCACTTTACTTAACGCATCCATTGACCGCTTATAATGGTTTATAATCACTGTTTAAGCATTATACCATCTCATACAGCCATTATTTGACATAACACTTATAATAAATTATAATAATGTTATAATGTATAATAACTGTGATTATAATGCGTTCATGAGAGAATAGTTATAATACTTTATGATACATTATGATGCTTAAGCCCTTATAAAACATTATAAAAAAACATTATAATCTGCTTATAATTGTTATTATAACACATCATGAACATGTATAAGTCATTATAACACTAGTTATAAATCATTATAACCTCATTATAACTGCATTATGATCGCATCATAATGCGTTATAAGGAGGGGCCTCATAGAAAGTGTTACCATTTTTTCTATAACATAAATGATAAGGTACCCCTATACATTTAAATTATTCATCCAAAATTGTTAGAACAACATATTAATTATACATATTTTTCATACATGTCTTTTGCATACTAAAGCCCATTGACACATGTTAATATTGTGTACTTATCATATATGTACAATACAAGCATATAACATACATGTATAAAGAGTACATACATAGGGACTTTTTATTGGTTCTGCACATGTATGTTTTTAGATTATACACATACATGTATTTCACATGTGAAATTCATTGTATGAACATAGTGTATGTTAGATTTGTGTTTGGTAACCTGTTTTCAAATGAAAAATGAGGCAGATGCAGTTTGCAGTTTTGTGGTGTTGGTGTTGGAACTGGGACGGGAGCGTCAGAATGTCACAGACACACATCACTCCCATTTCTCCTTTGTCTCCAGCTGCTGCTTTGTTTTCCTGCTGCTTTTAGTTCTGACAAGTGTTTTTGACAGGATTAAAATCTACTTTAGGTGCAGTGTGTCATGTACAGAGACTGTTACAATGCTGCCTTAGAGATGGTGACTGACATCATCTAAATACAAATAATAAAAAAAAACTGTTTCCAGATCTGCAACAGTAACATTCATCTCAACAAAGTCACTATAGGCTCAATAATCTCAGAAATCTGAAATGTCAGAAAAATATATAATAAATCTGACATCACAATACTCAGTGAAGTTTAGTCAGACTGAAGATGTCAGTCAGTGTCAGTTCTTCCTCCTGTCCTCCCTCCTCCTCCTCACTGTCTGAAGGTAGGCTACTGCTGATAGGAGGAGGGGGGGCTGGTTCATCTGAGCCTGGAGCTCAGTTACAACACTGTGACACATTTAAAGAGTGGTGGTGAACCAGGATAATCAGTGAGGTGACCCACAAGTAACTCCTTTTAGCTTCATAACCATTTGCTTCTAGCTGAGCAGAGCACTGTGGCCTTGTCACAAGCTGTAAGACTGAGGTCAAAACAGATGAAAACATCACTTCTCTAGGTGCTTGTTGAACAGATGGTTTGATACGGTCGGTGCTTATTGGGTTTTACTTTGTCTTGTATTCACGGCATTGAATGTAGAAGCTGTTTATTTCACTGCCTCAGGTCGGTCAAGAGTCGGTGGTGGTGAAGTCAAAGCGTTTGTCCTGTGCTGTGACCAGTCGATATGATCTGTTAGAATATAACCAACAGGAATGACTTAGTCTTGATGCTTGACCTTAGTGCAGCTTTTGACACCGTTCACCACTCTGTCCTCCATGTCGGTCGTGGCTCCATCCCCTCTTCCTTTAGTTGTGAAAAATATTTGAAGAAGTTGTAAACTCACCTCTTTCAGTAGCTTTTTAAGTCAGTTTAGTTCTTCTGCTTCCATTGTTGTTGTGTAGTTTCACTGCTTGTGTTTTTCCTTCTTTTTTCCCCTTTTGTTGTGTACAGCACTTTGTGACTTTGAAAGGTGCTACATAAATAAAATGTACCTATTAACTGTGTGTGACAGCTCGCTGCAGCTTCAACTCAGTTTACTGTGATAATGGAACAGTGCCAGTGATTATCCACTGTTGGTTGGAAAGAGAGAGAGAGAGAGAGAGAGAGAGAGAGAGAGAGAGAGAGAGAGAGAGAGACTGTGTTATTAACTTATTGACATATCGATTAGATGGGGTTTCTACTATGTCTTTTTAATCCAGATGTACTCTCTCCTGTAATAACATGCAATTGTGATGTTTATTGTGAAAACAGCCTGTTGTTTGTCAGTCTGGTGGGAAACTTTTGTAACAGATTTCATTATCCAATCAACTGCTTTGTTTCTAAATCACCCAAAAGTTTGAGCAAACAGCAAAAATGTTAGTGTACATTGTAGGCCTACTGAGGTGCACAAAATTCACCACCTTAAAGGGATAGTTCAACATTTTTGAATCATTGTCGGTGCAAGCTGTTTTTAGATCTGCACATCAAATACAGTTGTTTTTGAGGCAAATGCGTAGCCGGAACTACATTCCAGACACGGCTGCTGGGCGGAGTGATTTCAAATGCAAGTAGTTCTGAGTATTTGCTTTGTGTGCCGTAATGTCACATGATTATTCGTTATTATCTCATAGCGTGGTGAATGTGCAGGTCACAACTTGTCCACGAGAGTGTTTTGGAGTTGTTGGATTGTGTATTTGATGAGTTTGATGAGGGACAGGGGACTACTGTATGTACCGTTACCTGAGCAGCTCACGTCTCTGTGCCTCTCTCTCAAAACAACATGCACAGACGATTAAAGGTAATTACCCTACTCCTACCTGTATGACAATAGGGATTATGTTGAACTATCCCTTTAACGTGTCCGTCAGTTGAGTTGTGAGTGTTTTTGGCGTTGAGACATATAATGACACTTCTAATTGCCAAAGACAACTGTGATGACATCATCAGGGTTAATGTCCACAGCTCTCGGCGTCAGCTGATGGGGGATCAGTATTACACCTCATGAGTAGTTTACTGACCTTTATGTCCAAAATTGGTAGCATGCCCTTTTCATGATAATATGGTGGCATTTTAACAGCAATGATTTTAATTAGTGTGATTATGATGAGGTCCATCATGTGGCGTGAACAGCTGCAGGAGTAACATTTAAACTGGTGTGTAATCAGGGACATTTTCCCAGAGAATGCTAATGCTGGCTAAGTGCGTGTGTATGTGTGTTTTTGTTAATTGTAGAGTGCCAGTTTTGGCTAAACTAAAATCCCATAATGATACAGTTTGTGTAGCTTCTACTTTATCATCTGAGCACATTCTTCTAACAGCAGGCATGATGAAAGACTGTGGAAGTTTTCTAGAACATTTCATGCCTGTGGGATGAACCTCGCTGTTTCTGTGTCTGGTTGGTGCATGGCTCCCTCCAAGATCCACAGTCACAGCAAGAAGGAAGAAGCACAGAGGCACAGACACCAGCCTCTCTCTCTCTCTGTGTGTGTGTGTGTGTGAGGAGTGTATGAATGTTGAATGGTTGGCAAGGTAATTAACATTTCCCTAGCATCAGCGGCTAGCGCTCAGGGCAAAAATGATCTGTGGAGACCTCGCTGCAGCTGTAATGAAGTCCAAACACTTCTTCACTGACAAAGAATAGAGAAGAACAAAATGGAACTTAAGGAGAATGAACAGACCTCGCTGCTGAAAATCATCTCGTGCAAACTGAACGGTCCAGAAAAACATCATTAGAGACTTTCCTAAATAGACGGTGAAATGTTGCCCTGGAGGAAAAGCCAGGCTTAATAGAGTATCTTAGTTTCAGCACCTCTGCTCACTGGATCAAAGTCCAAACGTATTCAAGAGTGGAGGGAAAAAGCTCCACCTCTTTCTAGATGATTATGCTTAATCCAATTCCTACACTTTATTGTCATTGCATAAAATAAGTCGACCAACTCTATAAGTGTCCTGATTTGTCTCTAATATAAAATGTATGGGCTTCATAGTATGATTTCCAGTTTGTTTGTTTTTTTTACTTTAACTTTTATGGTTTTAAGATTTTATAAAGGAAAACATGACACATAAACCAAACAATACAGAACATTTAGGTCACCGAGGGAGATACATTATAGTGTATCAGAAAGAAAAGAAACAAACAGTAATATTGCTCTGTGTAGCATGGGGTTACAATAATCCATAGGTGAGAGGTGAAGAGGGAGGGGAGTAGTGAAAGGCTGGCATAGCCAACTGGCCAGGGAAGATAGTCCCTCCAATGTAGGTCCATCCAGTCTGCATAGGGTTAGGAGTGGGGAAGATGTCTTGTGGGGCATCTATGAGGCCTGACCAGGTCAGAGGCAGGAAATTATAAGCAAAGCCTGTGTACGAAGATGCCAAAAACGAACGAAGATCCTAGTGTGACTTATACCCCTTTCCCACTGGCCAAAAAACCTGTTTAAACCCGCTAACAATCGGCTTTTGGTGGCAGTGGGAAAGGCGCACCGACCCGCGTCAAACGACTCGGCAAGCGACGCAGGTTAAAATCACCTTCAATCGGCTTGGCTCTGATCGGCTTGCAGTGGGAACTCCAGACCCGGGTCAACCCGCTAATTTTCGTGATGACGCTGAGCGTTACGTGACGCCACGTCATAACATTGCGCCGGTTGCCTCTCATATCACGCACCTCGTACGTACATCAGCGCTCAAAAATTGTTCATCGTCCGCTGCCTTTCCACCGTTTTGAGGACGGACAAAAGTGCAAAACAAGAAAGAAAGAACACCGCCTGACTCGCTTCATGTTGCTCTCCATTGTTTACTTCCCTGAATACTGTCACACTTATGATATCATCAACGCGATCCCAGTGTGATGACATCACCAGAGGAAGCGGAGGTCACGCAGCTTGCCAGTGGGGGGTCAGACCTGGCTCGTTTTGGTCAATGGGAAAGGAGCCAAATGCTTTACTGTCAGTCCTACAACATTAGCTGACATAAAACATCAGTCATAGCATTAAAGATACAAATAAAATAGATTGAAAATGATAAAAAGCAACTGTTCTAAACCATTTTCTCACTTACACACCTTATTTCCAGTTCTACTTTGAAATCATTTTCTAGGTCAACAGCAACCAACAGCCTGTTGGTGTAGAAAGAGATGAACCTGTTTTCCAATCTGTTATGTTATCTGTTACTATAATTTAAAAAGCTGTATGTAGACAACACTCCATCTGTTCCTTTGCTTACTGTAATTGTATTTATACTGTTTAAATATCAAAATCCCCCAGATGTTGTTAAACTGTCTATTAAAACATGTCTTCATTATGGATTTACCTTCAGAAAAACTGGATGCAACAGATATTGTATTTCAATGTGAATTTCATCTTCTGAAAATAATTATATTTCAAACCTTTATTGACAACAGAGTCAGTTGTAAATGACCAAAGTGCTTCCTGAGATAAGACTGTTTTCTGTAGGATTACAGTACACTGTGTAGCTACATCGACGGGCTGGTTATCTCTGGAGCTGGACTGTGAGCTAAGTATCCACCTGGAAGGGAGCCATCACATCTCTAAAAACACATTTCAAAATGACCACGTTTGATATCCATATGGTTGCTTTTTCACTGGGAAAAAACATCAAAAAGGTTAGCTTAGGTACATATGCACATGTGTCTGTATAATGTAGCACTTGGCCTCATTCAACTCTCCCAGTCTGCCCTGTGGAGATGTGCATTACTGTTTCTGAAAACCTCTGAACTTAAACCAATGACATTCGATCTAATTAAAGGTCCCATGTCTTATCTTGTCCATGTCTTTTTCATTATAAAACATCTTCAGGTTTAAAGAAATACACACATCCTGTACTGAGAAACTGAGCCGTGAAATCAGCCATTAGGACTTATGTTACTTAGCATGTGGGTTTACATGGACACTTTTTCCTCTTTCTTATTGAGTTCATTCCGAATGAGTCTTTCAGGTAAACTGTTTACATGTAATATGACCTAATCTGATTGGGTGTTTACATGTGCCACTGGGAGTTCTTAACGGGCATGTCCAAGCCGAACCACCCGGCGAGACACGCTGGTTTGGACAGGTTCGGGCCCTGTCAAGTTCAGGCTTCAACACCTGTGGGTCTGGACCGCTTGGATTTTAGTTTCCAGGCCCATTGAGAAGTCTCTAGATCAAAACATCAGAGATGGGGACTCGAGTCACTGTGACTTGGACTCGAGTCGCTATTTTGACGCGACTTGACTTGACTTGACAAAAAATAAAAGACTTGCGACTTGACTCGGACTTGGAGGTTAAAGACTCGGGACTTGACTTGACTTGAGACACGATGACTTGAATGACTTGAATGACCAGCTGCCACCGCTGAATTTCTCACCGGCACGGCACCAGCTCAGTCGGTGTTTTGTTTTGTTTTTTTCCCCCTCCGGACTTTTTATGCATTTATCTTGAAAGGACCACTGGAGAGAGAGAGGGAGGGGGGAGAGAG
>NC_140929.1:20145173-20468164 GCF_045865225.1 Trachurus japonicus
AGGGGGGGTTTGGCACGGAGCAAAGGGGCCGTCAGGGTCGCTGCAGCGGGCGTGCTACATGGATCTATTAGGCTATAATATAATACATCCATGGCGTGCTATGACGCTCGCAGCTCAGTGTTTTATTTCGGAGATTTCATCTGGAGTTTCAGTGACGGTGAGCGGCCTGACGCTGCTTCATTACGCTGCGTCGCCGCCGCTGTTCAGAGACGGGCCAGACTCACAGTAACCAATAGACATATGGTAACAGTCACCTGTTACCAGCGTTACCATGTCGAGGAGCTAACGTGTCTTTTTTTTTTTTTTTTTTAATCTCCTCTGCTTCAGCCTCACGTTCTCACTGCTGCAGAATCTGCAGTGACTACACAGCTGTTTGCCTGTCACTTAGCATCCAGGAATGTTTCAATGGTACACATTCTTTGACTTTTGAATATAAAATATCAAATTAATATCTAAAAATACTCTGTATTGCAGGCTGAGAATGGTGTTGTCATGATAGAATATAATAGATTTTCTATTCTATTCTATTGATGTAGTTGGAGTTAACCTTTTGTGATCAGATCAGGTATGAAGAGGCTCATTAATGCATTAAGACATGATAAGACATAAGACATAATAGATGTTCTATTCTATTCTATTCTATTCTAATATATTGTCTTCACTTTATTTAGATTAGATTCTGTGGGTAAAATTGCAATAATAAGGTGACTTGACTTGGACTTGACTTGACCTAACCTGTGACTTGACTTGACTTGACTTGGCCAAAGTAAAATGACTTGAGACTTACTTGAGACTTGCACATGTGTGACTTGGTCCCATCTCTGCAAAACATCCCATGACTGATAAAAGATGGAGATCTATGGTCTGATTAGCACAGTAGTTATTGTTTTGACACTTTCATTGAAGCATTTGCTAATCAAGAAACGTCACCACGTATTTACCTAGACACCGAGCAGAAAGAATGTAGCCAGACAACATTCAGTTTCAAGGTTTATTCCACCTCTCTGATTGAGCTGTTTATATGGAGCATTTTCATTTGGTTTGGACATCTAAAACCAATTCTTACTAGAATATTTGGCTCCATGTAAACCCAGCTAGTGATGTCACAAACCAGTCACCACCCTCAACCACGCCTCTGGCCCCGCCCATCTGAAACGTTGCAAGTTCAGCATTGAACATCGTTCCTTTAAACGCCACCAGTGGTGGAAAACAACCCCCATATTTGTTTCTATTTCTGTCACTCCTTCTGAAGTTCTAAAGCTCAGCTAGCAAGCTGACAGCTTACTTTGGCCCTTTTGACAGCCAGTTACCTCAGGGTCCGGCTTGCCCTGAAGAAAAGAATTGTAACTTAATGCACTGTAAATGCAATGATGTCTAAAGAGTTGATGTCTTAATGCTCTGTAGCAACAACAAAACTTACAAATAGGTCCTTTTTAAACCACCAATACATCTTCAAAGCTTAAAATAAAATACAGAAGTGTGTAAAAGAAGTGACCTTGGGAAACATTGAAACACAACCATTGAACTGTATGTACAATGCATTCTGCCTTAAACAGTTATGAATAGACAGCTTTCATTGTGCAGGCTGTGAAACATGCAATTTATTCCTCTACAGCTGGGTATTAAGCAAAAGCAACATAATCTCTCATTTGTTCCCAAAAGCCAAAGCTTCCTTATTCAATTGTGTTTAGGTGGTTTTTATTCTGCATCTTGTTTCCCTCTGAGTTAATCATTGCTGAACAACAAATGAAAGCATCAGGAAATGTAATCGAAATCCATGTCACTTGAGCTCAATTTGATCTGTCGTCTGACATTTCAGCCTCTGTTTGTTTGCTCTCAGCCCAGAGCTCCAGCTGCGTCAGAGCTCTCATCTAGTTTTTTTTTTTTTCAGTCGCGTCCCGTGACTCCTGATGTCGAGGTTTGGCCTCCCCATCTATCATATTGTGTGATGAATGATCTCACAGAGCTCAGTTTGTCTGAAGGTGACCTCGCCTCACAGTTTCTGCTCTTATCAGCCTGTCACCTGAGGGGATCGTTTTTTCTGGCTCTGAGCTGTCAGCGAAGGAGATTTAGCAATATTTCTTCCAGCGTTGTTTTTATACACTTTTCCTGTTCAAACTGAATTTCAAGTGGAATATTTGAAAAATGTAAGCTCAGCCAAGGCCCTGTGGTTACTGATGGAGACGGTTTCCATTTCCCTTTCCCTACTAAAATCAGAGATAGGTTGCAATCATCCTAACCCATAATGCACTTGCTGCTTAGTTGTGTACAAGAATTAGGTCAAGGCAATAGCCAGGATTTTACTGAGTATTAACTGAGCCCCCAGACACCGGGAAGATTTCTATTCAGTTAACTGTTCAATTATATTTGCTGAACATCTCATTTAAACCGTGCAGCTCTTTCAAGTAAATTATGGAAATCAACTAACTAACTAAAAATTACTCTCTAAGAACTTTCTCTCTTTCTCTGTATAATTAGTGCCAGACTGCATAATTCTTTCAAGGAACTATAGTAGAAAATTGCAAAGAAACAATGAACCAGTGAAATAAAGCATCGCCATTTACTGCCCAACATGGCTGTTTACAGTATGTGCTGTTTCAGAGCCACATGCACATGGGCTTATTTTTTAAACCAGTTTATACTGAATCATGCAGATTCTTCTTGAATAGTTAATTTACCTTATGCACTCCTGAGGACACTGTGACATCATCTCTATGTTATGTAATAGGGCTTTAATTGTTTTCTCATTAGCTTATACTCCTTTATTTCATTTTCATGGTGTCATTTCCACCGGGGACACCCTCTCACTTTACAAAGTCTTCTTTTTATCACATTTATAGTGTTAGAGTGTTATCACTGTGTCTCCTAACACAGTTATCTGTCTGTCCAGCCTCCATAGACCAGAAGAGAGCACGTCTGAGTCGATACAATGTTAATATGCTTCTTTAGTTGTTAAAAATTGAGTTCTTTGTTAACCTGAGCTGCACTTGGAAGGCTTCATTTCACTGCTGGCTACTGCTGTCATGGCTGTTTGCAGTTTAAAAAGAGACCACAGAGATTAGATTCTGCTAATGATGATAGTAATTATATCAGTTTTTCTTGGTTGGAAACTGTTATTCTCTCCAACCGGCTGTGTTTATGTTTTTATGTTGGTTGCTGTTATTTTGATCTGATGGTTTTGTTGGATGTTGTTTCAAAGGCTCAGTATTGTTTACTGGTGCAGGTTTGAGCCACTCCTGGATGAAATGTGTGTTGTTGTTGTTGTTGTTCCTTCACGTCCTTCCTTCATCTTTGAGCTTCACTGGAGGAGGAATGTTTCTCTGTGTCCACCTTACTGTATGTTCCCCCAAGCAGCATTTGTTACCTCAGTAGATCTTTTAACAGGCAGGAGATTTTCTTGTGGACGTGAATCAAACATGTTGAAGTCACAAACAAGTCTCTTCATCTGAAAGGGGACATATTATGGAAATATCACTTTTTGAAGGCTCTTTAACATATATTTGGGTGTTTGTCTTGCCTTCTGGCCCCCAAAATGTGAGAATTGACAAAAAAAATCTGTAATTTTCAGACTCCCTATAGTTTAAAAATCCATGTGGTTTCACAAGCTGTTCCCTCAGTTGTCTTCCAGTGATGTAACTAGGATTAAAATTTGCATAACCCCACCCCTACCTGGTACCAGTAGAAGGGGCGGGGCAAGCAGTGGTTCATTTGCATTTAAAGGGACAGGCACTGAAACCAGCCGTTCTGAACAGGGCTGTTTAGAGAGGATGAAAAGAGCTGTGATGTTTGATCCTTGGGGTATTTTGACCAAAGCATGTCACAGACATGTCTTTAAGACACCTGGGAACTATTTTAATTTGTGGAGAAGGGGCAGAATATGTCTCCTTTAATGTGTGGTGTGAACTCAATGGTTCCCACATTAAATCAGTCAGTTTTTATGGCTGATCACACTTATTTTTTATTTAGTGATGTAGATAAGTTGGGCATGTGACAGCAGCCACTCAATGCTACTGTTGTTATTTGCTGTTTTGCCTCTCAACTTCGAGGTTCTGGGTTCGATTCCCAGGCCTGGGCCCTTTCTGGGTGTAGTTTTCATGTTCTCCCTGTGCCTGTGCAGGTTCTGTCTGGGTTCTGCAGGTTTCACCCACAGATATGCACAGTAGGTTGATTTGTGTATGTGTGTGTGTGTGTGTGTGTGTGTGGCCCTGTAATAGACGGGTTAACCTTATGTTAATTGGGACCCCCGTCCCCACGGCCCTGCACAGATAAGCAGACAATGAATGGACGTTTTAAGTCACATCTATAAATATGAAGTCAAATTGAATTTTTTATCAGTGTTAGTCAAACAAGACTCAAGTTGTCAGATTGTGATTGAAGTCTGAATTAAGTGAAGCCATGTGATGTATATTATCCACCTCTGGTAACCAGTGTTTCATATTGGAATATATATCCATATTTTCTCATTCCTCGATAAGATCTTTCACTGGGGGCAGTAACATCAATTTTCCACTTTTTGTAGAAAACCCAATAAAAGTTGGACACATATTATAACTCCAGTCAGCATATATAACTTTTAATATTTCTCTAAACGCGCCTGCAGGGAATCTTTACCTTTTAAGTGACGCTCCCTCTTTACACCACATTTTACTAGACCAAGAGCAGCACAGGCATTTTTGAACCTGATGATTTTTGCTGTGGGGGCCACCCACTCATTTCATGGTCTCTAAAGATTGCATCTGGGACGGCAAGTGTGACAGATTGTGTGATTTTTAGTGTGTATCTGGGCTCAGCATATTACTGAAGAGGCTCTGTGTGTGCGTTTGTGCATGTGTGTGTGTTGCAGCAATAACAGTGATTTCTGATTATGCACTGTGACACAGAGCGTTGATCTGGTGAGTAAAGATAGATTAAAACCAACACTTCCCCTTCACCTGTCACCCCCCTCCTCCCCACACATGGCAACCACTATCATTATCCCTGTGTGCTTTACTTACACAAATGTAACAAGTAGCCTATAATTTATCTCAATCTTAATTAGAATTTGAACTGGACCATTCCTGCATCAGGTGGATGCTGAGATTCTGCATTTCCTGCTGCTCCCTGGTGTGGGAACATGCAGCGAGTGCCCCGAGGCACCGGCACAAAACAAGAAGACGTATTTGCAGCTGATTGGCTGTGATGGGGGATTCATCATTCCTCTGGGAGAACA
The DNA here is from genome assembly GCF_045865225.1 of Trachurus japonicus. Classification (NCBI taxonomy): domain Eukaryota; kingdom Metazoa; phylum Chordata; class Actinopteri; order Carangiformes; family Carangidae; genus Trachurus; species Trachurus japonicus. Next base: position 20,150,383 of record NC_140929.1, read on the forward strand.
CATTTCCTGCTGCTTTACCCCCACAACGCAGCGAGACAACAACAAACCAAGCAAAGAGCCCAGCTGTTTTCAAAGTCACCCGTAAAAAAACTGTTGCAGAGATTTCAGAAATACTCGAATCAACGCTGGATGTTCTGTAGCGTTGGTCACGGCCGGCCCACAGCTCGCAGCACTTAAAGGTTTCTGCAACGTTCCCTCGTTTAGAAATGCAAAGCAGCACGCTGTTCAGCTGCCGGTTTGTTTGACGGCGGCTTTCCGCTGCAGACACGCGACTCCATCCATCTCCCCCAAGGCCCCGCTGCTGCGTTATCGTGCATCATCGATTGGGCGCAGGGATGAAGCTGTTGGGGGACCACCCATTTATCTCCCTGCTGCTGTTGTTTACGATCAGTGCAACCCCCACCTATCGCTCTCTCTCCTTCTCTCCATCACACACACACACACACACACACACACACACACACACACACACACACACATACCCACACAAGCACAGAGAGTGAAAGATGAAAGAGAGTGTAACTACCAGTGGAGAAGGAGCCCTCGTAGCTCTCCGTAGCCGTGATAGACCGCAAAACGCCACAACAAAAAGAGACGGTCTGACCTATGGAGGATCTCTGCTTTGTATCACCGTCACAAACCGTAGCTCCTGCTGCTTAGCAACCTTGACAACATGTAACCCTTAGTTTTTTAGCAGTTGTACTAAACTGAAACTCAACACTTAGATTTAAATAGATTTTTACCTTCATTAAAAAGCTCTGGAGTAATTGTGATGGTTAAATAAATGACTTGTGACTTGTTAGTGAGAATGGAGGCACTCTGTCTTCCACCTGGCGTCTCATGGCTGAAAATCAACCTTGCAACATAACACGCTCCGTAACCAGCAATCTTCTGTTTATGACAGTTAAGACTACACACATATACACGTCGTAACATCGTATATGTTATTTAACATTATCCACCGCTCCATGGATTGATTTTTCGCCAGCTTTGTTGCTAAACAAATGCACATGGCCTGGTGGAGGGTTAGAAAAACAGAGGAAAAGCGACTGGTCTTGCATAGTTCCTCTTTGAAAGTGTGATCCTCAGCCTCTCTGCTGGTGTTGTTTGCTGCCATATTATTTTCCATTACAAAGGATCCACCCGTTGGAGTCTTTGTTGTCAGGAACAGAAGGGCATCTCTCTCAGTCACAGCTGAGTGGCACCACTGTGATGACTGTGATCGCTGAGCCAAAGCCTCTGGAGGATGCACTGGTTTATCATAATGAAATGACACTGTACATGTAAGATCCCAACAATGAACAATAGTGTCTAACAGCTCTCCACTCTCTGTCCAACACATCAGCTACATGTATTGGAACAATGTTCACTTATCTGTTGGTTAATGGCTGCACTCTCCACCTGATGATGTGTGTGGATTGATGATGGGACGATGGTGCAGCCACCAAAAATCAAAGAGGCTGCATCCATATTGATTGAGGTCTCATTTTAAGTTAATTTACTAGAAATATGAATAGTGCCAGTTAATGGTTTTTACATTTAAGTTAGCATTTTATATATTAAAGAGGAACTATGCAAGGTTTTTACCTTAATTAAACATCGTGATGGTTAAATAACTTGTTACAGGGAGAATGGAGGCTCTCTGCCTTCCACCTTGTGTCTCTTGGCCGAAAATACTTGCAAGATCAGCGCCTCCGAATCGGGTTAGTGAAACAGCAAAAAAGTGACCGGACGTGCATAGTTCCCCTTAAATGTCTATATTATATCTAAGTTTGTACATTTATTATTGACATATTCACAAGGTGAGTTGTATTCACATTTGCCTTTTATTTACCTGGGCTTACATCCTCCCTGCCTGCTACTGGTCAGGTGAGTGACATGCGACTTAGTTGAGACAGGGAGTTGATTTTGTGAAGTGATGAAGTGTGAAGGGAAGTTAAAGCTGCTAAGAAGTTTGTTCATGTCCATCTTTTTTTCTTTTTATGCAGAAGATCCACACACACCACATATACCCAAACCTCGTGTTACATGTTCAGCAGGTGTGGAAACTGGAAAGACAGGAGAGGAAACATTCCGTGGGCATCAGTGATTACCTGGGCCAGGTAATGGATTTTCTTAAAAGTTGAAAGCTGTGAAGACATAGATGTCTGTTCTGCTACATTCACTTCATTCATTTGTCTTCTGTATCGCTTATCCTCACTTTTCTGCTACATGACCATCACTAAATGGAATAAAGATATTAATCACATAAGTGATGCTGGCTGTCTGGTGCCAGTCCAACCAGAGGCTGTGTCCAACACTGTTTGATCTTCTTTAGAAACATGAGTAGAGGAGAACCTTGTATTTGCTCATACAACAGGAGAATAAGCATATACAGTAGTATGTATGAGAGGAGCCTACTGTATATGTGGATATGCTAAGTTTTCAGCACAAGGAATTATATACATGTGTGTCTATGTATATGAGCTGGTGTGTGTTAGGATCCATATGTATGGACCATATGGCGATGTGGTTAAGGGTCTCCCTGATCCTGCGTGTGTGTGTGTATGATCTGTGTGTGGCTGCAGTGTGGTATATTGACCATCAAGGAGGTGATGATGCACCCTGAGAGGAATCTGTGTCAGAATATTAATGTGTGTTGTGTATTAACCCAAGTTTCACTCGTTACTCTGACTGACATTTTAGTTACATGACTTGAATTCTGAAGGATCATTCTGGTTTATTTATACATTTCTTCCTACTGTGGCTCTTGAACAAATACTACACATGGGGACAAACAGCAGTGGCCTCCAGCTGATTCACACATTTCATTTATTTACACAGAAGATAACTAGAAAATACACAAAGATAATGTTTAAAATAGAACAATTCATTGGACAAACTGTCTCCATCTTGCTTCTGGGCCTCCCAGTGAGTTTTTTTTCTGGTTGAATTAGTCTGTAAAAAACATCTGTATGAAGGCGTCTTCTAGTCTTCGAGGTTAGGACGACATCTTTTTGTCATCCTGCCTGTTGTGTTGGTCTTTGTTGTCCTGAACCCAGTGTTGGTCAGATACTCTGAAATTTGTCTCCAAGCACAGTAATGAAAACTCAACCTACAGTGTCCTGCATTATACTTTATGTAGATGTCTTTCTTCAGCTTAGACACAGCAGTCATGTGGTACAATATACAGTGCTAATGCATATCCAGATGTAATTTCTGTGTTTTCACTTGATGCTTATTGCTGTAGTTTCTTCAGCCTGTAGCTGCTGCTCTGTGTGTTTGTTGACCTGTGAGCTTGAACTGATGCAGTCTCATCTTTACAGAAAAGGAAACAATATAACATAAAAGGTCAGTCAGGACACAGCACCCTGATATGCTCTCTCCCAATTTCATCATACATTTTTGAAAACCTCACCCAGCGGCTCCAGACTCACTGTTTTTAGTAGGAGTGGCCCCTAAATTAAAATTTTAGGAGCGCAAGCAGAAAATTGAGGTGCGCAGACCGTAAATCGACTTACAAAGCAAATATTCACATTTCCTTTTCATTCATGGTCCTCACACACATTGGCCTGCCTGTAATGACAGATTCCAGATACTGCCCATGTTTCACCAGTGTTAAAAAAAAAAAGAAAGGCAAATGTACTGGTTGCACATGCGCAAGTAGATGAAAAATTTACTTGCACTGTCTCAAATCTTAAGGGCAAAATGCCCCCATTTAGGGGCAGTCAGGAGCCCAATTTATAACCTTCAACATGCTACAATGTGGCTTAAAGGAGGAACCTTTGTGTGATGGGTTGCACACTTTGGTACCTCATTACAAATACAGATCTGTAGGAACTAGGGTTGTACCCGAACCCCAATATGTTACTTGGAAGTACATAAATAATGCTTTGATTCAGAATAGTTTCTCCTCATTATTCAGGAGTTTTTTTCTAAAGAAAAAGAAACGTTTAGATGAGCAACAACACATATTCAGGTGACGGGTTCATACTCCAACACAGGTGGCAGTAGCACTTTTCTCATAGAAAAATATGAGGAAAGAAGCGGCTATAAAACGGTGGATAAATGTTTTTGAAACGACTCGTTTCACTACCAGAATTTGATCCATTCAGTCCTATTAGGCTACGTTTGGAAAGTCTAGAAGATTTTATTCCCGTTCTAGTTTGCTGAGAGCTAAAGCGGAAGTTAGCCGGCTAGCTCGGCGGAAGTCTCTAGTGCACCCACTTCTGGCTTCTTCCTGAATACGAATAACGTATTTTAATAACATACGTTTTTTTTAAAAGCCCGTATCTGAACCTGAATACAAATAGTGCACTGACTGTACATCTCTAGTAGGAACAAATACAATGCAGCAGCAATAAGGACATGGAGTGTTTTTTCAGCTCTGGTCACCAAGGTTCCACTTTGTCACATATTATTTTACAGGGGAATACACTCAACCCTTAAAAATAAAAAGGGATTTTTTTTCCCCACTCGGTGTGGTGACACCATTTTGGGTGCACTAAAATTGATTTGTCTCAATTCACTTATTTCATACATATCTCACACCTGCTGTGTCGAGTGCATCTCCGTGACAAATATGGCAACAACCTGCCCCATAGAAACAGGACTGGTGCACTCAGAGTGATGAACACTTCGCCGTTTGGCTATGCAGCATCAGGAGAGGGACCAGGGAACAACCTATTTTCAGTGTGTGTGTGTGTGTGTGTGCGCATGACTGTTCATATAGATTCGGTGTGTGTGCAGTGTGTTTGAGTTTGGAGAGTGTGTGTCCCAGAGGAGTGACAGGAGAGCGAGGGCTGAATTTGAATGCAGGTCATTGTGCAGCTTGTAGATTCACAGTCTGTGTCTGCTGCTGCTGCTGCTGCTGCTCTGCGCTCAGGATGGAAATCCCTCCAACACGGCACGCATACCGATACAATCTAATAACCTCCTCCCTCCCACTGCGATGGAAGCCCGTCTCCTCTGAGGGGGACCGGAGGAACATCCGGCGGACTTGGCAGGTGATCCCGTAAAGTAGCAGTTCCCACACTTTGATGTGTTTCTGAGGGTGTGGTCTCAGACTGTCCGTCCATCCACACAGGGACAACGCAGACAAGGGCAGCGGGATAATTGGATTGATGTTGGGATGTGTGTGGCTGTCAGCTTCTTATTTAATTCTTCTGACTTACTCATTAGGCTTGGAAACAGGTCTTTAATTATTTTCAGAGTCGGCTAATTAAGGATGGAAGTATGGTGCGAATGAAAATAAATGAAAGGTAGGCATCAGCTCGCGCTTGTTGACAGCATCATAAATTTTCCATTTCAAAAGACGAACTAGGGTGTAACTTCTTTAATTGCAGAGAAAATATGTTTTTTTTTCTTTCTTCTCTTTTTTCTTTCCACCAGGCTCCATGACGCAGGTTGTGACTCACTGTCGGAGACGAAGCCGCACAGATTCAATACTGCTCTTCCATCAAATTAGGACATTTACAAAGGCGGTCAAAGCTGATGCAGCTGAGGACGAGATGTGACATACTGTCCGTAGGTCAAGTTATAAAACCACTGCATCCTGCATCAGCCATTTTACTGTGAACAAAATATCTCCAGGCTGAATTAACCCCGACAGCACCACCGTCCTCTGTCCAAACACCAGGGGCAGGTCTAGGATCAGTCCACTCTCACATCACATTGACTGAAAGAAAAAAGGAAAGTGTTCAACCTTGTTAACATCAATGTGATGTTTTTATATAATACAGAGTGAGTGAGGTAATCGGTCAACACTGTGCCGTGTGTTTCCTCCTTGAACTGTAGAGAATTAGTGACAGTCTCAGGAACACAGATTCAGACAATCTGAGGTTCATACACCATTACAGTATGTTGAGGAACCAATCCTGTCAGTTTGCGGGGATGGGGCTAAATAAAGCTGAAACCTAGGGGACGTTTCAACTGCAGGAACTTCGGGGTAAATTTACGAGCCTCTGAAGGAACCTCCAAACGAGTCCCTGCCTCAGGGTCGGTACTCAGATCAGCCCTAAAAAAATCCCAGGTGGGGCTTACGGTTTACTCTGTGCTGATTGGTCATACTCAAAGCCGGATGTGAAGCCAAGAAAAATCCCCCTAATAAGCGGCATTTTTAAAACCCATGCAGCATTATTCAATTAAAGTGTCTACATGGATGGAAAAAAGCGAATAAGTCAGTAAAAGACGTATCATAGTAGCAGTAGTAGTAGTAGTAGTAGTAGTAGTAGTAGTAGTAAGAGACTTATATTTGACAGACAACTACGCAATTGCGCGATTACACAATGATCAAAACAACATTTTTACAACGCAGTATAATTAGAAAACGTCTGTACTGCCAGAAAAACAACAACAACAAAAGAGCAGTAAAAAAAATCTGCCGCACAATGATTGCGCGATGATCCAAACTGTTTCATGTCGCCTCAAGAGTCCGGCGGGTCCTGATCTGCAGTGGAGACACGGCGGCTGAGAGCACCTATACACTAATGGTCCTTTTCCACTCCACAACGCTCTGGTGGACAAGTTGTGACCTGCACATTCACCACGCTATGAGATAATAACACAACGTTATGAGACAGAGTTGTTTTAGAGGGAAATACAGAGACTGCTTGTTGAAAAACTGTCCCTGAAGGCAACGCACATCAGCAGTTTTGCATGAATTTACCTCTAAAACAACTCTGTCTGGTAACGTTGTGTTATTATCTCATAGTGTGGTGAATGTTCAGCTCACAACTTGTCCACCAGAGCGTTGTGGAGTTGTTGGATTGTGTATTTGATGAGTTTGATGAGGGAAACCAAGAAATCCCATAATGAGCCTCCGTAGCGTAGCTCTGAGCAGCTCGCGGCTCTGCTCCGCCGTTCTAAAAATAGCTTGCACCGACAATTAAAGGTAACGAACCTACTCCTATGACTAAAGGGATTATGGTGATGGGCCAATTTGCCAAAATGTTGAACTATCCTTTTAAAATATTAAACTCAAGTCAGCCAATTTTTTTGAGGATCAGTAATTAGTTTACATCAGTAGGTCACGGCACAGCGTCCTCCCTGATATTCCTGCTCCTGTTTACCGGTGACATTGTGGAAGAAGCTCCGCTGCTCTTTTTTTCTCTCCTCCAAAAACAAACAGGTCTGTGCTGCAGATCCTCTCCCCCACTGCTCCCACAGCGCACAAATCCACCACAGACTGACACTTTCAAATCCCTTTTGATGTGATATTCACATCTGCTAAGAGTAATCCTCTGAACAGTATCTTTACAATCTCTTCTCCACAGCCATGCCTTAATCCAATCTGCTGTTTAGAAGAAAAACCCTTTCGCTCTGGGCCCCCAATTAGGCAGCTCAGCCGGTTTGTGGCGAACAAATCGCCGTCTGTGGTCTGAATGGATTTCTGACCGTGCCGTGGCGGAGCGGCTCCACTGCTGCAGACGCCTCACAGATTGAGTTTTGCTGCATTATACTGATAAATAAATAAATCACTGATAAATAATAAATCAGTTTACTTTCCTTAACCCCCAACCACCTCCAACCACCTCAGCCTTAATGCTGTATGTTCTGATCCAGCTGTCAGCTCTGCTGCCTCGCTTTACGTTTTCTACAGACGACACAGGAAGTGTAATTTATCTGAGGTCGGCGTGGCGACACCGGGGCGAGTGCTTACAAGTGCAAGGTCAGAGCCGATGCGGGTCGCCACAGGTGTGTGTACACGGGCTATTATTCCTGAGGTCGGAGTGGCAGGGGCAGCTTCCCATTTTTTCTCCTGGGTTTGCTGAATTACTGCCTCTCTTCGGTCAGACCTGTAATCATCGGAGCAGATGGCATTTGTACAGCTCTGACTGTATTCAGCAGCCCGCTCCGGTTTGAAGGGCAGCGCCTGAGTGCAGCTCGGCGTTCGGCCCATCTGCCAGCGCGGTTGATCGGGCCGCAAATAAGAGCGCTGACGTCCTCTGAGCACAGTGTAGCTGAGTGAGCTGCTCTAAAAGGCTGCTTTTGGAGACCGCAGATCAGCGAGGGGCTTTTATTGGCCCTGTGTGAGGTATGATGCTTTTATCAGGCTTAACAGGAAGAAGTTTCCTCAAATCCATGGAGGAGGCGCAGATAACAGCTTTAAGTCAAAGCTGCAGCTCCTGGAACAAGAGGGATGAGGAAGTTGTGCCAACTGAAAAATATCACGTAGGTTTGTTTTCAACAGCGTAGAAAAGAAGCCCAACACAACATGTGGGCTTTTCATCTTCATAAGGCACAGTTAGAAAATGACTAATTAATATATCATTATGAGCAGATTCCTGGATGTGAGCTGACAGGAGTCAGTGGAGCTGAAACCTCACGTTGTTCAGTTTGGATTCAACTTCCTCTCCAGCTCCTGTGTATTTCTCTGTTTGCTGCGTTTTAGTACAAATATCACATCACCGTTGCTCGGTTCCTGTTGGTGCTATAATTGTGATTTATTTAGTCATTTCCCTGCATGAACACTGTGGTGCACAATCAAAATAAGGTTTGATTTAGCAGGTGCAAAGGTGCCCTGCGGAGCCTCCTCTGAATAAAATCATATTTACATTCAGTGTAAATATCCAACAAATGCTCTTTTCCTTGTTTGTGAAACATTTGGAGGCAGCACTGTTTACATCTGTCTGCCCCTTATGTTTTAACTATATTTATAAGCCTTTATTTGATAGGACAGGAAAGAGAGACAGGAAAGAGAGACAGGAAGAGAGAGGGGGAATGACATTCACTAAAGATCGTACCAGTGATCGGCTGTTTTCCATATGGGCACTGTGTGCTCTTGATTGGTTGGAACAAAAACCTGCAGCCACACGGCCCTTTGTGGAATAGTTTGGACATGACTGTTCTAACCAAGGGCCATTTGGTTAGTAACTCACAGGCAACCGAATTCTTCATATTCAAACATCGCTGAGTTCAGTTTTTACGTTGACAACGACCTCGCAACCAAAGGCTCTGTCCAGAGGAAATGATGTCATAACCTCCAAGGACTCTGGGTCGGTTCAGGAACCTCACATCCGTCATTATTGGAACCAGATTGGAAAAAAACAAAACAGAAAACGTCTGAACTATCTTGTGTCGATCCACTCGCTCTGACTCTGGACACAGTAAGTTGGGTGATCCAGTCATCTGCACTAAAATACTTCTCCTAACGCAGTGACATTTTGACCGTATAGCTACTGTATTACTTTAAAAGGGACATATTATGGAAATATCACTTTTTGAAGACTCTTTAAAGGTCCAGTGTGTAACATGGAGGTAAAACCGTGATATCTAGCGTTCAGATTCTAGTTTACAGCGCTCGCTCACTCACTCACTCACTCGCACTATCCCCTCCCATCGAGGACAAAAAACTTGTTTACTACGACTGGGACGACTGGGAGTATTTCAGGAGCAACGGAGCGATGAGGTGAAGATCTAAACCATTTTACCATATGTCTGCTGTTTCCTCTTCCTTCTTCTTTCCTTCCGCCTTCTTCTTTGTTTGTCTTTGTTTATTTATGAATGCGAGACTCATGAAACGCGCTCTCTGGCTGGATGGATTTTCCGTTCGGGCTGCCGTACAAACATGGTGGTGCAAGATGGCGACACTCTCTAAAGCAAGACCCTTGCTATATGTTTATATAAAAGAATAATTATAAGTCTACAAAAGCCAAACAAATTTCATTTTATAGCGATTATACACTTATACAAATATATAGTAGTATATTCCGATTTTGCCAATAAACATTGCTAATTTTTACACACTGGACATATACACTGTATTTGTGTGTTTGTCTTGCCTTCCGACCCCCAAAATTCAGTTGTCTGACAATGATGTCATTAGTTTTGAATTTGCACACCACCCCTACCTGGTACCAGTAGAAGGGGCGGGGCAAGCAGTGGTTCATTTGCATTTAAAGGGACAGGCACTGAAACCAGCCGTTCTGAACAGGGCTGTTTTGAGAGGATGAAAAGAGCTGTGATGTTTGATCCTTGGGGCATTTTGACCACAGCATGTCACAGACATGTCTTTAAGACACCTGGGAACTATTTTAATTTATGGAAAAGAGGCAGAATATGTCTCCTTTAACTATTTGCATAATATTACTTTCATAGAAAAGTACATGATTAAAATTATTTGTGATTTTAAGTATGCAGTACCATAACTCCATATCCGACGTTCATAACAAACCAAGCTGTTTGAAAATCGTTAAAAAACTGAGCAAGTTCTGGTTATTTTAGTAGAACATGCACCATGGGCTTAATGCTCTGAGTGGACCGGCACATGATGGCAGCCAAGTGGCGACTCGGTGTTGTTGGCAGCAGCTTTGGGTGAGTCATTTAGTTTCCTAACCACTTGAGCACTGAGCCTCCCTATCATGTATATATGTTTTTGACCTTTTTCGTGGTCAGCTCAAACTCAAGTGGGCGTGTCCATCAGGGTCACTTTAGAGACATTATTGATGGTGGATCATGTGAAGACACAACAAGATGATAAAAATGTCAGTCTTTTCATATATGATTTCTTGAGCGATTGCCTTGACTGAAATGATAAAGCTATAATTAGCCATCCATCATATTCTCCTGTTTATCTGGGACTGTGTTGTGTTGTCAATGATCTGCGCAGCACCGTGGCCCCTGGGAGCAGCACATCAGAGTGCTGATGCCCTCTCAGCAGCACGTGCTGCACATACAGTACGCTCTGAGCTGCTGCTGTAACACTGACTCTATACGAGCCCTCACCTCCTGTGAACATCTTCAGTCTCTGGTGAGAGAGGAGATAAAGAAAACTCTGTGTGAGCTCCTGTATCCTGGACATTTCTCTCTTCAGAGGTCACACTGTCACCCAGGGGTGTTACACACACTCTGGCCTCTCCTTCAGCCATGTTTTCCAAGCCAGCAGAGGATTTTGTGCTGATGCCTTCCACGCTGCACCGTAGCTGTGGGCTTTCACGTCACACTGATCGTGTGCGACCTCTGGGATACACGCTTATGGAAACACTCTCCCTCAATGCGCTCTTGTTGTAAAACAGCCTGAGGGGAGCCATGATACAGTAGCTTTATCAAGGCCTTTTTCCCCTCCGTGCCGTGACACAAACACAGGCCTGTTTTCAACTCCAGATTTGATTTAGTGGAGCTGTTAACACAGCTGCAAATGGCATTCTGCCAGAGCGGGGAATAAATTTGATAAAATTAAAGTAACATGAACATCAATTAAAGGCAGGCTTGAGAACCAACAGATCGCTCGTTGTGTTTGTCTCTGCTTCGTTTTTCTTCCTCGAATTCCAGGCTGACAATGTGTGTATGCGTGTGTGTGTATTCTTCAGATATGCAGCAATAATTATCTTTGATATATAATGAATTATTGGATTTTTTTCTGCCCCGGCTGACTTGCCACAGTTTAACAAACGGCTGAGGATTTGGCATTTGGACAGAAGAGCAACTACTCAATGGTAAAAATAGATACTGTTAAAGAAATTCAGCTTGATGGATGTTGGGCTACATTTAATATGTTAAAAGAGCTTCTTGTCCATAGTAATCATGAAGATGAAACCAGAGGGAGTTTCACTCCTACCTAGAGCAAAATATAAAGTCAGTGAAGTCAACCTGAAGCACAAAGATAAAAACAAAGTCAGGAAAACATGTTTAGAACCGTTCTGAATGGGTTCAAATGGGCTCAGACCAACCACATCACACCTGACCTTGTTTTTGTATTTACATTTTTTTCACTATTGCAAAAACAAAATTCTTCAAACTACTGCACTGTTTGACAGAACTCCACACAAAAAACAAAATCAGACACAATACAAAATACAAAACATCTTACATGTCTCGCAAAAGTAAACACTACATTCAGATTACTTTTGCATCAAAGCTTTACACACAAATGAGATGCATCCACTGCAAACACATCGCTGTGCAAAATCTAAAACACACTAAATGTCTATACTCTTCTAATGATGAGCTGAGTATGTAAACACTAGGCTACATGTCATTTATAGCGTGCTGTAAAAATGAACACAAACACATTGGGGAAACAAAATTGGTTTATTCTCAATATTGAACTGAAGATGAACAACAAACCAAACTAACAATAATCAGTTCAGAAGCGTTCAGTGTTACAGTGACTGTACATCCTGTCTGTGATGTGGATCTGGCCACAGCACCTGGTCAACAGCACTATGACCTGTCTGGTCAAACATCTCTTCTCCTCTTCTCCATTTGACTTCCTCTTCTCACTTCACTTCTTTTGCTTCTTGTGTGTGGAGTTTCAATAACTGGGTATTATTTTTAATTTTAGTGTGAAAGAAAAAGTGAAAAACTTAAAGAAAAAAACATCAAAACAAAACAGTGATACATTTTGATATTGTGAACGGAGTTGAAGGAAGTTTTTTTTTCTAGTTGAAAGAAAATAATAAGAATAGTTAAATATGAATCTTGATGATCTTGATCCAAGTGAAACAGAATAACTCTGGATGCAGCGGAGAGGTTTTCTAAGGACAGTTGTGTTATGTAGTGATGTTGTGAGAAGTCGAGGCTTTGCATACCAATGTGTATCATTTGAAGACAGGACATGATGATGTGTGAGCTCTTGCTTGTTGCCTGTATCAACTGACCGCTACTGGTGGAGGTTCGAATTATTCGCCTTCTCTAGTTTGACGACGCTTTGATCTTATTTCTCCCAATAAAATACGAGCAAAGTAACATTATTCCAGATGCTAAATAGAATATTTTTCTAGGAGGTATGTTGATTGGATTGCTTCAGTAAGTAAAAGCAGGCTTAGAATAAAACTACACAACAGCAAGTACGAGTTGGACGAGTACGATTATATATGTTTGTAGATGAACCAAGTCGGTGCTTTACTGATTTTTTATACGAACCATCCATTGGTTTATACAATAAAAACTTTTCCCTCAAAGCTTTAGTATATTATATTTACTTTGTTGGAGCTCATCAAAACTGTCTCTAGTGTACACATCTAGCTCCACTCAATTATGGTACTGTGTTCTCCTTCTAAAGACTGACAGAGCTGACAGCTTGTTGGTTGATCCCTCCAAGATCTCTCCGAGGATGTGACTTAATTATAACCTCTTTTGATCTGCAAACTCTGCCAGAGTGGCTCTTTCTGCAGAGGGAGAGCCATCCATCCCCTCTGCCCACGGTTTGACTTGCAGATTATTTTTTTCTTCTTCCTGCTCCTCCGTGGTGTTTCAGATGTAAGTTAGCACAGATGCATAGACATGAAACAAAAATGCTAAATACACAACAAACACAGTTGTAAACTCAGGTCCTGCTTGGTTTAATTCCAAGTGCTGCCATGTAACATCTGTGGAACAACTCAACCAATGAATGCTTATATTAGTTTACGGAGCGCCACAGAGCACCAATGCCAAATGGAAAGTCTGGTGCCAAGAGTTGCCAGATTATGAAAAACCCCAAGAGCATGAGATTACTTTCCACTCATCTTTTGTTTTCATGATTAATGGCTTACTTTACCCTCCAGTCTGTGGGAATAGAAGCACAGTATGATGATGGCACAAGGAGGTGTTCCCCTGGTCCCCCAAAAAAGTGTAACCACTGACTTATTGGTAAAATGTGGTCACATTTATTGCCAGAAAAATAACTATAGAAGCAACAACTTCGGGGTGAACTGAAGGCCAAAACAATAAACAGTCCATCTCTCCAGAAAGTGCTGACTAACCCTCAGTGAAAACAAATGAAACAAAACAAATTGACTAAACCTGACTCCCTAAGGTAACACAAAAACCAGGGGGAAGCGATTGGAAAAGGAAATGGAAGTTCATCCCCACAGCTTCAGTGGTATTTACAATTTAGTGCATCAATCTATAAAACACACTTAAAGCCCACAGTCTGTTTACAAAACTCCCACTGGCACTGGGCTTAACAAAAAGTCACATTTACCACACAGCTAACAAAGTATTGTGGTCAGTTTGGAGGTCAGGCATTTTGAATTGCAGGATGTTGCTAAGCAGCCAACCAGCAGCCGGTACTTCTCCAGCCAGGCCCAGGCATCCCGCCAGTCACGAGGGACCTGGAGGTCATGACCTCAAGTTCATTCTTTATGAAGACCGTATGTACAGGACGACTTCAAACCCCTTTACTCACCAGTACAACTGAAGCACAACAGAAGTGTTGGTGATAACAAGAAAACATATCCATGCAGGACTACGCAAAAGCAGTGGGTCAAAATTGAAAAAGGGAGTTGGTCTGTGAACTGTATCACACTCACAGAGGTTTTAGTTTTTATACCTCTGTGCAGACAGCAGTCAGGGCCACTGGTCCGTCCATCCCACTCTCACGCAGAACATAACTCAGTAACAACTTGGGGGAATTCCTTCAAAATTGGCATGAATGTCTTCTTTGAATGAAGTTATTAGATTCTGATGGTCAAAGGTCTAAAGTCAAAACCACTGTGAGTTTACAAAACATGTTTTTGTTCCCTTGATGTGACATCTGTGCTGTCCTTCTGTTCATCTGTCCGTCCCATTCTTGGTGATGTAGTATCTCAGCAAGGCCTTGGAAGAGCTTTTACAGATTTGGTACAAAAAGATAGATGTATAGATGTATTTTTATGGACAGAGAAAGTTCATAATGACATCACATTCTTATGAAAGTGGTGTGGTGGTCAAGGCCACTGTTACCTGACAAAATGCAGATTAGCTCCCTTCCATCTTTCCACAATCCTTTTCCCCTTCCTTCCTTCCTTCCTTCCTTCCTTCCTTCCTTCCTTCCTTTCTTCCTTCCCTTCGTCCTTACTTCTTCTTTCTTCCTCTTTTGATCCAATTGACCTGATCTGTTCCCTCACTCCATCTAGGATAAAACAAAAACACAAGTGTAGTACACCCTGATGCCTAACGGGATAAGATAAAGTGATTACATTTTATGACCACTGAACTTAAAGGTCAAAGGTCAACATCACTATGTTCTGCTGAAACGGGGGGGGGGGGCAAACAACCTGCAGGTGGTTGGTTCTAGTTCTTTATCTGATGTTCTAGCAGCAGCACCAGGAGGCTGAGTGATGCACCACCCTGGTCCGGGGGGGGGGGGGGTCTGCTGCAGAGAATTCACTTTCCTCCATCTCAGTCACGGGTTTACTTTCAGAGTTTGGGGCCTTTACCTTTCGTCTGTGCCCTGCCGTCTTCCAGAGACATGTTAACGGCACTGACGCGTGAAATTGTAAAATCGCTAATGACATTTTCCTTGCATAATGGCGTCCCCTGAAATGGTGCTTACAGCTGCCGGTGCTTTGATTGAGGAGTA
This sequence comes from Trachurus japonicus, assembly GCF_045865225.1. Classification (NCBI taxonomy): domain Eukaryota; kingdom Metazoa; phylum Chordata; class Actinopteri; order Carangiformes; family Carangidae; genus Trachurus; species Trachurus japonicus. The sequence continues at coordinate 20,165,627 of NC_140929.1, forward strand.
TAGTGTTCGTGTGTGTGTGTTGGAGGGGCATGCCTGAGGACACGCGCCCCCCATTTTTCAATTTCTGCAACCCAGACTGCCAAATGTGCTTAACGTGGGTTATAAATTTAATTGGATGGATAACTGTGCCCTTTTTTAATGCCACCTTTTGCCACGTCCTTGACTTTCCCCTTCACTCGTTCATTTTCTAGTCATCAATCTTTGTGTTTATGCTGTGTTTCACTTAAAGTGGAAATTGTATCATTATAAATTAAATGTTGATTTCACAATGGTTTGATTTGGTTTGGTTGATTGGTTTCCTGTAGGGCTCACCTCCTCTGTTCTATTCCTAGTGCTTCTGATAGTGGCGTGCTTTCTGTTTTCCCTATAGGCAATGGAAACGGCGGACTGCGAAACAACACTGGAGTAACTGTGGAAACTGTACAGGCAGAGGCAAAGGAGCCTGGCGGTTGGAGGAGTCCAACATGGCAAAGACGGACAGAAACCAAGGTAACACAAGAGTGAACCTTGAGCATCCCATCGATGGAAATAGCTGTGGTTGGACTAGGGAAGAAATTCCACTGGGGAGAAGTGAGAGAGGACGAGTGAATAGACTGACAGGGTCATTAACTTGATGGATTTATTTTTTATGGTACACTGGGATTTGTACAAATGACCAGTGTGACTGTAGAGAGGCGAGAGCTCAACAGCGATGATGAGTTGGACTTATTTCTACACAATCTGCCTATTTAAACATCCAACCTGATGTGTTACTCTGCCTACTGTAGCACTGAGAGCAGGGTTTCCTAGTTGTAGTGGGATTCTTATAGTGCAATGGGGCTGTAAGTGGTAGTGATGCTGCTAACGCTAACACTAAAGGCCAGAAACAAACATCTATGACTGATTAGGTGTTTGCTAGTCAAAACAAAGAACACTTTTTCTAGCAGTGACTGTTCTGCATCAATTGGCAGCATCCAAATGAAAACCATTAGTAAACACTAGAGGGTGGGTTGAAATTTAGTTTATTGTGTCTTTAATTTGTATTTGTTTATTGATAGAGCTCATAGAGGTGTGAAGTGGAAGTTGTGACGAGATATGAATCTCAAAATTGGCGGAAATTGATCTTGGCGCATTTACACCTGCAGCTTCTACCACCACCGTCTGTAACTGTAACTATAAACAACAGCAGCACAACATGTTAGTGAACATTAGAGGTGTTTGTCAGTTGTTGGTTGTTATGCTGGCTAGCTGTTTCACCTTTTGGCACCAGCACTAAACCAACAAACATGAGACAGATTCAAGATCTGACTCTCTTAGCTTTGAATCCTGGCATTTTCTCAACTTCAGTAACAAATAGCAATTTTAATCAAGTTGAGGATCATGGGTATTGTAGTATTAAAAAACCATCTGCTCTGCAAAACTGATGGAGAAAACTAAACCAAGTTTGAAAATAATTAAAACCCACAGCGTGTTGTTATAAGCTCATACTGTTGCAATATGTGGTAGTGTCCCATGGTTCCATTCTGAGGAGATCATTAAAATATACATTTAAAATCGGATTCAGAGTGGGTGGAGAGAGAAGTACTGGAACCAGCAGGTCGTCTTCTTCTGGCTCCTCAGCTCCAAACTTAAAGTGATTGAGGAAGAAGACAGATGACATTTGGAAATGTGTCTCCGGAATAAATTCAACTCAACGTCCAATTGTCAATATTCAGAATGATAGTTTACATAGAGTTGTGAATTTAGTTTTGTAGAGTCTCTAAACCAGGGGTGTCAAATTCATTTTAGTTCAGGGGCCACATACAGCACAATTTCATCTCAAATGGGCTGGACCAGCATCATAACCTATAAATAAAAAGAAATTTGTATTTTTTTGTTTTAGTACCTTTTACAAATCATATTATGAACAACCTAAAATTTCTTGCTAAAAAAGTATGTGCAATTTCAACACTAGTATGCCTCTTCTGTCTTTTATGTAATTTTCACACTTGGCAAATTCATCCTGAGGGCCGGATTGGACCCTCTGCCGGACCGGTTTTGGCCCGTGGGCCCCACATTTGACACCCCTGCTCTAAACCTTGAGTCCAGGTTCAGATCAAGTTCCTGCTACCTGCGTCGAAGTCTGAGTCATCAAGGTTGAGCCTGAGCTCCAGTGCTGCAGCCAAAGAGCTGATAGACAGACACAGTCCACATTAAACACAAATCACACCAGTTCCATTTAGTGTACAGTCATTCATGAGTCATAACACAAATACACCAACAAGCTTTCAGGTCTGAATTCAGTCGATGCTCAAGTCAAAGTCCAGTAACAACACCTACGCCTTGTTAAGTGTGTTTTGTAGTTCATTTTAAAACTGAGAGGACATCAGCAGATAATTACACTGTACAGAATGTGTGTGTGTGTGTGTGTATCGCAACTTACACAGTCTGTTCATTGTTGTAGCCTAAACTGTGTTTTAGTAGTGTAAGTGCACAAAGACACTAAAGAGCAGCACAGTCAACACCATAAAAAGATAGTGGACTATAAAAGTTTCATTCACACTGACATAATTAACTGCTGCTATTTCAGTCCCAGCATGTGACAGTGTGTTGTTGTGTGTGTGGGAGTGTGTGTGTGTGTGTGTGTGTGTGTGTGTGTGTGTGTGTTGTGTGTAGGAGTTGTCCGTATTCCTGTGGCTTGGTCTCTGTGTGAGCAGCTTCACCCAGAAGGTGTTAGAGGTTGATGGCAGCGTGTCGAGGCTTCAGTCAGCACCGGTGATGTCCCACCTTTCTAAATTCGGCTTAATGATCAGCCCGGAGAATCTGCGTTGTGTGTATGCGTATGCGTGTGTGTGTGTGTGTGTGTGTGTGTGTACATCTCCAGCGGGGGAGAATGGTGCGGTTGTTTTTCAGTGTTTTCGGGGTTAGCCTTGGCCTTGCCTCGGGCCATGTCGGCCAATGCTATCAGACTCAAAGAGAGGCCTCTCTTCACACGAATAATAATTAGGATACTCTGTGCCAGTTCACAAAGAAACGGACCATCTGGGTTTGATCCGTCCAGCCTCACACAGTCCCCGCTGTCTGCTGTGTGTCCGTCTGATGCGCCGCAGACTTCGAGCATGTGGCAGAATTATGCTTTTTATAGACAGCCGAGCTCATCTCCTGCCACAACACATTACAATCTGTGAAGAACTGTTGATGAGCCGCACTGAAGAGGGTTGTTGTCTCTTGGAAAAAGATCACACTCACACCCACAAACACACACACACACATACGCCAAGTTATCTCATTTCTCCTTTTCAGTAGTCCTGCTGTATATCTACTTGATTTCAGTTTGCTTCTCTGAGCTGATTGCGTCTATTTTTGTGAGTTTCTTCAATTGTGTCTTTATTACAGCTCAGCGTGGAGCCTCCTAAACAACACTTGACACAAATTCATTTTAGGTCAAGTAGACGTTCGAACCTTATTAAGGCAGGAATCATTTACATAACATGGAAGCACAGAGTTCAGTCTGTGTGTATCACAGCATTGTTGTGCTTTGCCTGGTGTGTGTGTGTGTTTTTTTTTTCTTCTTCTTTTTTGCATTTTTGCACAACACACACCAAACACTTCTCTTCCTTGGCTCCATCCTCCAGAGCCTCATCGGGAATTCTGAGGCATTCCCCGGGCAGATGGGCTATCTAATCCCTCAGGCGTATTCTGGGCCTGCTGCAGGGTCTCTTCCAGTCAGTGTGTCTGAAAGCCTCCATGGGGCATCCAGGGGGCATCCTAATCAGATGCCCAGACATCTTTGAGGGATCAGTTAACAAGCTGTACTTTCAAGAGGGAGTAGCTGCTCGATGCCAAGATCTTCATGCCCATAGTACCCCGGTGTTTCCCGCCTAATCCCTTGTTCTCTGAGCATCTGAATCTGGTGTGGAAGGGCTAAAATTTCTATTTAATCTAGAGAGATAATAGCTAGATTAAAACACATTAATAGTATGTTGCTGGGGAAAAAAAACATGTATCAAATAGCATCATGGGAACAGACATCTCTTTTATTTATTTTTTTTATATGAAGTTTAATCAGTGTGTGAGCAAAGCCTCTTTTTTTTATTTCATCCGAAATTGCAGCACATTTAAAGCTGCACAGAAAAGAAAATTGAATTTGAGGCCACTGTGGGTCTTAACATTAGTGTAATAACTCATCTATCAGACGATGTAGTCCAAACTTTGTGCAAAATTCTATTTTCGAGTAAATCCGGGATGAAAGTGTGGTATTTTTTTCCGCATTGGATAACGCAGGCGCACGGATTATACGTCAGCCTGCTCACGATTCACCAGCCACTGATATTGGATCCGTAATCCGTCATTCAAACGTCTGAGACACACACACACACACCGAGCTCGGTCTCGCCCCAAGCTTTGAATATCCCGCCCGCTCGATAACGACCAATCAAATTGGTTTTCCTTACTCGGGTAAACTCGTGCGGCAACTCGTGGAAACTCGGCGCAACAAACAGGACAAACAGCCATTTCTGAACACCTTTAAAGATAAATTCGACCTCATGTTGTGTCGATCTTGTTTATAAACCGACTCCGAAACTTTCGTCCGTCATCAAAGTTTACTACAGAAGTGATCATGATAATTCTGCAGCTCATTTACAGGCAGGTCCTGTCTCTCTTGACGTCCTCTCAGGATTGGGACGACACAATATTTTCCTTTTCTCTTTTTATTTTTCGATAAGTGAGAGGATCACAAAGTCTCCCTCACTGTGTGATGACTGTTGTCTTCCTTTCTGAAATTTACAACAGAAAATAAAAACGCATAGTAATAAACACAGTGTGTAGGAGTCGTAAAATGTTTTGCCGCATGACGGATTAGAAAAACTCATATGGAAAAAAAAACAGACGTGGTGTGCAAAGACCTTTAATCTGCACATTGTATTAGCATTCAGTCAAGTGAGATTTCAGTGTATTGTCAGCAGGTTTCAGTTTAGTGTCTAATGACATTTCTTCTTGACTGATCAGTAAACAGCTGTTAAAGCAAATGGTGGTTATGTAGTAATAGCACTTATGAGTAGCTCCATAGATGTAATGTAATACACACAAACAAACACAGACGCACACATGCACCTATATGAATAATATATCAACATATAAATGTAATCTAAATCAGAGGAGAGACAGGACTCTGTTTTTCCTTCATAAATAGAAAAGCTGTAAATCAGGTAACCTTCATATGCTCAGAAGACAATCAAGTGGAATTAAAGGAAAAAGGTGTGAAGACACTTATTAGAAAATGTCAGATATCCACAAAGGAGCAGGGACTCATCTTTTGTGGTTAAATAAATTCTCTCAGCCTTCTCTCACCTTGTCAAGCTTCCTGCTGGCACAAGGACCAATAAATTAACAGAGCCTAAGCCTGTCCTCTGTATTCTGGCCATGCAGCGTCTCATTTAGCTCCCGTACAGAGTATTCCCTGCTGAAAATCTTGACCTACCCTCTCCAAGAGGTCTCGACTGCAGAGCTTCGGAAATATTAAACCACGCCTCGGCTTCATTCATATTCATATGTGGACTTTAATTTTTCTCAACAAGGACAGATAATTTATTGGCTGTTAGGTCGATGGTCTGTGCTGCTATATACTCTATTTTCATTGGAACAAAGAAATGGAGAAAAGTTTAAAATAATGAGCTAAGACCTGGAATATGAATGTGAAACAGCCTCACAGAACTCACATACACTTTGTCTCAAGGACACTTCAGAATATAAACACCCAGTATTGAACATCTCTGACCTTTTCAAAAATGTGAAAAAATAAGTTTTTTTTTTTATTGTGTTGAGGTGCTGAAATAAGGTTTTTATTTTTTGTTTTGTTGAGGCACTGTCACTATATGACTCCATCTTCTGTGTCTGGTGTCAGACGGTGTGCTCTCACTATTTTCTCCTATAAGAGCTGGATCTGTAGAGAGGGTAGAGAAGGTGTGGCCTGAACTAATCATCCATGAGTATTTCTAAATCAGGGGTTGGGTAATCTTCTCCAGATTAGTGATTAATTGTCTGAGCGATCAGAAAACTCACAGCCCTACAATGAGGTCTATTGTACTGCATATATGACCTTTAGTTTAGCTATTATTGGGGCAGTACTTAACGTGTAGTCTCCATTTAAAATTGCATAGTAAGGGTAGAGTTCCACATCTACTTAATAACACATCCTGGTTTTATAATAATACAGTATAAGTAAAGTACTATAAAACAGCGGTGTCCACAGAGAAATGCACACAGCCTCAGAAACTAGGTCTTAAAGAGGATCTATTATGCCTTTCTAAGTTTTCCCTTTCCTACAATGGTTTATATAGGTTTTTATGCATGTAAATGGTCCACAGAGTCAAAAAGCACAAAGCGAGTAACAACACAGTCACAGCAAATCCCAATTTACTCCTCTGACAAGAGTCCAGGCCTTCTGTCTTAGACCTAATGTCAATACATCCATCAGTGCTGAAACTGGACACCCACATCAAGCTTGGCCCACCCCCACCCAAGGCACAGCATCTAATAATTTATAATGTAGTAGTTCTGTTGAAAAGACACCATGTTCCCTTACTTGTAGAAATCTACTTTGTTTTTTCTATTCTTACCTCCACTGCTTCAAACATTATAGAGTTAACCTGCACTTTAAGGAGGACAGCTGCAGAAACCATGCACAGTTAGATGCTACAGTATATTGTCACTTATTTCTGTATTCACATTTATTGGGCAACTCAGGTTCACAGTCCGTCAGTCTGCAGTATTATTGTCAGTGTGTCATGTTTAACAGAGTTGCTGGGGACCTAAACATAAATAATAGGCAGTGCAACAAAGATATACAGTAAATGCCAAAATGTTTGAGTATTGTCGTGCTATACCTTACTGGCTTGAATAAATCACCCATAATTCAACTGCTCAGTTAATTTTTCAGTGACTGTCCCTTAAAGTGTGATTTATTCAGAGTGACCAGCATTGTAAACCAGGAGGACGGTGAAGTGGTGGAAACTTGAAATGATCATAGAGTCAAACTGTCAGCATGTTCCTCCATTTTTCTGCTTCCTCCCTCCTTCCAACTCTGCTGACGGTGGGTTTGCTGCGTTTCCTCCTCCAGTCCAGATTGTGAAGTTAGACCCGATCTGTCGTCTTGTTCTGGATCAGACTGGCTGATGAGGCAGGACCGAAGCCGTAACGTTCACAACCGTTTGTTTACAGCAAGACATCGTGGATGGACATGTTAGTTGCCATGGTAGTAGTTGGCAAACTGACCAATCAGAGCCTCCAGAGGGAGGGAGGGAGGGAGGGAGGGGGGGCTTAAAAGATCCCTGAGCTCTAACAGAGGTTGACTGGAGTACAACACAAGATGAAGAAAAACAACGTCTCTTTGGAACATTGAAGCTTATAACACAGTCTGTCCACGTGGCGTACAGGGTTAATAGAAACACACAGTGGCTGCTCAGTGACGGGGAATATTTACACATGCTGTTTTTAATGACACAAGCGTGTGGAGTGGAGGTAATGGCACAAATGACCGAGAGGTTCAGCCTTTCTACCACTTTGTACAGCTTTAGCCAACACTAATTGATCGGCCTCTTCACTACAACAGATACAAGACACTTCAAATGAGAAATGAAGTGTAAATAGGGCCTAAGTGTTCAAGCGATCTGTTCACTCTGTATCTCTGCAAAAGGTCTACGACCGCCAGCTTGCAGATGTAATGGAATAGACTCTGCAAACTAATGAGCAGAGTGTCTTTTTGTGCCACTTATTATTGCAGCACCTAGCTGAGACTACAAACCAGATGAGCGGTGGACGCTTTAAAGGTCCCATATTGTATAAAATGAGACGTCCATGTGGTATTTGATTATAAAGCAGAGCCAGGTTCTATTTTAAAGGTCTCCTTTTTTCTTTTCTTTTTTCACTTTTCTTGTGTTTTATCTTTCAAGTGTTGAAATAATTCTTATAACTCTTTTGTTGATCTATAAAAAGATGTGAGCTTCTCACAAAAAGTAAGGACATTTGTGTTTGGTAGGTTCTTTCTTTGTTGTAACAATGTTTCTTGGCAAAAAATATTATACTGTTGGAAAGCCAGTTTATTTCCCTTTCAAATGGCGCCACATTTGTAAGGAACATGCATTTGAGAGATGAGCAGCAGGTTGCGCCCATGAAAAATTTGCCAAATCTTCTCTGACGATCCAAAACAACTTATTCTGCCATCTTGTCTGGTGTTGTTTGGTGGATTGGAAGTCTGAAGAAGACATAGGCCCTACAATATTGGCAAATTAACAATTTCTTCATTTGACAAACGGGAGCCTCAGTAGCGTGTGGTAGAACCATACACAGCCTCAACAACCTGACTCCTCCTCCAGCAAATCAGACAACGTGGTTGTGTTGGTCACTCTGGAACAACAGCAGACCAAAGCCGATCCAACAAGAGTTCAATGGGGTTGAGGTCAGGGCTGCTGGCAGACCACTCCATCCTCTCCACTCCCAAATTCTGGAGGTATTCTCTGATAAACCTCGCTCTGTGGGGGAGAGCATTGTCATCTTGGAGGATAGAGTTCGGTGCCAGACAATGGAGATATGGGATTGCCATTGGTTGTGAGACTACGACACTATAACTCCCATGAGCACTGCCTGCACACAGTGTTTAAGTTAAGTTAAGTTAAGTTAAGTTAATTGTTAGTTTAGTTAATTGGTTCATTCATGAAGCCTATTGCTGACGTCGCTGTTGGCAGGGGTTCCCTCTGGTGAAGCTGTGGAAGCATATTCAAAACCCAGAGAGAAAACAACAAAGAGAAAACAATGAAAAAGAGTGGACTGTTCAAAGAAAAGTGCAAAGAAAAAGCACTTTAGACTTCCACTCATGCCTTCAGTCATATTTCGCAGCAAAAAGTTACACTGGAGGACTGACAGTATGTGCCAGTTATGCAGCGCAGTCCCCATGACCGACGTCTGCATGTGTGTCATGCGACGGTGCCGCTTAAAAAAAAAAAAAGAAACGGGGCTGCCTCTCCAGCTGGTTCACCTCACCTGCAGCTGACCGAGCTGTCACAGCCTCTGCTGTTCCTCTCTCTTTAGCCTGCTGCTTGGCTGCACTTTGTGCATATACAGTATATATAGTATATATATATATATATACTATATATATGGTTTTAAGGCCCCCAATACTGCTATTTGAAGCATGGAGTGGCTTTTTCATGATTTCAACTTGCATATTCTGCAAAAAAAAAAAAAAAGGAAAGTCACTAATTCAAAAAAAAAAAAAAATCGATTTTTCTTTGTTTGCATGACTTATGACTCATTTACATTTAAAAAGGTTGTAAATCTAGTTCAAGTAAACTTTAGCATGCCATGGTCAGCTTTAATCATATTAAACATTAAACAAAATTGTGGCTAGTGAAAACGCTGAGTGGCTAGTAGCTTTGGGAAACCAGACTTGGGCTCGGGGCAATGTGAGTGCGGGCCAGCGTGGGACAGGGGAGGGGGGGCATTCGTGCTTCAGCACGGTACGGAACAACTTGCCCCAGTGTGAGTGCACCCTAAGATACTCTGATTGGCTCACTGACCTGCAGTTACAAGAGAAGAAGAGTAGTATGATAAGAAGATGTAAAAATACACTGAGATGGTTTATAGTTCTTAATAAATAGTGTAAAGATATGGGACCTTTAGTCATTGTTTTGTTTAAAAAACAAAACAGAAATGAAATTTCAAAAATTGATCACAAAAAAGGAGCAACAACAGTGCTCTTCAGTCAGAAGGATGGAGACATGGGAGTGCAGTAGTCATGACAGGGAGGATGCTCCCTGCTGAAATGCTCTGGAGCAAGACGGTTAAATCCAGTGTAGAGGAGCTACTGAAAAGAGCACATGCTGTCAGTTCACCCTCAGTGGATAAATAAATATTAGAAAATTAATTCTCTGTGAACATCTGCTGCCAAAACCTGCAAAATGTGTTAAGTTGGCAAACGAAGATGAAAACATCTGAATGTGTCTCTCCCCGGGAGGCGATGGCCTCTGTGAAGTCCCCGCTCTCTGATTGATAGAGGCTGCCGCTGCCCGGACCAGTCAGCCAGTGGATGAAACTGGATCAATGTGACAGTGATGGTGTTTTATGATGCCAATAAGATGCTCTCTGCGTTTCTCTCTCTGCTATAAACGCAGACACTCAGAGACTTGGTAATGGACTGGGCTGGTACTTGTAAAGCCAGAACACGCTCGCTTTTTAGAGATGGGATTCCAGTGTCTCTCTCTGGTTAAAGATGAGTGGGATTCGACATATTTTGCGGCTTTTTGTGATTGTACATTTTTGTGGTTCCACACGCTGACCTAAAAATATAGCACTTTTTTTTCTCTCCATGCCACATCTCTCAGATACATTATGAATAATGGATTGCATTTATATCTTGCTTGACTATTTCCATCTCCCATGGGCTTCAAGTGTGCATGCCAGTGTGGAGCATGTGTGTGTATGAGTGTTTTCCGTGAGACACATATAAAGATATCCAGATTAACATTGTTCTTCCATTCTCTGAGTGCATTAGCAACCTCTTGTGAAATGGACCATCAAAAGTCCTCAGCTCTTCACCACCCACTTCAGGATGAATGAATATATTTGGAAGAATTTGTCGGTCCACAATGGAGCAATTGCCTCCTTATGATATCTAGGAATACAAAGAACACATAGACAAGTTGATACATCTGGATTCTATAAATGTTCTTTTTTTTTTTTTTTTTTTAAATATATTTTTATTTTATTTTATCCCACAAAAAACACTCATATAACAAACTACAAAAATGGGGGAAATAAAATAGGTTAAACAGCACGCAGACAGACATAATAGACATAAAAATACAAAAAAAACAAAAACAAACAAACAAAAAAAAAAAAACAACAACAAACAAAAAAAAGCCAAACATCAAAAAAAACATTAAAAATTATAAAAAAAAAAACAATTTATAAGGTTACCACAGATTACCTATACATCTTTCAGTTACTAAGAGTCATTCAATCATTTGTGAAAAAAGATAAATAGAAAACTACTACAGCCGTACAGTTTACATGATAGAAAATAGTTGAGGAGAAAAAAAAAAAAAAAAAAAAAAGAATAAGAGGAGGGGAGTGTAGCCTACCCAGCCACCACCTCTATGAAGGATCGCCAAGTCCTGTGGAAGCTCTCTTCAGAGCCCCGCAGAGTAAATCTCAGTTTTTCCAACGCTAGGTGTTGCATGGCGTCTCTCCTCCACATTATGTGAGATGGTGGGTTTGCCTGTTTCCAGTTGAGCAGAATGAGTCTGCGGGCCAATAGTGTTGTGAACCTAGCCACAACTTTATTAGACCCCCTCAGGGGGCTGTTCTCCCCTGCAACCCCAAAAATGGCCAATACCGGGTCAGGATCAAGTACATGCCCAAAGCAGTCTGATAGAGTCTTGAATATAGAAGTCCAATACTGTGACAGCTTTGGGCACGACCAAAACATATGTGCCAGTGTGGCTGGGTGGATCTTGCATCGGTCACAAAGTGGATCTGAATCTGGGTACATTTTACAAATTTTAACTTTAGAGAGATGAGCTCTATGCAAAACCTTTAACTGTATAAGGCCATGTCTAGCACATATGGAGGAGGTGTGGACATTACTCTGTGCATTCTTCCATTGGTCTTTTGACAGTTCTAAACCCAAGTCTTTCTCCCAAGCATTTTTTATATGGTCTAGGGTGATCTCTGCATATGCAGCTAATTGGTTGTAAATAAGGGATATCACTCCTCTCGTCGTGGGATCAACAGAAAAAAGTACATTCAATTGCATAGGTTTGGGAATATTTGGGAATGTAACTGTATTGGACTGGATGTAACTCCGGATCTGAAGATAAGCAAAAAAGTGAGACGGTGGTAGGTTAAATTTTTTACATAACTGATCAAATGTAGGAAATAAACCATCTATGTACAAATCCTTCATTCTACTGATCCCATTACCAGACCATCGCTGGAAGGTGTTACTTTCCAACGATGGGACAAAGTGTTGGTTTGGGGACAAGGGAGCCAAGAGGGAACCCCTCAGCCAACCAAGACTGTGTCTTATCTTGGCCCAGATTCGCAGCGAGTGGTCCACCACCGGGTTGTGATGGGTGTATTCGTGAGATATAGGGAGAGGGGAAAACAACAGGGCACCCAATGATGTGGGTCGACATGAGTCTTCCTCGATGTGAAGCCAAGCAGGCCGGTCATCAGACACTTTGTACCTGTTCCAGAATGAGAGGTTTCTTATGTTGCAAGCCCAGTAATAGTTCTGAAAGTTCGGGAGGCCCAGCCCACCAACACATTTTGGCCGCTGCAGGAAAGCCCTCCTAATCCTTGGCTTTCTTTTGTTCCACACAAACTTAGAGATTTCACTGTCCAATTGTCCAAAGAAAGATTTGTTTAGCACAATAGGGATACATTGAAACAAAAACATAAACCTTGGGAGAACATTCATTTTTACAATATTCACTTTTCCTGCCAGGGTCAATGGGAGGTGGGACCATCTCCCCAGGTCTCTGACGGTGCGCTCCAAGAGTGTCTTAAAGTTCAGTTTGTACAGATCTGAGTATGTTCTATTGACCATCACCCCCAGGTGTTTAAATGAGCCCTGTACCACCTTGAACGGAAATTGGGAGTAGGATATACTCTGAGCCGCCGAGTTTATTGGAAATAATTCACTCTTAGAGAAATTGAGCTTATATCCAGAAACTTTACCAAATTCCTTCAACAGAGATAAAATGTGTGGGATTGATTCAGCCGGACTCTGAGCATATAAGAGCAGGTCATCTGCGTATAAGGAGACCCTATGTTCTCTACTTCCCCTATGTACACCCTGAAATTGACCCGAAGATCGTAATGCAATAGCTAAAGGTTCAATGACCAGGGCGAACAATAGGGGAGAGAGCGGGCAGCCCTGCCTCGTCCCTCTGTGGAGAGGAAAGGGGTCTGAGCGGAGATTATTAGTCAGGATATATGCTTGGGGAGCCTTATACAGGAGTTTCACCCAGAATATGAATCGTTCGCCAAAACCAAACTTTCTCATTGCAGTAAACAAAAAAACCCACTCGACCCTATCAAAAGCCTTCTCGGCGTCCATTGAAATCAATATCTCTGGGATTGTTGGATCTGGGCTAGGGGAGTAAATTATATTAAAAAGTCTTCGAATATTTGAGAATAAAAATCTGTTTTTAATAAATCCGGTTTGGTCTTCTGAGATCACTGACGGGAGAACTCTCTCGAGCCTAGAGGCCAGTGTCTTTGCCAATAGCTTGGTGTCAACATTAAGGAGGCTGATGGGTCTATATGAACCTGGTTCGAGTGGGTCTTTGTCCTGCTTAAGTATCAAAGAAATGGAGGCCATATAAAAAGTGGGGGGGAGTGACTTATCGGCCCCTGAGAATGATTCGTTGAAAACGTCCAGCAAAAGGGCAGAGATCTGACCAGAGAAGGCTCTGTAGAATTCCAGGGTAAACCCATCTGGGCCTGGAGCCTTGGAGCTCTGCATGCATGTAAATGAATTATTTAATTCCTCAATGCTAAAGGGTTCTTCCAGCATAGCCTTATTCTCATTAGAGACTTGTGGAATAGGAAATTTACTAAGAAAGGATTCCACCTGAGTCGTGTCCACCATGGATTCTGATACATATAATTGAGAGTAATATTGTTTAAACGCTGTGTTTATTTCCCTGGGATCTAAGGAAGTTTTTCCATTACTGGTATTAATTTCAGTTATCATCTTAGAAGCAGCCGATTGTCGTATCTGCCAAGCCAGGAGTTTCCCTGGTTTCTCACCATATTCATATGATCTATGACGGGAGCGTAACAGCTGCTGGGCAGTATCTCTTGTGGAGAGAAGGTCGAACTCAGTTTGGAGTGCGAACCTCTGCTCAGCAAGGTCTGGGCTAGGCATAATTGAGTAGCGGCTATCAAGTTCAATAATTTGGTCTGTTATGTTGGTGATGCGCTCCCGTCTACGTTTGTTTTCAGTAGAAGAATAATAAATGATCTGACCACGTATAAAACATTTTAAGCTTTCCCACAATATACCCCTTGAGATTTCACTCGTGTCGTTTATCAACATGAAATATTCTATTTGTGTCTTAATAAACTCAGAAAATGATTCGTCTGATAACAGAACATTATTAAAGCGCCATGTTCTGGTTCTTATAGGCTTGGTAAACAGCATTTTCATAACGTGGGGAGCATGATCTGAGATGACAATAGCCTCATATTTACATTCTTGAATTAAGGGAAGTAGTTTACAATCAACCAAAAAGTAATCTATACGGCTAAATGACTGGTGAACTGGAGAAAAAAAAGAATAGGTTCGGTCTGAAGGGTTTTTGAATCGCCATGGGTCCATAATTTTGTAAGTGGAAAGGAATGCCTTAATACATTTAGCCGACCTCGTCAGAGGCTGAGAGGAGGTAGCTGATCTATCCAGACTAGGATTCAGAACACAGTTGAAGTCCCCGCCTGCGATGAGGTAGTATTTATTCAAGTCGGGTAGAGACGAAAAAAAAGTGGTAAAAAATTTCTCATCATCAAAGTTAGGAGCATATAAACTTGCCAGAGTCACTGGGACACCAAGCAAATTACCAGTCACCACTACATATCTACCAAAGGGATCTGCGTTAACATATGAAGGGTTAAACTGGATTTTCTTATTAATTAAGATAGCTGCCCCTCGTGATTTCTGTGTAAAGTTTGAGTGGAATATTTGTCCTACCCAGTCTTTCCGAATGACAAGATGGTCTTTATCAGCAAGGTGCGATTCTGAAATAAATGCAATGTCAACCTGTAAATGTTTAAGATGTGATAAAACTCGGGCCCTTTTTTCAGGCTTGTTCAGGCCCTTTACATTCCAAGAGGCATAACATATTGCATTCCCTTCTAAAGAGTTGAGGCTTGTCATGGTACCCTAAAACTTTCAAACAACACCAGTAGAGAATGACCATGAAGTAAAAACAAGATATAAGGCTCAGTGGTAATAAAACCTATAAATGTTCTTTAATTACCTGTAAGCTTTTCTGCTACGCCAGCCAACTCACAGGCTGCAACACACTGAGTGCATTGTCAATAAGACAATCACAGCCATGTAACTGTGATATATAAATATCAATGATGATGGATGGATGATCCTCTGCAGAAATGTTCTCAGTTCATCAAACTAGGACCATAATGTTGATGTTACAACAATAGGCTTTGCAATCGATTTAAAAAAAAATCTCCAATACTGTTGATTGTGAGTCATGCATGTACTGTAAGTTGGATTGATTAAAGGCAGCAATGAAAATAAGCTGAGTTGTACACAAGTAAAAATATTGAGAGTGGTGGTGCACTCAGATGTCTTGGTGTAAGATGGTCGTCTAATCTGTTTTAAAGTCTGTGTTGTTAAATACGTATATAACTATGTTAGATTTGGAACTGGTAACTAGGCCTGCACGATATCAGCAAAATGTGACATGTGCGATGACACCATTCAATATTGCGATAACGATATGACTTAATAAATAAGCAAATTTGCACGTGTGCATGTCAGTATCTGTGCCTTTCTGAAATACATACACCAGGCCTGTTATGGTGCTGTAACACTGCCACACAAATGCATCAAAAACAGAGAGCTTGCACACCGTAAACATCAAAGTAGTTGAGCTATTTAACGTTCCGGTGTTCACCACAACATCTGATATCGGCTTAAAATACAAGCTAGTTAGCATCTTCCAGGCTTGAATAACATGACATGTATCTCAGGTGTGCGTTGACTATCCACAGTTTTACTGCTTTCCTATCTTACATTACATTAGCAAGGGTGTCATGTCAACATTCACGTTACCGTTAGCAGTTTCAGCTAATGCCGGCTAACGTTTTTTTTTTTTTTTAATTTATGAAGACGCCGGCTAACGTTATTGTTTACCCACCCCGAGTGGTGACGTAAGGAAAGATGGCGACGCTGTGAATATTGTCAATTGATGGTGAAAATCTGTCCAACATAGTTTCATAATGAACTGAAGAGTTATTCACACTTATCATCTTATAACATAAAACACATATAGTGATTTGTGCTTCTTTGTAGATTTTGTGTGGTGAACTGATTCACTGCCTTTGTCCTCAGAACAGATGAGCTGCTTCCTGTGACTGGACTGGGCTCACTGGTCACTGGTCACCCTCACAATATAAAACCAACCTACTACAAATAGAATCGAACACTGTGTGAAGCACTGCACCATTATAAAAGCAATACATCAAGGTGCAGGTGCACCAGGAAGATGGCACTTTGATTGGTTTATTGGATTTTACGCCAAAACACTCCCATGAATAATTAAGGGTCCTATAGAGACTTCCCTTTTTCCATACATCACATGGCAAATGTTATACAGACACCATGTCCTTTGGCCCATTAAAATAGATCATGATGTGTCATAAGCCACACTCAGACTATTATTAATGTACATTGTCCTTTTTAAATAAAATAAATATGAATAATAATAGGATTTTGTAAAGACTGGGATTTTGGAGGGCCACTATTTGCAATTTAACAGTTAACATTTAACATTTGTGTCTATTGTTTACTGTGAACAAAAGGTTTGACAGCTACAGTAATCATGATATCCGTCTATTTGAGCCAAGTGGATTGAGGCAATTTGTGGATGTGAAATGAGTAAAGGCCGTTAGCAGGTTTCCAGGAGGCCTGATCTGAGTGTGTTACAGTACACACGTGTGTATCTGGTGACCAGGCCTGTGTGTGTGTGGAGATCATGTCGAGATATTTGCTTTTATAAGTTGTGCTTTCAGAAAATCAGACTGGTTCTCAAAACACAATTTAAATATTGATAAAAGGAAAAAAGTGAATTTGGGAGCTATATTTATTAAAATATGAATGAGTCTTGAGAATCCCACAGCACTTGAATGTGTTGTATTGGATATAAATGGGATAAAGAGAGAAAAACCTTTGTAACATCCTCAAAACTATTGAACGACAGCATAAAAAGCTCAGGATCCATTCCTGTGTTGTTGGGTTGTTTGGCCAGCACCATGAACTGTATAAAGACGTAATGTGACTGATACTAAAGAGGAAGTGAGCTGGAAACATCTAAGTCATGGGAGTCAATGGGGACTGACTCACTTTAGTGGTCATTAAAGGAACTGCGGTTTTTGTTGCTTGGTTGGCACTGGCTCTCACGCTGTGGTACATTCATGTGCAGTGGAAATATCCAGCGTCATATACATTTATCACTGATGATCATCTCCCCTCGTGTGAATCATTTTAAAGGGACATTGTGTAACTTCTCCTGTTATCTATTCACGAAAATCGATTATTTGGTTCAGTCTGTTTTTCATTAACCAGTAATCCCCCCATCAACAAAGTGAAGTGTTCCTTTCAGCTCTGAATGAGCCGTTCATATCATTCATATCTACATGGAGCAGGTAAGCTCGGTGCTGCTGCCATGTGGTGTCTCCATGTTTTTACCTTCAGTGGCAGCGTGACGGTTGGAAACCACGGAGCTGTCGGCTCAGTCACCACGGTAACGCAGTGAGGAGGAATGGAGCGTTACACTGATGCTGCATTCACCTGCAGTCGGGCAGACGGCCGTCGCTAACAAACCAGATGTCACTTTAGTCACAGAAGTCCAGAGAAAGCCGGTAAAACGTGGGTCAGGTAAACAATACGACATCGCCATGACAACATATTGTCACGTGTATTGTTTTGCCTCGTGCTGACAGACCACTTGTTTACATAGAGGCTTGTTTGCCGTCACGTGCAGCGGCTGTCGTCCGTCTGCCGTCTGCCCAATTTCAGGTGAATGCAGCATGAAAAATACGATTGAGTTGCTTGCGATATACAACTGCAACACTAGATGGGAGTAATTCCTACACAATGTACCTTTAAATCTCTTGCAGCTGTGTTTGGGGTCTGTTGTAACATTTCCTCCTCATGTTCAACTACCAATACACCCGGGGCCACAAAAAAAGGAAACTCCGTGCGGCAAAACTGTGCGTTTTTGATCCAGTAACTGAATTGTGTGGTAACAATTTCCTGTTTTTTTTTTTTTTTTTTCCTGCTCGTAAGAGAAAGCTGGTGTTACCCTGAGAGCAGCAGACGACTATTCCCTCATTACCAGCTGACAGTATTTGGAAATCAAATATTCTCTTTGCATGAGGGAGGAAACTTCAGATGTGCAGAACTTTAGACAGTGCTGTGGTGCATTATAGCTTCACAGGCTGATCTGTATGCAGGGGTGATTGTAGACACACACACACAGTATACACAAAGACACACACAGGATCTTGATTATTGTATTACTATATCATATCATCATCTTTATGTGGACAAACAGTATTTTTCCCCACAGCTTCCTCTCTCTCTCTCACACACACTGACACTCTCTCCCTCCCTCCAAGGTTATGGTCCAGTCTATGAATTGGCGGAGCGTGCCCGGTGTGTGTCAGGAGGTATTGGTGATGTCAAAAGACCTTCAATCTCTGGGCTTATGTTTGCTGCAGAGTAAACACGGCGAGTACCTCTGGGGAAATAACACAGCACAAATCCCACATAATGTCAATACTTCCACTCCACTACATTTCATTCACGAGCCGGCTCCACACTCCGAGGGGAGGCGCCCCCCGCAAAAACATCCTGACGGGGTGATGATGAAAATAGCCGGCGTGCTAACTCACGCTGCAATAACTGGATGCCTGACGGAGGCGATGAGCAGGCTGTCAGGTGGTGCAACAGGCCGTTTGGCAGCCATGTTGGCGAGCAGCCGATTATGTTTGTAAATGCACAATGTGGACATTTCAACAGAGAATGATAATGATGCCCTTCTACCCACAATACATCTGCTGTTTGTTAATCACACCGTTCTCTGTCATGAAGTCTTCAAGCAGATGTGGATGACAGATGTTGTCGCCCATTAATCCACACTCTGAATCACTGCTATTATTGTCACACTCTCTTCAGGAGTGAATTGAAGTGTTGGTGACATTTGTTTGACATTTTAAAGGAAATCACTTATTTAACTGCAAAATAAAACAAACAGGATTCAGCATTTTAATTACTCAGTGAGTTTTAAAAGTGCTGGTAGGTGGATTTTTTTTTTTTAAGTTTGGGCCAAACTAGCTGTTTTTATGTTCAACCAATGCTTTAGGGCTGTAGCATGGCTAATATGCATTAAAGCAAATCAGTCATCCAGCCCATGTGAATTGTCTCAGTGAAACATGTACGGTGTTGATATGTGGTGTCTGTGCTCGCAGCTTGTCGCTCCTCACAAGGGAACACGGAGCTCAGCACAGCAGGGAGCGGCACCGCCACAGCCTCAGCTAGCTCGCAGGCTCTGCTTCATTTTGTCTAACCGTGGAGAAATGTCTGCGGGTGTGCAATACACCGACAGAAATAGCACAAAACACGACAGTTAGTCGTTCAGTGTCCTGGTTCAGGCAGACGTGCACAAGGCAGGAGAAAATGGTTGTGTTTTTTTTTTTGGTTTTTTTTGTGAAGCAATTACATTTTCCCCCAAAGTGTTCTAGGGAAGCTGCCTTAATAGTTTTATTTGTTTTGTTTTGTTTTTTCTGTGGCAGTTCTAGGGCTGGACGATTAATCACATTTTGATTGTGATTTTTCAAAACTTATATAATCAAAGAAAAACGATTATTTTGTCATTTTCCTAGACTACTGGGATTTTTATTCTGAAGGACACTTGCATGTGCGATTCCGCCACTGAAGCCGGCCACTGGTGTGAGGTGACAGCGGTATGTTAAAGGGGACATATTATGGAAACATCCCTTTTTGAAGGCTCTTTAACATATATTTGGGTGTTTGTCTTGCCTTCCAGTCCCCAGAATGTAAGAAGTGACAAACAAATCTGTACTTTTCAGGCTCCCTAGGTTGAAATCCACATGGTTTTATGAGCTGTTCCCTCAGTTGTCTTCCAGTGATGTAACTAGGTTTCGAATTTGGATAATACCACCCCTACCTGGTACCAGTAGAAGGGGCGGGGCAAGTAGTAGTTCATTTGCATTTAAAGGGACAGGCACTGAAACCAGCCGTTCTGAACAGGGCTGTTTTGGGAGGATGAAAAGAGCTGTGATGTTTGATCCTTGGGGTATTTTCACCAAAGCATGTCACAGACATGTCTTTAAGACATCTGGGAACTATTTTAATTCGTGGAAAGGGGGCATAAAATGTCTCCTTTAAAGTCCACACGAGAGAAGATGGCGGAGGGAGGGCAGCGTTGTTTGGTCGACAAGAAAGTTAGAACAAGTTCTCTAGTGTGGGAACACAAGGAGCAAAAACATATACAGTTTGGTGCGTGTTTCTGACCACCGCCACAGCTGAATGAACAGGCAGTTTAAAAAAAGAAATTAAAAAAAACTATTTTCCTCTCGTGCAACAACAACAACCTTCCACAAGTACAACAACAATCTTTCTCGTGGTTCTACCAACATGTGTCAGTTAAAGAGGAACCGTAACCCAATGCAGTA
This sequence comes from Trachurus japonicus, assembly GCF_045865225.1. NCBI lineage: Eukaryota > Metazoa > Chordata > Actinopteri > Carangiformes > Carangidae > Trachurus > Trachurus japonicus. The sequence goes on from NC_140929.1 coordinate 20,186,090, forward strand.
TATCAATATATTTTAAAAACCCAATATATCACCCAGCCCTCCTTTACAGGGTAAATACAATCATGGCTGAAAATCACAGGACATAGTACTGTAGATTTGCAGGCAGGTGATGATCTACACACAGCCACTGGCAGAGACCATACGTGACCTTACTGTGGAAGATACAGTGATGGGGAGTTACTTGGAGCTAAGCTTGATGCAAACCTGAGATTCCTGCAGCAAATTGGGCCCTAGTGGTGTTTTGTGTTACTGCTGCTCTGCTCTAGTGATTCCACTCTGTAGTCACTGGTCTGGAGTAGAAAGGCGGCGGGTTTGATTAGTCCAAACATTAACATTTCAGCCTCTTCCGTGCATCACTGCGTTCCCTGAATAAAGAAGCAGCGGAGCAGAAGTTGTAGAGCACAGAGGAGCTGTCGAATACAGTTACAGCATGCTGATCATCTGGATTTGTTTGAAATAGAGAAACATTCTTCTCTTTTACATTTATGTAAAAGATGTGTTGCATGTGCGTACCAGCTGAACTGCTCTTGTGTGTATGTGTGTTCTTACCAACTGCATGTCTGGCCTCCTCTCTCTGCCTTTCCTGCCTATACCAGAAGCTGCTTTCATCAGCTCTGTAGACAACATCTATGTCACGTCTGTCCGTCCTGGGTGAGGGATCCCTCCTCTGTTGCTCACCCTGAGGTTTCTCCAATTTTTTCCCAGTAAAAGGGTTTTCCTCAGTCGATGTGAGGGTCTAAGGCAGGGGTTCCCAACCTTTTATGGCTTGTGACCCCATTTTGACATTACAACCCCCCGCGTCCCCACGATCACATGCAGTCACGTGATCGCAGCCGTCAATCAAGATGCACCAGCTCAGATATTTTTATATGCTGTATTTTATTTGAACTCGATTTATATTTGAGAAAGTGAAAGTACAGAATAATTGTGTATATATATACATAATAATTACACACAAAAATATTTGATCAGTAATTTTTTTATTATCAATAACTAGACATTTCAGGGGACCCCATTTGAATTCCAGGCGACCCCACATGGGGTGCCGACCCCAAGGTTGAAAAACACTGGTCTCAGGGCAGAGGAGGTTGTAATGATGCTATGTAAAGCCCTTTGGGACAAACTGTTTGTAAAAATGGGCTATACAAATAAAATAAAATGGTTTCTAATGCCAGAATAATCTTTCTCGATAAAGAGTTTTCCTTGGAAGTCGGATTTTCCAACTTCCCCAGTCGCCACGTCGCTACATCAGCAGAAACACTTCCTGATGATGACTTAAGTGATTCACAATCCTGCTCTGTACATCAACAGTTGAGTAAACCATACATTCCTGAACCTCGCATGTGTTTTTAAGTATTTTGGGGGCTTTTTTTCTTCTTCTTTTTTGAGAGAGACAGGAAATGGGGAGGCAGTGAGACGGGGAATGACATGCAGTTAAGTGCCACCCAATGCGGGATTCGAATCTGGGCCGTTTGCAGCGAGGACTATAGCCTCTATGGGCCCCTGTTCAACCCACTACACCACACAGCCCATGTTGTTATGGCTTGAACAGGCTGCTTACACAGACACCTACGTTTGTGAGACTGTGACTGTGGTTAAAACAAGAACCTCCTCTACACTAAGGCTGCTTATAATGATCTTTCTTTTTCCGATGTAACTGCACTTTTCCCTTTGCCACCGTCTTAATCACTACAACCGCTTTATATCGCCTAGCAACAGAATATAGGTCGTAATAACCTGCTGCACAGACAACCTATGGGCACCTTTGACAAGAGGATGGTCAGTGTTTCCTCATCTCAGCACATCTTTTTCGCACAGTAAGAAAAGAAGAAGCTTTCCTCGGGCAGAACGCTCGGACCACATTCATCATTTAACCTCTGCTCCGACGCGGCTCAACTTCTCCACTCTGCAGTTTGTGGTGCGGCTGTTTACTTCCTGGTTATTTCAGGTGCGAAACTGCCAGCTATCAATGTTTGATGCGGCCTGCTCCTCTCGGCGGACTACAAACTCAGAGACCAAACAGACTGAGTATGTGCCTACACGTTTCATCAAGGAAGTGAAATTAGTCTTTGAACAGAATCAGATATCCAATGCTGTTTGTTTATTCACTTTAACTAATGATGCGAGGGGCTGCGGGCCTGGACCTCTGCTCCCGCTGAGCATTTGGCCGCACTTCACAACACACTTCAGAGACTGACTCACTATAGAAAAGAAACTCCCAGCCACGGCAGATTATTCCCTATTATTTCCTCAAAGAGAATACAAAATCAGCTGTGTGGCGTCTTGCAAAGGGTAAAGTCATCTTTGTTAGTGGAAGCTCTCACTGCTCGGTCTGATTCATGTGCGACAGGTCCTTTTCCGTCCTCTCTTAATTGTGTCCTTGGGCCCTGGTTGTGCCCCGCTGGGTAATGAGAAGTAATACATGGGTTTGATGTTTTCATTTCATGATATGAGACAGCTTTATCATCTGCAGATATTGCTTTTATGGTAATTAAAAGTTTACGTCAGGGCTTTTCTCAGCGGGCGCCCCTCTCCCTCAATCAACCCCCACCCCCCCAATCCTTTATCAAGTGCTCTCAGTTCACTTCAAAATACTGTGCTGTTATCATTAACGCATACTGGAATATATTGAACTTTTAGATAGTGTCCACATGTTAAAAGGCCGAGCTTCACCAACATTAAACACTGAAACTTTGTCTGAACCTCTTGAGTCTGTTATTCTCCTCAGCCTCAAAGAAGATGTTTTAGACAGTTGGCTGTCTTGTTAACGCACCGATTTGTGACTATGTGGTTGGCTTGGCTAGTGTGGTTGTTATGGCCACAGCCTACAGTAACGCAATGTACTGACAGCGGTGCACTGGATCTCTGTTGCCAAGGTTGCCATTATGTTGTCATGTCTTGGTTACAATTTGGTACATAAACTACTGTACTTGGTTAGATTCAGAAAAAAATGTGGTTTGGATACGTTAGACAAATATAGCCTACTGTATATTCATTTTGGACCAGTCAACATCATTTAATACCCAGCTGACCAAATCATGTTTTTTTTTCCACCTGAGAAATATCGGTAAACTAAGATCAACACTCTCAAAAACTGAGCTAGAGATGATTGTTAACGCGTTCATACCCTCATGTATTGATTACTACAAACTCACTGTTTTCCCCCTTGATGGTTTCTTCTAGACTTCTACACATAGAAGAACTCATATTACACCAGTGTTAAAATCTCTTCATTGGCTTCCAGTAGTATACAGAATTCAGTCTCAGATCCTCATACTGACCTTCACATCAGATCAGGTCCCCCTCATGTGGCTGACCTCTTACACCCCCACTCATCACTTAGTTCCCTCAGATGATGATTTAACATGCAAAATATTTTCTCTATACCACGCACCCACCTGAAGACTCTTGGTGATCGATGGTTTGATGCTGTAGCAACCAAACTCTGGATCACTCTGCCTGCGTCCTTATGGTCTGTTCATTCCTTTGACATTTTCAGAAAGGAACTCAAAACACATATGTTTAAGCAGGTGTTTGGGTGACCTTTAACCTCTGTCATTACGCTCTCAGCTTTTCATCTTTGAATTTCATCTCTGCAATGTATATGATTGTGTCACTGCACTGTGTCACAGCATCACTGTGTGTGTCTGTTTTGTGTAAACTGCTGAAACACCTTTTATATTTTCTCTTGTAAAGCACTTTGTGAACCTTTGTCTGTGAAAAGTGCTATAAATAAACTCTACTATTATTGTTAAATTTATCACATCCATCTGTGTATTCACTACAAAACCTATCAATATGTTGATATCACATACAGATAGACATGTCAAATTTCCTATAGTATGTTGTTTTAATAATCAAATATATTATTAACACATGCAGTATGTATATATATTATGTATATATATATATTCATGTTATAAAATAACATTTTTAATATATACAAATGCCACTGTTGTGTTATAAACCTGTATCCTCATATATCCAGATGTATGAATGTGATAATGATATATTGAAGGTGACATAATTGGCAGCATATGTCTTGTTACATATCATATATCTTCATAGCAGCACAGTGAGGAACCTGCCCAGCTGCTTGTTATGTAACTGAGTAGACTCCTTCAGAGACCTGACTATCTACATTTTAAACAAAGAGATGAGGTCATATCTTTTGTTTTCCAGTCTAGGTTTTATCTGGTCTGTGGTCAAAGTGAATCCTGTGTGATGGATGTAATCAGTTTACAGATAAATCTGTGTCCCTGCATGTTTCCTCTCGGTCCACTCTGCTGGATGTAATCAATTTACAAAAGCATCTCTTTTCCCTAAATATTGATCTCAGCCCATGACTCTAGGATTACATTCATGTTCGCTTAAATGTAGCAATCTACTAATCCATAGTAATTGAATCCACCAGCTGTGGACCACGTTGTCTTTACATAGGATGATTGTGTTTTTTTCTGACAGGTTTTTCATATAAATATGGTAATTACGCTGCTGGTGAAATTAGTCATGCATGAGACATTTGCTTTGGGAAATGACTTGTGGGCCAACATAGGGCCGGATTTACTAAAGGTTTGCGTGTATTAAAACGTGTGCAAACGTGATTGCACGCGCAAACACATGTGGAACCTGATCTACTAACCGGACGCACCGAGGATTGCGTCCCTCACACGGGCAGAATAGCACGTGCGAACCATTTAGCGTGTTTGCCTTGATGAATATGTAAATATGGGCGTTTCAGCCAGAACGTGCAGAATTCTGGGAGGAGTAGATGCAAATCGATTTATTTAGCGCGTGCAATGTGATTTACCAAACCAGGAAGAGATTGCGGTGGCTGTTTTTGCGTCTTTATTCACCACGTCTGAAAACCATTTACTAACTGATACAACTTTGCCAAAACGTATGCGTTTATTGGTTTGATACCTGTCAGAGCCCCGTGATCTTACATCTCTGCATTTCCTCACGTCTGGGTAATTCTGTAACAGTTTTTCAGCCGTGTTAAAAGTCATTGACGCGCCGTTACGCACGGGGCACGTCTGTCCTGCAGTGCGCTCCTCTCCTCTCCTTTCCTCTCCTCTCCACCTGGCTGCTCAGCTCCGACTCTCGGTCCCGGTCCCGGACTGAGACACGTCACCGCTGCCTTCACCCATCTTTGATCCCTCTGGTCAGTGGTCAGAGCGTTTAGATCCGTGTGTCCCACCTGAGCTCTCTATTAATCCACTGGATCATGGGCGGCACACACATATTACAGGTGTGTGATTGTCGCTGCAGCTGCTGCCTGTTCGTCACTATATGACGAGTTGGGCCCTGTAGCGATTTGTGTTTATTTATCTAAACAGAGCGCGAGAGATGAACACACATGCTGTCATTGTCTGCATCGGATCAAATGTCATTCTGTCCCTTCGTCCATCCAGCTCTCTGTCCAGTCTCTCCATGGCGGAAACAATTACTACGCGCAAAACCCTCATGTACATATTGCGGTTTGCACGTGTTTTCATTTAGCGGGTTACTCTTAGTAGATCACCTGTTTTGCGTGCACTAACCAAACTCGCAATATTATAGCAGGCGCAAACAATATAGCGCCCGTTATCTGGGATCTTAGTAAATCCGGCCCATAGTCACTCGGCCTCTTAACAGCCAGCATTGTGTTTGTCACATAGCAGATGCAATGACTATTTAACATAAGGCATTTCTGAAGGCTTCTTGATCATATTGTGACCTATGACCTATTTTAATAAGCTTTAAAAGTCCAGTGTATAAAATGGGGCGGGGCGTGACATCCAGTGGTCAGATTCTAGTTTCCAGTGCTCACTCGCTCGCATGCACTCACCCCTCCCGTCAACAAAGTGACGGTGGCCTCCAAGGACAAAAAGACTACTTACACTCATACTAATTGAACTCAGCGTTGAAATATCTACATGTGGTATATATGAACAAAATATAATAGCCTACAAAAAATTCACATGCCAGCAGAAATATGCCTCTGAATTCAGTTTTTTTAAAGATAGAAATCTGACATTTGTGGTCGACATACTGTAGGTTGACCATAGACATGTTGGGTAATATAAAGAGAAAATGAAACCCCCAAAACCCTCTTGTAAATCAGAAATGTAAGTCTTAGTCAGCCAACAAAAATACAAAGAGAAAGACATATTCTAGATCGATGTGTCTTGAACAACAATGTTTAAAACCATGACAGGAACTTCAGAGGCACTAGATGCCAAGGCAGAATTGCTTGTTGACACGACACATGAGCATCTCTCAAAGATTTTATCAGACAGCTGGTTCTGATTGGCACTAAAAACATCTTTTGCCAACACTAAAAGCCGCGCTGCCAGTGCAGCATGTGATTAAAAATATTTCATGTTTTTGGCCAAAATTGTAGTTTGTAAATTGAGTAGTTAAACTACAAAAAATGACCCAAAAGTATGAATGTAGTTTAACTACCAGCAAATTGTAGTTAAGCTATGTAGTTGAAATCTCCCCAACACTGAAAACGTCTCATCTGCCTTTGAAATCTGAAGCATGTTGTTTTTTACGTGCTTGCCCTAGTCAGCTGCGCTTCACTCTGACCCCTGAAGAAAACTGGGCGGCATTCAGAAAACCTCATGGCCGTGGTGCATGTGGTTACCATGGAAATCACAACACTTTGTTTTACTAAATGGCTGCGAGGGATGACAGAAAAGAAAGGCACGTGGGCGTCTGGCATGAAGGATGTTGAATCAGGTTTTGATTTATTCACAGAGCCTCCTGTTGAGGAGATTTTTTTTTTTGTCTCTTTAATGGAGACAAATTGCTCAGAAGGTGGCCGTTGTGTGCGTCCTCCCAAGAGTCTGTCCCTTTTCACGGACGCGGCCGCCGCTTTCATTACCTCCGAAAAGCTGCAACATTAGATAAATTTGTGTAAAAGCAGATGGCGGCCAGAGGCTTCCTGCCTGCAGAGCGCCGCCTGTGCACAGTCTTTGCTGGAAGACCCGGAGCCCCGTGTAGCAGTAAAGCCCCGGCCGTTTGTCTGCGCCTGTCAATAACACTTTTGTCTTCCTCTGCCGAATAAAAAAGAGAGCAATTGCTTTTGTTCGGCAGCCCGTTTGTTTTCTCGTTATCTGCGCCATGGCAGAGAAAGACTGGCACTGGCAAGAAAAATAGCAGCCTGCTATGAAGTCTATGTTAATTGACTATTGATGTTAAAAAGTGTCTCCTCCTCTGTAGCTGTGATGAGGCACCACACACTCCTCCCTCTGAGGAGAAGGCTGGTGTCAGTATGAAGTGAACTCAGATAAATGAAGGTCTGCTTGTATGGGTTCAGGACTGAACTGCAGCAATTAAGGTTCAACAACATCAATGTTCATCAGCATTAAATAAAAATTACAGATGATATAAAGAGCTTAACATATTGTTCCTGTTGTACAAACTCATACTTTGCTAAACTGAAGGAAAAGTGACAGTTCATTGGTTTTGTAAGCAGTGAGCAGACAGTTCAGACTCTGCTGCTAATAATAGACGTCTTATTCTGCTTTAGCACAGTACACGTCTGATTCCCAGACAGAGACACAAGGTTAGACAAAGCTTTGTTTTTTTTGAATTACCATCTAATGTCTTGAACGTTGACGTACTATAATCATGGTGTACAACCTCCTCTGACATAATAGGAGTTTTATACAATCATTATTCACCGTGAATCATTTTGTTCCGTATAAATACCACATGAGAAGAAAAGAAATAAAAGGTCAGGAAGGATCTTTCTTTAGGAATCGTCATAGAAACCGACAAAGAATGACATGCTATGTGTTACTGAGTGGAGCAACCTGTTACACACACACATAATGTGTACAGTACATTACAACACGAGCCTTCTGCTTTTTTCTCCTCCTGTGGTTCAGCGTTGAATAAAATATGTAGAGCATGCTGGGTAAGGACACTTCAGAGAGAGAGGCGGCATGGAATGAAATACAGGAAAAATTACATATTTATAATTATATTCCCTGTTTATTACAGATACTCTGCATTTACTCTGCAAGCAACAGAATCAGCAAAATAGAAAGCAACAGAAAAAAAATGAATGCCCCAAACTATATATGACCAAACAAAGTGATTTCATCTTAAGGATATGAACACCACAGCTCCTTCAGTTTGGATCATGGCTAGTGTTTAATGCAGCAGCAAGGCTCCACATAGTGAGGCCCTGCCTGTGCAAGAAGAAACCAGAATGTGGGACTTTACAAAGAGCGTCAGTAGGTGACTGGACATCGTGACCCACAGATGCAGCAGTGGTTGGCTGGTGGAGGGAGAGTCATACTGCCAGGAACAGAAGGTGCAGTGGTCCCACTTGAATAATACTGTCATGCACATGTGCTGTTCACACAGCTCCGCAGTGAAAAACACATGAGTGCCTCTGATGTGGGACAGGATTATCTGTTCAACAGTGACTGAAAAATCACAAGTCATTTCTAGTTAATGGTTAAAATTTGCTGTATATAAACATTTTATACGTCGTTGTTTACTTAGGATTTAAAGAGGAACTATGTAAGTCCGGTTGCTTTTCTGATGTTTTGCTAACCCTCGTCCTGGTCATGTGCATTTGTTTACAACGAAGCCGGCGCGAGAGCAATCAATAGAGCAGTAGATAACGTTATATATCATATACTATGTTATGACGTGCATATTTGTGTAGTCTTCATAAACAAGAGATTACGGGTTATGGGGTGTGTTTGTGTCGTGGTGCCGCAGAGACGAGAGCTGGGACACCGGGCGGCGGCGCTGATGTTGCAAATGTGTTTTTTAGCCAAGACACGCAAGTGACACGCATGTGGAAGGCAGAGAACCTCCATTCTGCCTGTACCAAGTTAAGCCATTTATTAAACCATCACAATTACTCCAAAGCTGTTTAATTAAGGTAAAAAAGATAGCATACAGTAGTTAAGCTACAAATCCTGCATAGTGCCCCTTTAAATTCTCTCTTTAGGACACATAGTCAACATGGGCTCCATCTCCACTGCTATATTGATGACACACAACTCCTCGCCCACAGACACTGTGCCACCTCCAGCCTGACAGACTGCTTACATCACTGCTGCATGATACCACAACCTTCACCAGGATAGATCTGAAGCTCGTCATTGCTCACACACAAGTCCCACATCTAAACCTGAGCGTCCCCGGGTTCATGACGTCATCTGTTACTGAAGTGAAACATCCTGACTCCTCATGTAACTGTGGACTCCACCGTCTGTTCTGACTCACATATCAAAAACATCCTTCTTCCCAGAAAAAACATCACTTGAGTCTTTCCAAATCTTCTGCACACACCCTCATCCACGCCGTGTTAAATCTAGAGTTGACCACATGCTTCTCTCCATCAGGATGAGGAACAGACGTCACTATGTCCAACACTTGGCTGCAAGAATTACACATCTCTCTGTGGCCCGCTGCCTCCATACCTATATAATCTTCTTCATCCCTGTTAGGTTTCTATGAAGCTCAGCAGCCCCCCCCCCCCCCCCTCTGACAGGGCCTCAGTGTATCTGGCCCTAATCAGGATGCTCCCCCAAGAAGCAACATGTGCACTTTTATTTAGGCTGACCTTTCCTTTCCTGGGGAAATGTACTGTACACTCTGTATTTATGGCTTTATTATCTGTGTAGAAGAGTGTGTGTGTGTGTGTGTGTGTGTGTGTGTATCTGTATGTTATTTCTCTCAGACATGTTGTGTTCTATCTTGTTTATGTTTCTCAATGTTATGAATGTAAAATGTTTGACATTTGGTGGACATCAGACCGCCTCTCACTCCCCCTTCTGTCTTTAAACAAATTAATCCAGTTCTATCTCACACACACACACACATCCTTGTAATGCTATCTTTGTGAGGACACTCATTGACATAATGTATTCCCTATAGCCCCTTACCCTGATATCAACCATCCAAAACAAATGCCTAACCTTAAAGGAAAATTCCGGTCATTTTTGACCCCTAAATCGTTTTCCTGATGGTCACCCAGTGTTGGGGGGAGAAAAAAACGCAACTAAAATTGATGCAGGCAAACCGGTCGAGCAGTGCAGTGGTAATGTCCAAAATATTTCCGACCATTTATTTTTGTAACGAAAGAGAAAGAGTTCGGCTATCTGAGGTGAGTGATTACATGCAAAAACACAAAGTTCATACTGTTTATACTGTACACTAGATGAGTTCAGTGGTGTCTCGTAAGGATTCAAATCATGTACCATAGATATTTGATTGTTTTTGAGTGTTTGTTGTGGTTGAAAGAATTGCCCCCATAGTTTAGCGTTGTGGCTATCCCTAGCGTCGTCTAGCCATGGTGTAACTCCGGTTTGCCTGCATCAATTTTAGTTGCGTTTTTTGCTCCCCCCAACACTGGGTGACCATCAGGACAACGATTTAGGGGTCAAAAATGACCGGAATTCTCCTTTAACCATTACTTTTAACCTAATATAAACCTAATCATAACCTAAAGTCTTAACCCTCAAACAGCCCTTGGAAAAAGTGAGGACCGGCCAAAATGTCCTCACTTCCCAAAAATGTCCTCACTCTGTTGGTTAAAAACTCTTTCCGGTCCTCACAACGTAGTAAGTACAAGAACACACACACACACACACACACAAATGTAAGTCAGGCTCACTGTATGGATTGATGTTCAACTCTGAGGTCAAATATATAATATTCATTCATCACAGCAACAACAGTTGTGTAAGTGGAGCCACAGGAGTTCAGAGGCTCTTTCCCTCTGGTAATTACTCTCGTGCTGTAGCGACGCACTCGCTCCTCCTATGCATGACCATCACACACTCACACACTCACACACTCATCGACAGTCATCAGCTACAATCAAAGACAAGATGGCGGCAGCATGTTGCTGAGCGCTAATGGGCCTGTAGAGTAGATATTGCCTGATCAATACAGGGATCAATGTCCTATTGGTATTCCACCACGCCGCGTCGTGGCTGTTGTGTTGATGAAGATGCTGATCTGAGAAAGCAAACACATGTTCTGTGGAGCGTTAATGAGCATTTGTTTTGGAGGAGTGTAATTACAATTGGTTTCTGGATCAAGGTAAACTGCTGTATCACCTTCTAATCACACACACACACACACACACACACACAGATCTGTTTGTCTCTCTCTGAGGATACACTTGCAGCGGACAGAATGATTGTGCATTGTCAACATCTGTGTGTGTCCACCGTGTTTACACAGATGAGGGCTCAGGCTTTTTATGGAGTCTGTGCTCGTGGGTTTGAAGCGGTCCCATGGAACTCCTCTCCTCCATGAAGGCCTGAGCCGACGCCGGGCATTGCTATGCGCGCGGCGCTCCGTGGTTTTTAATTAACTTAAACTGCATTGGAACGCGTGGTGCATTCAAACCCAGGCCGAAACCGCAGCCCCTCACCTCCTCCCTCTGTCATCGGGGCAAGAATGATGCAATTTGTGCAATTTTATGATCCACTGAACGCAATTACTGGACCTGTCAGTGTTTTTGGGCGTCTTTTGTCTGTGATGTATGCACCGTGCAGACTCAGCCCCTGATAGACTGTTTACATACTCTGTCTCTCTGCCACACGCAGCCGGGCCGAGGTCTGTGCTGATGCATATACTGTACGTGATTAGGAGGGTGGTAAATTTTTGCTATGCATGGAAATGTATTCCATGTACCGTGCAAGCGGGTGCACCTCCTCCTCCGTCTTGATGATTGGTTACTGTGTTTTCATGTTAGTGGTGATGGGGCTGGAGCCTGTGGAGCTGATGCCAGATAATTTATAGCTTTCAAACAGTTTATACTCCACAGCAGTAGTTTGATGTGGACTGAACTGTGTCTGGGTGGGTCCTTATGTCCCAGTGCATGCTGAGATAAGCAGCAGTGTCCCCACATAGACACCTGGAAAGATAAAGTAGCTACTGTTACAGTATATAACTTGCAGTAAGATGGGTCAGACTAACCACCTATAGGGGGCCTGAGGCAAAAATGTCTCACAGGTCCCTGCTCACCACAAGCTGTCTACCCTACTCCTATAGTCTGATGAGGTTCAGTTAGTGGAGACACTGTCACCAGTGTATTTAGAAATAGTCACAATGTAGAGGTAGTAAAACTAAGACAAGAATGTTACAGTGTAAACTCTGTTTGGGCTTGAGGCTTCAAAACTTTTCCAGAAAGCTCGTCTTTAAACCTGGGGTTGTAGGGTTTCAAAGACGTGGACATTTAGGAAGCAAGAGAGCTCAAATGAAAGATGCTATTGAGTTGTACTGTGGGAGCTGTGTGGTTGTGTTTTTTTGAAGCCATACTAAGGACTAAAAGTCAGGAGGTCTAGGTCTGTGTTGATCAGATTATAACAAATCTAACTCCTATCTGTCTCGTATAAATCATACATACGAAATTTACAAAATACTACATTTCTTTTTGAAGCCATTGGAAGTGGACAGGGCTGTGCAATTAATTGAATTTTGATTGTGAGTTTGACTTTGACTATCTAATATCATCAGTGGAGTATTTTCTATTTTCTATTTTGCAAATAGGCTAAACCTAGATTATTGGGATTTTATTCTGAAGGAATCACATTTGCATTTTTGTCCTAAAAAGGTCCAGTGTGTAAACTTTGGCGAGGTTTATTGGCAAAATTTGAATATGCTACCCATTGTATAAGTGTATAATCGCTATAAAATAAAATTATTTTGGTTTCCGTAGCATTATAATTATTCTTTTATATATAGGGGTCTTGCATAGGGTCTTGCTTTAGAAAGTGTTGCCATCGTGCGCCGCCATGTTTGTACAGCAACTTGAACGGAAAATCCAGCCAGCCAGAGAGCGCGTTTCGCAAACTAGAATCTTAACGCTGCATGTAACAATTTTACCCCCATTTTACACACTGGACCTTTAATCAAGCAGCCCTAGATGTGGAATGATACATCTCTTGAGAAACCATTTAAAAACTTTACTATTAAATTTAATTTTGAAATGTATCTCAATATTCCTTTTTACCTGCGTCCATGAACAGGGAGACGTGACTCCAGCCTTTAACTGAGTGCTGCAGCGAGGACCACAGCCTCTACATGTGGCGCCCACTCAACCCAGTGAGCTAAACGACGCCCCATCATACAGCTAACGTTAGCCTGATTATTTAATTTGAGCTGTTAGAATATGTCACCTGTTATTTAAGGCAGCTAGAACCTGTAAATCATACTTCTGTCCTCCTCTTTCTGACATCGTGGACACACTATTTTCATGAATTACTTAAGCTGCATAAACCACATTAGGACAGTAGACGTACATATCACATGTAGTGAATTATCATCCAGGCTTTATTTATATCCTTATTTAAAAGGTGATTAACTGAGAACATTTCAGAGTCATTTATCAATCTGTCTTTTTTCTTGTCACTCTCCCGACATATCAATGTGTCCCTCAGCTCCTCTGGGAGCTGCTCTGCTATTACTTCATGACAGGCCTCCATCAAGCCTCCACCCGGCTCATTAAAGTCAGCCACCGCTGGACGCTTTACTTTGAGGCCACGGGCTAACGGTTCCTCTGAACCTCACCGACCGTCCACACCATAGCTGCTAAACCTTAGTGAGGCGCTGCTGTGGAAAAGCGTTTGATGGGCAGGAGCATCCGTGCACACGCAACCCATACACACAAACACACACACACGACCTGTCACTCAATCCCAGGAGCAGAGCTGACGGGATTAAACGCGAGAGCGAACTTCGCCAGCTGAATCCAATATCTGCAGACAGAGCAGATGGAGGAGGAGGAAGAGGATGGAGGGTGGGAGGCCACGGCTGTGTTTTCTGTAATTCCTCTTTCACTCACTTTCACACAATCTGAGGTGTGAACACACTTGGAAACAGTGAGCCAAGGCAACTGTCAAGGGCTACTGCCATTTTATATCTACACCCATCTTTCTCTCTGTCTCTCTCTCGCTCTCTTTTTTCTCCTCGGGAAAGTGGAGACAAGCCAAGGTGAGAGAAAATGGGATAATGAGGAGGTGGGAAATAGCCCGTTACTGGTCCACTGGGAAACTGAGAGAAAGAAACAGGAAGAGGAAAGAGAGATAATCAAAGTGAGAAAGGCTCAATTAAATCTGACTTCAAGTTTCACACCTGTTATATTTATCTTTCCAGTTTTTAACATTCACCAAAAAAACGGTAACACTTTACACATTACACATTAACTAACTGTTTACAGATATATTAACAATCATTATTATGTATTACTTAGGATTAGGAAACACATTAATTAATGTAGCCTATTAGTAAGCAGTTAAATAATGTTTACTACTCAAAGTTAGTTAATAAATTATTAAGTAATAATAAAAGTTGAATAATGTAATTAGTTATCATTATGTATGCATTACTCAGCATTAATTAACACATTAGTTTATATATTAATGCTTAATAATGTACTAACTAACCTTAATTAAGGGACCCTTATTGTAAATCTTACCATCTCTAATCACATGTCCCGAGAATCTATCTCTGTCACTGTCTGATCTCTGTTTCCTTGTTCTTTGTGTTCATACCTCTATCCAAGATAACAACAATAATGTCCACTGTGACTGGATGTGCTGTGTGTATTATTCTTAACGCTTTTCAATGCTGAACAGTTTCTAATGTCATTCTTATAAGTTTGACAAACATTGGTCCAAATTGTCGTTTCATTCTAACACAGCACTGCTCAGCTGCTGGGCTGACGTACTTGGACAAAGCATCAACCTCTGAATGAAGCCAAAGCAGAAGTGTAAAAAGTGCAGTTCCACTACTGACCACTAGAGTGTGGCTCTAGTGGTCATGACTTATTCTCATGACTCGCCACGAAAGGAAACGCTGGTCGGCTCGACCAGCATTTCCGCCACCACTAATAATAACAAAATAACGATAGAGACAGAACGATATATTTATCGAAAATGGAGCCATTAACAAGTGTGGGTAGCGGAGATTCATCCACATTAACGTGAGACTTTTTTATAACTGAATAGAAACTCCTCGTTGTCCCTTTAACATATATTAGGTGTTTGTCTTGCCTTCCGGCCCCCAAAATGCAAGAATTGACAAAAAAAATCTGTAATTTTCAGGCTCCCTAGGTTGAAATCCATGTGGTTGCTGTTCCCTCAGATGTCTTCCAGTGATGTAACTAGCTTTTGAATTTGCATAACCTCACCCCTACCTGCTACCAGCAGTAGAAGGGGCGGGGCGGGGCAAGCAGTGGTTTATTTGCATTTAAAGGGACAGGCACTGAAACCAGCCGTTCTGAACAGGGCTGTTTAGAGAGGATGAAAAGAGCTGTGATGTTTGATCCTTGAGGTATTTTGACCAAAGCATGTCACAGATACGTCTGACACCTGGGAACTATTTTAATTTGTGGAGAAGGGGCATAATATGTCTCCTTTTAAAAAGACACCTAAAACACCATCACATCTGATTTCTAGAGGCTAGCTACGAAAAACTAATTCCACTCTGCTGACACCTGCACATTGTCAACTGTTCGTAAATTGTGTCCAGTGGAGAACCTGGTCAAGTCAAAGTCTGTTTTATTTTATTTTATTTGGACATTTTGGACAAAATATACCACAGGGTTTCATTGTTGTGTATATTTTCCTCTTGTCTTAATGGTTTCCCACAAGTATAATGTCTCAGTTCCCAGCAATGTGTGGGGGTGGTGGTATCGAGTATCAAGGTAATGGAGTGGGTCATTGTTCTCTGTTGTTGTGTGTCTGTGTGTCAGGACTGGTCGGGTGTGTGTGCGTGTCACAGCACTTTGTGGGTTTGGCCTCAGGGGTCAGTGCTTGGCTTCGTAAGTGAGAAGGTAAAGGTCATCAAACATCATGTCTGCAGTCCTCCTGATAATCGTGGGAAACAGGGGAACAACTGCAAACACATAGTTGAGAAGGCCTAACAGCTATGTCCTGTAGAATCCAGAAACCGATGTTAAAATGTAGGAAATGTCAGTCTAAATGTCATCTGTACGGTAGGCTACACTGTGTGGGTGTTCATTCATGAGAGAAAAGACGGGCAGAGTTACAGTAATTGATGCTTTCTGAGGAGCTCTAAATTAAAGGCCGATCAGGTAACGGGGAAGTAGAAGCGGTGGCGTGCGGCTGTGGGCTTCCTGTTGCCCCCGGAGGACGTTACGCTGTGAGTCAGGCAACACAAGCAGGAGATACAGACTCAGAGAGGAGACGCTATTGTTGACATGAAAGACGGCTGCGAGCAAACGGAACACAATACTCTGTCTGCTGCACTACTTTGACTTTTACTGAACTTGACATTTGTTTGGGCACTTTAACAGAAACATGCTGCTTCACTGTCACACCGATTCACACTTCTCATGCCTGGGCTACTGTATATAACCAGGTCTACTCAGTCTACTGGGCAACTGGCCAAGTGCAGAGCTCATGAGCTCTCAGAGAGAAGTAGCTAATGATGATGTTATTCACAGTCAGTTAGAAGAGCTCATTTCCAAAGACTGTATAAAAATTATTTATATTAATTATAATGTATTCTTAAATCTTATTAAAGGTCAGTAATACAGTATCAGTGTTTAAGAATATCTGTGTGGTTTTCTTAGGAATAGGTATTGGGATCTAAATAAATGCTTCCTCAGCATTAGATGATCTTTGTTGTCATGGTTAAACTGCTGGTTTCACATGTGAATCAAACACCACTCTTCTGTGTTTTATTGATAAATCCACCACAGCCTCCTCCTGACACACACTTCATATACTACATCATGGCAGCTTCCTCTCTGCTTTGGTCATAATTTCTACAGCCACTACACTATAGTAGGTTACAATAGCTGCTGCTGCACAGATGACCTTACAGGGGGACAGCCTCGGTCAGTAATGCGATCTGTGCCACTTGTAACCACACCCACCTATTCTCATTTGTTACTAAATTGTTTGAAATCCTATTCACATTTCGATTGCAACCAATTAATTAAACGCTTTTTCACAAAAATGAAAAAAGTCGGGATGAACAATCCTGTAAAAACACCATCCAATCATCTTGAACGCCATGTTCAAGTCAATTGGATCGTGATGTGTCAATCAGGCTGCCGTCTCTGTCTCTCCCTCACTCCTCTGCGAGTACCGCTCTTTGAGCACTAATCGTGTTTTTCAACGAGTTACGACACTGAAAAGACAAAGTGACACAATGTACCACACTAAAGTCTGGTAGGGGGTAATCTACCTCTAAGTTTGATGCTGGATGGTTTATTATGATGTCAGGTGTTTTCTTTCCCATGAATGAGCCACAAGAAAAAGCTGAATAAAAATAATAAGAAAAAGAATAAAAACTTTAACACATTAAATAAAAAGCTCAGTCTGTCGCTGGGAAAGCAGCTCTGTGAAATTCACAAAATTAACACACAGATGGTAATTAGTAGTAATTAACAGCTTAGAATAATAGAAATGTCATAGTTAAACGTAGTCGTTTGGAAACAATGATGCGACACCTACGGTCACTCTCTGATTGGGTCTCACCAGCCTCGATAACTGTGATGAAATAAACAAGAATAACACATTGTTGTGTTTGCTTGCAGTTGTTGAGGAGTTTAAGACTGCAGCTGTCTTTGCTGGTGCTCATTTGTGGTATCTTTGCAACTAATCAGCTGTAACTTCCTGCTCAAACTGATGTGGAACTCAAACGCACCACAGAGCAGAGCGTCTCTCCATTTAGAGACATCAGAGATTGAAAAAATCCGGGCAGGTGTATTTACTGATGTATTTCATGCTGCAGAGTGAAATGTTAAGCTGTCTTACGCTCATTTTAACAACAGACTGTATCTCAACCAAGCATTGAACTGTGAACTAATTTGTGAGTATTAGGGCTCATTCCTGCAGCGTTCAATACTGTGAGGTGATGGACAGAGCAGAGCATCTTCACGCTCCTGAACATCTTTATTTGCTGATTGCAGGTGGTTTAGTTCCTCACTTAGCGCACCAGCCTCTGTAGTCAGAGGTTAAACAGGCTTGAAATGTTTCCATCTGCAGAAAAAAACCTCCTGTGGATTTGTTTTTGTGGTGGGAAAAAAATGGATAAAGATGAGGACAGGACAAAATCCAACAAATATAAACATGCATCACAATATGTAGTAAAAGCAGAGATCCTCTGCGCAGCACACATTCATTAGTTTTCTAGTCAAACAGGCACAGTGTGAAAACATCAAAAATGAGCCACATCAAAACTCAGCTCTAGGCACAGTTAAATATTTTTATGACACAGTATTTTGCATGTATTTCATCAGGCTTGCAGATCAAGAGGACAGATCAACTTTTTTTTTTTGGCGCACTTTAAAAGAAGTTCCGCTTAATGGTTCTTCCCTCATTATAATGAACAGTAATTGATCAAAGTAATTATTCAAAACGTTTGTCCCTTACCAGTGTGATCAAATTAATGAGGTCATGATTTATTGATGATTAAGTGCAACATGTAGGTGCTTTAAGGGATAACATGAAGCTAATTAGGAGGTGGAGGAGAGCTAATGATAGACTCTGCTCTGAGGTGAGAAGTTGAGTTCAAGTAAAGTTGAAAAACTGAAGCAGAATCATGGAGAAAGAAGAAGAGGGTCGTCTGTGAATTCCCTCGGCAACCTGCTGCAGCTTAACACAAACTTAAAGTATAATAATGCAACACTGTTCCCTGTGTGACCTTGACAATCAATGCAAAAACATACACCAGACACTTTAGTCCTTGGGCCAGACCAGATACCGGTATCACTTGAGTGGGCAAGACCTTACCTATACTAAATTGTTTTTAGGGTCAATATAAGTAAATTAAATTATGATAGCCTTTTCATAGGAGCAGCTTTTTATATTTTTTTTCGTATTTTGTTGTTTTCCCATATAGGCAGATATCATTAATTCCAAAAAGAACACAGACGGCCAATAACACATTAAAAGTCGTTTAACACTCTTTTTGGACATCACACATCATAGTTTTTTGACGGTCCTTCGAGCCGGAGCAAACACCCATGCTGGAAAATGGACCCATGACCCGTTCAGCAACATGATGGGAGAGAGCAAGGAGAAAGGCCACAGTGGGAGAGAATGCCTCCAAGAACTTTATGGCAGGCCTCCCCAGCAACCACAGGCCAGAGCGGCACCTGTATCACAGCCTCCTGAATCTGTCCTACTGAGGCTGGAAGTGGCTCAACTAAGGCTGTCTTTACACTGCACGGTTCAAGTGGCCCAATTCTGATTTTTTCCTCTCAAGTGGCTCAGATCGGATCTGTAACATGAACGTGTCAACGGGACAAATACGCATGGAATCGGATATTGTCAGATCAGATTCAGGCCCCCGTTATATGTGGAAATAAATCAGATACCTACAAATAGGATATCTGCCAATACGTCTGCAGTCTAAACAGACAGATCGGATCTTTCCTGGCAATGCGTGTACTATGTCATCAATTATAATATTACAGTAATTCACGTGCCTACACGTTTTGCTGAACCTCTGTAGCCTGTGATTGACACGTGGGGCTGACCGGGACACCTTGGCCAGTTGTCACAGGAATTATAGTGTTTCATTTTCATGGTGTCAGAGTGTCTGTTTTTGTCCAGTCTAGGCAGATCGAGACGAGGGCAAGCAAGGGAGTGTGAAAAAAGAGAGCGCGTGAGACAAACACCAGATTTCATTTGAGAAAGGCCCAAAGTTGTTAAAGTGAGACTCTCTAACAAGGACAAAACCTTTGATACCTATGTCATCTTAGATGGTGGATCAGATATGATGAAAGAAAGATGATTTCCAGGGAAGGCACTTTTTTCGTTTCTGAACAGCAACAGTCTATTACTTTAAGAATACTTTAAATACTATAAAGCTGCCAGTCAGCAAGGTCTATCATATCAAAACTTAATATAGGGGTGTATAGGAATAAAAAAATCACAACTAGAATTTGCCCTCCCAGGTGATACCGATATGTGAAATTCTGGGTCTTGGCCCAAGGACTATGTAGACCGGGTGATGTTATTGATATGGGCAGTGAAGGAGAGGGTGCTGTCCAGGATGAAGCCTAGGCTCTTGACCTGAGGGGAGGGATAGACAGTGGTGTTATCGATGACTAGTGGGAAATTGTTTGATTTAGATAATGTAGATTTATTGCCAACAAAAAGGAGTTCTGTTTTATTTCCGTTGAGTTTAAGAAAGTTGTGAGAAAAGCAGGTTTTGACATCTTGCAAACAGTACAGGAGGGGGGTGGAGGAAGTGTGGAGCCAGGCGAGATAGAGCCAGGTGTCGTCTGCATAGTAATGAAAGTTGAGTCTGTGATTCCTGAAGATATTGCAGAGGGGGAGTAGGTAGATAATGAAGAGGAGGGGGGCAAGGACAGAGCCCTGTGGCACACCACAAGTGACTGGGGAAGGTTGGGATGATAGTTCTTCAGCTGTACAAACTGTGTGCGACCAGAGAGGTAGGAGGTGAGCCAGGAAAGAGTGGTGTGAGTTAAACCAATGGAGATCAGGCGGTTGAGGAGGATGCTAGGGGAGATTGTGTCGAAATCTGCGGTGAGATCAAGGAGGATGAGTATGGTGAGATGTCCGGAATCTGCTGCCATGAGAAGGTTGTTGGTGATTTTTGCCAGAGCTGTTTCAATGCTGTGATGAGGATGGAAACCAGATCAAGATTATGGGCTCTAATTTCTTGGTGCAACTCAGGGGGGCACAGCGCGGCAAAGCCTGGCGAGGCCGGCGCGGCGCAGTGGTAATTTCCTCCAGTGCAGCACCATGCACAGCGGATTTGGTAAATTAGTAAACTGCGGTGCGCCGAGATGGGTGTGGCGGCGCAGCAGGGGGAGGTGTCGACAGATTCAGCTTGGCGCAGTGACAATTTCGTGCTAAAAGGCTGCGTCGAGAGTGCGCCGAAAGCTCGCCAGCTCCAACCAGGTCTACTCTTGGCGCAAGGCGAAGCACAGCCAGCGCAGTGTGCACACGTCACCAAGACCTAACAGGAAGGTTTCCACAGTTTCAGGCACATTTAAATGCAATTATTAATCACAATAACCACTATTTATTGTAACTATCTGAATCAGCACATACACTTATATCTATATCGATTGTCCCGTCACACTGATGACAGATCAAAGGCTGTCGGCATGCGTAATGGAAACTCAGCCTGACTGAATTAACACAGATGAAACCAGTGAGGGACTGGGACTAAGCAGCCGTGGATGTCCCAAGAGCAGGACAGTGAGGATGGATGACTGCATGTCGCTGCTGTGTTGACACTACACACTTTGCCGTTGCGATGATCCGCTATATTTATTTATTTACTTATTGATTTATTAGCGGGCGAGCGGCCGCATCATCACGCGACCATAACCAAAAACTGAAAACAAATAAACTATCATCTCTCTCAGCAAACCACAATCAGCCTGGCATCAGATAGTGAGCAGATATTCACATCTCCATCTCAGGTAAATTCTAAAGAAAAAAGAAAAAGAGAGACGCTCCGTGATGCCTCCTTTACGCACAGCTGTTTGTTTATGTTGTGATCTGTGCTAGAGATGGGATTTATGGCTTGAGGGGAGCCGGATCTTGGTGAGCCGTTCCTTTCAAAGAGCCGTTCAAAAAACTGGCGCATTTGACTGATTTTTTAAAATATTTATTAAGTTTTAAGAAGCCAGCCTGGTGGTAACTCATTTTATCTTGGAAATAATGGGGTGAGATTTGGAACAAAATAATACAAAATTAGATATCCCACTAATATCTGAGATGTTTTTTTTTTTTTTACTGGGCAATGGCTCTCAATATGTCAGAGCAAACCTGGATAACAATATCAGTAACCTCCTCCCAGACTTCTTTTGCATAGTCAGCCCGTGGGGTCTGTTCGCGCGATCATATATATTCGGACACTGCGAGCTTGAACCGGAACATCAGTTTCCTCCCGTCTCACTGCTGCCTCCTTCCACGGTGTAATCAATCTTGCGCCTCGCCCGCGGTGGATTTAAAGGGAAGGAGAGGAGCTCATTTGATTGGTGAAGAACGGACTCGGCTGTGTTAAATGGGCGCATGACGTCTGTCCGACTACCCATTTCTCCGACCACCCATTTCTCCGACTCCGACCATACATTTCTTTATTTTTGCGTCATCAGTCCGACCTCCCAGTAGCCCTAACCCTTAACCTTACCCTAAACCTAACCTTAACACTGTAGGATGGGTAGTCGGAGAAATGAGCCGTCGGACTTGTGGGCAGTCGGACTGACGTATGCTCCCCGTGTTAAATTCACTCCACGCCTTTCTCTCCTCCCTCTTTGCCACTTGCGCTGGTGGGAGGGAAGGAGGTGGGATTGCGCCCCACTGTGGCCTGCCGTGTAATAAACGAAAAATGCAAACTGCATCTGGACACACCCCCCGTTGGCGAGGCGAAGGCGAGGCACAGGGCAGATCCGTCACGCCTGCGACTAGTTTACGAAATTAGAGCCCTGAATCTTAAAAAAAGGACTTTCTACCCAGTTTTAAGCTACATACAGTATTTGCACATTGGTCATTGTCAACGTCATATTTTAACCAGATGGAGGATTTTAGTTAATGGACATCTGAAACTCATACTGTGCTGCTCAGATATGTCCTGTTCAAAGGTTGGCCATAATCTAAGGCTCCCACGCCTCTGACATCTCATGTCGACTGCATAGCATAAGCAAAGCACTGACTCTAAACTGCTTAATTCTATGTTTTTATTTGTTGTAATCACTCGGTTGTTTTTGTTATGAGGAGACTTCTGCAGATAATTTGGCTACTAGTAAAAACCTAAACCTTAAAGGAAAGCTTGAGATCAAGACTAGCTATGTCTATCATGTGGTTAGAAGAGTTTAGAAGAGGTTGAGACAGTCTTTGTTAACCCTTTCAAAAGGGTTTTGTCTAAGTAAAACCACCTTTCTATGGTTTTTTAGGGCAAACAGCTGTAAATGTTGAAAACCCTTAGTCCTCAATGGGCTTCTATGGTATGTTGCTGGGTCAGGCTGTTTTCACAAAGGGGCCCTCTGCTTTTCAGGTATAAAAAGGAAGGTCTCCAGCAGGTAGACAAGCAGTTCAGCTCCAGCAGCAGTACCACCAACAGCAGCAGCAGTAGGACACCTACAGCAACAACACCTGGCAAACATGTCTGGCATGAACATGATGGGAAAGATCACCTTCTACGAGGAGAGGAACTTCCAGGGCCGCTCCTATGAGTGCATGAGCGACTGCCCCGACATGTCCTCCTACCTGAACCGCTGCCACTCCTGCAGGGTGGAGAGGGGCTGCTTCATGGTCTACGACCGCACCAACTTCATGGGAAACCAGTACTTCATGAGGAGGGGCGAGTATGCTGACTACATGAGCATGATGGGCATGAGCGACTGCATCAGGTCCTGCCGTATGATCCCCATGTACAGAGGCTCCTACAGGATGAGGATCTACGAGAGAGACAACTTTATGGGCCAGATGCATGAGATGATGGAGGATTGCGACAACATCATGGACCGCTACAGAATGTCCAACTTCATGTCCTGCAACGTGATGGAGGGCCACTGGCTGATGTATGAGCAGCCCCATTACAGAGGAAGAATGTGGTACATGAGGCCCGGAGAGTACAGAAACTTCAGCAGCATGGGCATGAGCGGCATGAGGTTCATGAGCATGAGGCGCATCATGGATTCCTGCTACTAGATGACAACAAGGCTGTTGAAGAGAATGATGCCAGCCTCCTTAAGATCATACAAATAAAATCTACTTTGTTATAAAATAACGTGTTGATGTTTGGACTTCTTCTCTCCCTCTTTTTCATTCTAATTATTTCCCAAGAGTCACCTTGCAACTAAGCTTTCATAACCTTATATAATGGTCAGTGATGGCAAGTAAAATTAACTTTGTTGTGAAACAGGCTCAGATGAAATTGGATATCAAAGTTCAACAGCTTAATTAATAATAATAATAATAATAATAATAATAATAATAATGCATTTTATTTATAGGCAGCTTTCAGGACTCAGACACATAGCCTAATCAAAAAAGCAAAATCCTCAATCCGCTCTGTTTATCAATTAACATAGAGCCTAGTGTTATTATAGAGTGGGTTGGATTGCCAGCATCAACGGTCCACCACTACCACAATTACTTCAAAAAATCCTACTGTGCTCTTCTAAATGTAGCCTACTCCGCTCCGCTCCTCTCTCCCTCTCACACTGCAGTTCTCTGACTCAGCAACGGTGTCGCCAATTCCTCCTGTTCCTCAAAAAAGGCGTAAATCACGGTACGCCATGGTCAAAATGGGTGTAAATGTCCGCACTTTTCCCCGTCAGGTTTTGGCTTGATAGATCCCAAATTTGGCGGAGAAAAGTGCGTACGCACAAAACGGGGGGAAAAGGGTGTAAAAAAAGGTGTATCCACAATGATAAATGAGGCCCTGGACTGGAAGGAGGACTCAGGTGCAGAGTGGTAAAAGGCCTTAGCCAGTTTTATTTTAACAACAAAAAAACACTCCAAAGGAGGGAAACAAAAAACACTCACGATGAGGCAAAAAAGGCAAACAGGCAATTGGACAAGGAAGCTCAATAAACTATGGACTATGGGCTGGGGTGGACGAAGGACGAAGGATGAAACACTCTGGCACAAGACAAAGGGAGACACAGAACCTATATAGACACACAGGTAATGGGGAACAGGTGGAGACAATCAGAAATCAAGGCAGGCAGACTGGTGACACACAAGGGAAGGGCAAGTGACCTGAAACGAGAGGGCAGTTAGATTTCACAAGACAAAACAAAAACACCATCACTGTGTTGTGACACTTAGAGATCTTAGTCCCATTGTGGCTAAGTGGGCAGAGGGGGTGAAGAAGAGTGAAGCAGAGGAGGTCCTGAGTTTGCGGGAGGAGGAGTTCGGTGAGGTATGGAGGTGCAAGGTTATGGAGGGCCTTAAATGTGAGAAGCAGGATCTTGAAGTCAATGTGCAGGTGGACCGGAAGCCAGTGAAGCTGTTTGAGGACAGGAGTGATGTGCTGTGTGGATGGGGTTCTGGAAATGACACGTGCAGCTGAATTCTGGACTAATTGCAGTTTATTGAGGGATTTCTGTGGCAGACTATGTAGAAGTGCATTACAGTAATCAAGACAGGATGTGACATGGGCGAGAGTGCTATTAGGTGAGAGGGATGGGCGAAGGCGATTGATATTGCAGAGATGAAAGTATGTAGACCGGGTGATGTTATTGATATGGGCAGTGAAGGAGAGGGTGCTGTCCAGGATGACGCCTAGGCTCTTGACCTGAGGGGAGGGATAGACAGTGGTGTTATCGATGACTAGTGGGAAACTGTTGATTTAGATAATGTAGATTTAGTGCCAACAAAAAGGAGTTCTGTTTTATTTCCGTTGAGTTTAAGAAAGTTGCAAGAAAACCAGGTTTTGACATCTTGCAAACAGTACAGGAGGGGGGTGGAGGAAGTGTGGAGCCAGGATTACAGGAGAGATAGAGCCGGGTGTCGTCTGCATAGTAATGAAAGTTGAGTCTGTGATTCCTGAAGATATTGCAGAGGGGGAGTAGGTAGATAATGAAGAGGAGGGGGCCAAGGACAGAGCCCTGTGGCACACCACGAGTGACTGGGGAAGGTCGGGATTGATAGTTCTTCAGCTGTACAAACTGTGTGCGACCGGAGAGGTAGGAGGTGAGCCAGGAAAGAGTGGTGTGAGTTAAACCAATGGAGATCAGGCGGTTGAGGAGGATGCTAGGGGAGATTGTGTCGAAAGCTGCGGTGAGATCAAGGAGGATGAGTATGGTGAGATGTCCGGAATCTGCTGCCATGAGAAGGTTGTTGGTGATTTTTGCCAGAGCTGTTTCAATGCTGTGATGAGGATGGAAACCAGATTAAGATTAAATCTTAAAGCAGAACTATGTGTGGTGCCTGACAAGCAGCAAAACCACAAAATGTCTGACAACGCCACCCCCTGATGGTGGGCAGAGGGGACCCCTCAGTTTTCCTTTACATGTAGTGTGGCTATTTTATACCTTCCCCGCAAAAGGGACAGTTGACAATGAGGCAAATATGTATAAAAATAACAAATTTATTACAAGTATTAAAAAATACAAAATATCCAGTGTAAAAGCATTAAGTCTAGCGTTTGTGTAAGAACTTGCTAAATCATGGCTGTTAACACATGCTGATTATTTTGCCGCATGATGAACTGGATGTGTCCGTTTGCAACTAACGAAGGAACTGAAAGGAAAAACATAAAACATCAGAGGGAGCAGATCTGTATATTGCTGTTATGATGGCGTGCAATGATTTATGTGAGTGCACAGCTACTGGTGCTGCTGGAGTCGAATCGTATAAACATTTGAAGAACCTTTATGAATAAATCAGTTCAGATTCTAACAGAGGAAATATCACATTTCCATCCAAACTTCTTCCACCTGCTCGGAGAAAACTTCAGCCCAGACGATACATCAGACTAGAGCGATGACCACAAGATGCAGTGCACTATTTTGGACGTCTGGATGGCGTGTTAATGGAGGAGGATGGAAGGGCAGAGGATGTTCTAGTGGAATATTTTAAATTAGAGGAAAGGAAGTTGTTTATTTTCTTGGCTGTGAACTTTATATTTAGACTTGTAAACTATCAACATTTCATTTTAATCTGTGTGAACTGAGGTTTGAGCTAGTTTTTAGTGAGTGTGAACTTAACCAACTTTGTGCCACACTGTGCAAATGACTGTGTGCATATCTGTGTGTGTGTGTGTGTGTGTGTGTTCTTGTACTTACTATGTTGTGAGGACCGGCAAGAGTTTTTAACCAACAGAGTGAGAACATTCGTGGGAAGTGAGGACTTTTGGCCGGTCCTCACTTTTTCCAAGGGCTGTTTGAGGGTTAAGACTTTAGGTTATAATTAGGTTTATATTAGGTTAAAGGGATAGTTCAACATTTTGGCAAATTGGCCCATTGCCATAAGGTTCGTTACCTTTAATTGTCGGTGCAAGCTATTTTTAGAACGGCGGAGCAGAACCACGAGCTGCTCAGAGCTACACTACAGAGGCTAATGGGATTTCTTGGTTTCCCTCATCAAACTCATCTAATACACAATCCAACAACTCCAAAACGCCTTAGTGGACAAGTTGTGACCTGGACATTCACCACGCTAACGGAACGCTACGAGAGAGTTGTTTTAGAGGTAAATGCAGGGACTGCTTGCTGAAAAACTGTCCCTGAAGGCAACACATATCAGCAGTTTTGCATGAATCTACCTACCTAAAACAACTCTGTCTGGTAACGTTGTGTTATTATCTCATAGCGTGGTGAATGTGCAGGTCACAACTTGTCCACGAAAGCGTTTAGGAGTAGCTGGATTCTGTATTTGATGAGTTTGATAACCCTAACCCTAGCAGCTTGCGGCTCTGCTCCGCCGTTCTAAAAATAATTTGCACTGACAATTAAAGGTAACGAACCTACTGCTATGACTATAGGGATTATGGCAATGGGCCAATTTGCCAAAATGTTGAACTATCCCTTTAAGAGTAATGGTTAAGGTTAGGCATTTGTTTTGGATAGTTAAGGTTAGGGTAAGGGGCTAGTGAAAACATTATGTCAATGAGTGTCTTCACACTGATAGCAATACAAGGATGTGTGTGTGTGTGTGTGTGTGTGTGTGTGGTGTGTGTCCAGTAGTATACAGAGTGAATGTGTGGCATCATGTCATCAGCCCTGAAGGTGCTCTGGTTGTGACCATCACTCAGCCATTCAGAGAGTCTGAATAAACTTGGACCCACTCTGAAAAGAAACACACGCACACACATACACACACACACACACGCGCACACACAGTGGCCGGCCTGCATAATGCCCAGGGTAAGGGCACCACAACAAACACATCAGACTCTGGAGAGCCGACAGCGGCGGGCTGCAGCGGCGCTGACACAGGAGAATGTAATGTGTTTGGAAAGTGGCTCGGGGCTGAATGGGAGAGAAAGGCAGGAGCAGTGGGTGGGAAGTGCTGCTGCCACACCGAGCGCGTTGCCTGGCTTTAGGAGAACTGTTGTCTGCTTGGCTCCCCAGCAGTGCGTTTGGCTTACACGCACCCCAGCGGTGAGATTTCAGGGGGCAAAGCAGCTGAAAGAGCTCCATAAATAAGATGTTTACTGACCTTATGACCATAATACAGCCACAGGAGGCCGGCAGGATTAATAATCAATACTTCAGCACCAGGAGGCAGATAATTAATGTGTGCTGGTTGGTAACTTCAGAAAATCCCATGCCAAGAAGTGGGCTGCCACACAGAGGCCTGTGAAAAGCAGGAAACAATCAAATTCACATCCCCTCACAGTATCTGTTTGACTTTCATGAGTTCAGTGCTGTTGTGCAGACGGCTTTTAAGTCTCATGCCTGAACTTCTCCTCAGTCCATAAACACTTCAAAGAAACAGACACACTTTCAACTTCCACAAAAAAAAAATGAAAATGAGGATGAAATTCAGAGACGGAAGAAAGATCCAGATGCCTCAGGTTGATTTACATGTCGTAATGAAGAGAGCGGAGAACAATGGCCGGCTGGATGTCGGTGAATGCATATTAAACATTACACGACAGGACCATTACCATACTGACCTATATGTAAAGGAGCTATTCTTAGAGCCGGACCAGGTGTGGGTTTGTCCTGAGGGTGGTGCTGGGAGAAGTGGGTCAGAGCTGAGTGGGTGTCAGACCTGAGGGACAGAGGGGGCAGGTAGGGTGGTCTGTCATCATGACCTCCTCCAACTGTAGTCAGAGCAGGCAAGGTAATAAAAAATATGCAAATATCAGCTCGGTCCAGATTTGTTAAAGCGATAGTTCAACATTTTGGCAAATTCGACCAATTGCCATAATCCCTATAGTCATAGAAGCAGGTTAATTACCTTTAATTGTCGGTGCAAGCTGTTTTTAGATCGGCGGAGCAGAAACGTGAGTTCTGCACGGCACGTGGTACTTTCGCCTTTCCCTCATCAAACTCATCAAATACACAATCCAACAACTGCAAAACGCTCTTGTGGACAAGTTGTGACCTGCACATTCACCACGCTATGAGATAATAATGTAACATTACAAGACAGATTTGTTTTCAAGGCAAATGCGTAGCCGGAACTACATTCCAGACACGGCTGCTGGGCGGAGTGATTTCAAGAACACAAGTAGTTCTGAGTATTTGTTTCATGTGTCGTAATGTTACAATTATACGTTATTATTTCACAGTGTGGTGAATGTGCAGGTCACAACTTGTCCACGAGAGTGTTTTGGAGTTGTTGGATTGTGTATTTAGTTTGATGAGGGAAATGCAAAGTACCGTGCAGCTTGCGTCTCTGCCCCACCGATCTAAAAACAGCTTGCACCGACAATTAAAGGTAATGAACCTACTCCTATGACTATAGGGATTATGGCAATAGGCGAATTTGCCAAAATGTTGAACTATCCCTTTAAAGGGGCCGTTGTCGCTTCCACTAGATGTTGTCACTGGACCAACAGCATCTCAGACCACAACAAGCACTTTGTCAGCTACAGCTTCCATCATGTTCCCAGTCTGTAAGCTGGTGCCAAGCCCAGTACAGTGGACACTAAACACACAACAAGAAGTAGCCGGTGTACACAATATACTGTAGCCACAACCAGCCACAACCTAATGCTGGTGTTGCTGTGATGTTTTCCACTGCCTAAGTGGTTTTGCCCAGAGTCCAACAAAAAAGTCTTGTATCCTTGAAGCTAATCTTGTGCACTGGGCTGATTTTAGACAACTGCCTTCGTGTCCTTGATGTGGCGACTTGTCCAATCAGACTCAAGTATTCTGTAATTCTCAATCACACATCTGGACAGCTGTCTCCTGTGAGCGCTTGGAGCGTAGCCAAGTTAGCCAAGATAAGAGCCTGAGGTGAGACGAGCTGCTGCAGCCTGAGTCGGAGGAGTCGGAGGGGCTGTTTATTAACCTGGTTAGATCTCTGTCGTCTGTTCAACATCTTTCATTCTACAAACAATCGATCATTCATTGTTCTACAGACATTTGTTAAATTCACAAAAGCAAACATAATGACTCAGTGTTGGCTGGTAAGTCAGTTGGTTCGCTCATCTGACCTGTGGTGCTGAATGTGCAGCTGGTTTGTAGTGAATTGGCCTGAACATAAGCACGATTTTTTCTATATATTACTTCTTTTTTTTTTCTCTAGCTAATGTTAATAAGATTACTTTTGTATTATTAGATTATTGTTGCAGGTGCATTTTTATTTAATGGACAGGTATTTTTACAAATATAGATAAAATAACAAAATCAAGGGAAAACCCTGTCTCAGCTCCTGATGTTTGATTGGTCGTCCAACAGGAAGTCAGCTGCAGGATCTGATGTAGTCTAGCTATGATGCTCTCCTCCTGGGGCAAGGCCTTCTGAATGTACAGACGTCAAATGATGCAGCCTGTCAGAACACACACACACACAAAAAGCAGTTACACAACCTAAATGTGATGACCACAGTCTGATACATAACACACCATTGTGTTGTGTGAATACCACTCATTATTTACATTGTTAACCCACTTGAGCTATGACTGTCCCTTCAGAGAGCTGACAACTTTCTGCCCAAAGTCATTTTCTCTTCTGTTCATTCGACATCGCTCATCAGCAGAAAGACACGGAGAGCATCAGGCTGGCCCTGCAACCACACACACCAACAACAAGGCGGGTTAGCTCTGCTTTGAGATTGTCATCTAAAACGCTTACACACACACACACACACACACAGACTGGTGGTGACAGTGATGACAGAAGCTCCTCCTGCCTTCCAGCAGCCGACCTCCCGCTGCCTTGCAAGTAATTAGGCGACCTTCCCCACGGTCGAGGCTGCTACAGAGAAACACCACAAACAACCGGCAGTGTCGGATCACCAGTCGCTGGTTCCTCCGACACTACAGGAGGCTTCAGTCTGCACCACTATGTTGATCCAGTAGATAGAGTCGCACAGCCACTTGGAATAAGTAAAGAGGCAAACACTTGCTCACTTAGTTCTACTTCAGCCCCCTCTCAGTGCGATTAGCGTCTGTCTTCGCGGCCCTCTGCCTGTGTACACAAATCAATCATTCCATTATGTGCCAAAACAGCTCCGAGTGGGTGGCAGTGGTGACTCACGTCAAGCTATAAAACAACTCTGTAGCTGCTCACTTCTTCTTAATTAATACTCTTTCTCCCTCACAATAAACTCAATATGATTGACCAGAGGCTACAGTACCAACTGCAGTATTAATACAGAGTATTTCCTCCAGCAGGCCAGAGATAATCAGCTGGATATATACTGTAGATATCTATAGGTTTTAAGCTCATTTCTTTTTGGTTTGAAAATGTAATCCCACATGTAATGCTTCACTCAGTGTGAGGCTGTGGACGAGCTGTATAATAGATGACTGACAGCTCGTTCCCTCACTCGCACATCGGCGTTAACTCTCCTCTCCACCACACTGTGTGAATAACACAACCTAGCTTCCAGTTTTAAGTCCTAAAATCTTGCTGTTGCATAATTCATCTGGCAGTGAGGAATACTGTAGTTTCCACTGAGGAAACACCGGCGGTGTTGGGACTAATATTCTCGCTACAACCCTTCCACCATCTGATTAATGACCCCAGCTCCATCACAGGGACTGGTAATTACTTAATTGCAGCTGAACTAGCTGTTAAGTGAAACAGTAATTGCGCTGTAGAAAATGTAACACACTCTGACGTGCTGTGCGCACTGCCTTGAGCTGTGTTTCAATCTGTACAACAGCATAATTTATTCATATTCATCATCTGATTATTACTGTGTGTATTTTCATATTGTTATGTGTTGAAGGAGAGCGTTGTTGCAGAGAGACTGCTCGTTGCGGATGCTCATGAGGGTTCGCAACAAATAACTCAAGGGCAAAGATGGACGTGGTCCTGCTGCTACAAAGCCCAAATGCCACTGGAGTCTAATAGGGCCCATAGCAGCCCAATAATAAAACCCAGTTCTGTTGCAACCACAACCAATTTATGAACGAGTCAGAGTTGTATCTTACACCCAGAGCAAAGTGTAATGCAAGTGTTACAGATCAACACATCCAGTGCCCATTGTTTAAATAAGTAAAACTTGTGTTCAGCTGTGCAACCATGGGTGTGTTGGTCTTAAAGGAGACATATTCTACCCCTTTTCCACAAATTAGAATAGTTTCAAGATGTCTTAAAAACGAGCTTCAGTCAAGGATCAAAACATCCGCTCAAACAGCCTTGTTCAGAACGGCTGGTTTCAGTGCACTGTCCCTTTAAATGCAAATGAGCCACAGCTCACTCCGCCCCACCCCCTCTACCAGCACTGGCACTCACAGGTAGGGGCGATATTATGAAAATTCGAAAACTAATGTCATCATTGGGTGGCAACTGAGGAAACAGATCATAAAACCACATGGTGTTGAACCTAGGGAGCCTGAAAATTACATAATTTTTTGTCAATTCTCACATTTTTGGGGCCAGAAGGAAAGACAAACACCCAAATATATGATAAAGAGCCTTCAAAAAGTGATATTTCCATAATATGTCCCCAGAGAGAGACGGGCAGTACTGTTATTGCACAAATGTCCAACAAAAACAAATAGTCTATGGGGTGTACAGTGGTCATTTGGTTAGATTATGTCCTATATGGTCATAATTTGCCCCAAAGCAGTTGATCGCAGGTTTGATTGCCAACCGATACACTCTTTTGGGGGCATTTTTGCCTTTAATTGACAGGATAGTGGAGAGGGACAGGAAAGTGGGGAAGAGAGACTGAGGGAATGACACGCAGTACAGATCGGCAACAGTCGGGAATCTATCTGGCGATCACTGCATTTGGTAATGCCAAAATGGGACATGCTCTTAACCATATGACTACCGAGCACCCCCCACCGAGACGATCTTTGCTGCATGTCATTCCCCCAGTCTCTCTCCCTGCTTTCCTGTCTCTGTTCAGTGTCCTGTCCAGGGCGGCACGGTGGCACAGTGGTTAGCACTGTTGCCTCACAGCAAGAAGGTCCTGGGTTCGAATCCCGGGCCGCCCAGGGCCTTTCTGTGTGGAGTTTGCATGTTCTCCCCGTGTCTGCGTGTGTTTCCTCCGGGTGCTCCGGTTTCCCCCACCACTAAAAACATGTCGGCTAGGTTAATCCTCCAGTCAGTGCCCCTGACCAAAGGCACTGGCTCATAATCTGGAGTTGGTCCCCGGGCGCTGCACCGCGGCTGCCCACTGCTCCTCAGGGATGGGTTAAATGCAGAGAAAGAATTTCGCTGTACTAGCTGTATATGTGACTAATAAAGTACCTTTATAGTCCAGGCAATTTAGCTCATTTTGGACCCCAAAATAGAACTAATTGATAGTTTTCATGTGACGTCACGGCCCGTATGGAACGCCCCCCTGGCGGTCAAAACAATCCACTTCCCCGCTGTCCGCGGCTTAGGACAAGGCAGAAAAACACACACTGCTCCCTGCTGCTTCAAAAATACCGGTGTTATGGCCCAACTGGTGTCTGATTTAACTGGTTACCGTACCGAACAACAGCTGTGCTGCACTTCCGTCCGCAGATTTGTCACAAATTCACAAATCAAGCCGCAGTTCACATGTTACTGCAGCGAATATGCTTCTGTGAGTGAACCTGTTCAGGCAATCTACAGTCAGTCAGCGCCACACTACTCTCACTCTGCACAACACTGCACAGTATGACAAAGCCTGTCATGTTAAAGTTACGAACTAATGGAAAACACTCTGAAAATACAATAACAACATCGTCCTCGCCGCGCCGCGGTCGGTCCCGACCCCCGTTACCGTGTCGCTGCCGCCGCGGGCGGTGCTGTTGCCGTGTCCGGTGGCGGGCGGTCCCGCCGGGTTACCATCGCCGCCGCCGCCGCCGGTCCTGCTGCTATCGGACCGCCGTCATCGTTGCCGTCGGTAGCGGTGCGTAGCAAAGCTCCGGGGGGTAAAGGGGGGGCAGCTGGTCACCGTGCAGCCCAGCTAAGGGCTCTGGTTTGTGGGTGAGAGGAGCAGGGAGCCTGGGCTCAGTGGGCTGGAGCTCAGACTGTGGAGCTCAGCGGAGCTGCGGTACCAGGACGGTGTTCCCACACAGGAAGTTACAGGTACATTTCTACCACTTCAACGAGTTCAGAAACATTATTTAAGATAAAAAACTACAAAATGGGGCTTTAATCAGACACCAGTTGAGCCATAACACCGGAAATATTGGTTGCAAGCGGTGGAGGATGATGGATTCTCCACCAGGTAAATGTAAACATCGCCCAACTCGAGCTTCGGCAGGGAACTGGTCATTTTAAACAGCTGGTATACAGCAGCTGGTGTTGAATATGGGTCACAAGTGCCCAAAACTTCAAAGCTGTTTTTATATCTTTCTTTCTCGGCTGCTGGCAGATGATTTAAGTCATTACTCGGTTGTTTGTCCATAGAAAGTCCATTGCGGGGCCACTTTGGAATGTTGCTTTTGACCGCCAGGTCCCTGGGAAGTGACGTCACTGAAAGCTATCAATTGTCACAGAAGGTTTTTCACCATACATCATTTCTATGAGGTGTCTAGAACAACATACTAAAAGTCCTAAGAAATCCTAGTTGGGGAAATATGTTTAATTTGCATCATTATTTACTCTATAAAGTCTATGGTGCTGACAACAATACTCCCCAATGGGGCTATTTTTTCCCTTTACTCCTATCACAATGAAACTTTACATGATGAAAGTATCCATGAAATGTAACATTTTTTGTATTACAAGTTTCTTTGAAAATGAATTTTAATATGCAAATGAGCCTTACACTAATCAAATATGCCCAAAATACACCCGAATAGGCTTCTTTTTTTCCTTTACTCCTACCACAATGAAACTTTACACAATGAAAGTAGACATTAAAAGTAAAAATTTTTGTATTACAAGTTTCTTGGAAAATGAATTTGAATATGCAAATGAGCAATACACTAATGGAATATGCCCAAAATACACCCGAATAGGCTTATAAACACACTTATAAAACTTACTCACACAATAAAAGTATACATGAAAAGTAACATTTCTGTATTTCAAGTTTCTTGGAAAATTAATTTTAAATATGTAAATGAGCTCAACACTAATTGACTTATGGTCAAGAAGCCATAAAGCCGCAAGCAGCAAAAACAGGGGCAGAATAACTTAGTTCTTAGTCCCGCTCATATGTTGTTGAACATAGTTCAGCATATTTAATATAACATCACACACAGTCGTTGAAATGACTTTGATGAATTCTGACTTTCTTCTGATGTTCTCTGCAAACTGGGAGGAAAGTCGTTAGGTAAGGCTTGTTCGCTAATAATAAAAAAAAAGAATTTAGAAAGCAACTGGAGACAAGACAGTGCAATTAATTCTTAAGGTCAATATAGGTCTATAGGCAAGTGACATGTGTGTATGAATAAGTCAAGTGTGGCAAGTGACAGCACTCAGTGCATAGGTTAACTTATTGAATGGACATGAATGTGTTAGTTATTTGGCCCCTGTTGCTGCTTGTGACTTTATGGCTTCTTGACCATAAGTCAATTAGTGTTGAGCTCATTTACATATTTAAAATTAATTTTCCAAGAAACTTGAAATACAGAAATGTTACTTTTCATGTATACTTTTATT
Source organism: Trachurus japonicus (assembly GCF_045865225.1). Lineage (NCBI taxonomy): Eukaryota > Metazoa > Chordata > Actinopteri > Carangiformes > Carangidae > Trachurus > Trachurus japonicus. Next base: position 20,221,698 of record NC_140929.1, read on the forward strand.
GTGTGAAGTGTGATTGTGGTAGGAGTAAAGGAAGAAAATAAGCCTATTCGGGTGTATTTTGGGCATATTCCATTAGTGTATTGCTCATTTGCATATTCAAATTCATTTTCCAAGAAACTTGTAATACAAAAAATGTTACTTTTAATGTCTATTTTCATTGTGTAAAGTTTCATTGTGGTAGGAGTAAAGGAAAAAAAGAAGCCGATTCGGGTGTATTTTGGGCATATTTGATTAGTGTGAGGCTCATTTGCATATTCAAATTCATTTTCAAAGAAACTTGTAATACAAAAAATGTTACATTTCATGGATACTTTCATTGTGTAAAGTTTCATTGTGATAGGAGTAAAGGGAAAAAATAGCCCCATTGGGGTGTATTGTTGTCAGCACCATAGACTTTATACAGTAAATAATGATGCAAATTAAACATATTTCCCCAACTAGGATTTCTTAGGACTTTTAGTATGTTGTTCTAGACACCTCATAGAAATGATGTATGGTGAAAAACCTTCTGTGACAATTAGTCTGTCATAAAACGCTATTTTGCCTGGACTATTAAAGGCACAAAAATGAAGTGCAAACCCTTTGAACAGTACACAACATTTAAATAGTATAAACGTATCTGCAGACATACTATAAGCTCTGTAAGCTAAGCGGTAACATGTTAAAATAGTAACAGTCACTAATTAGTACTAAATATGAACTGAATATGAACACCTGGATCGATTGGACCAGTTCTTCCGAAACAGGCAGTGATTTACAGATCGGTTAGTTCGGGTTCGGGTCTGGGCTTCAACCGCGGTTCGGACCATGTCGGATTTTCATTTTCAGCCCCATTGAGACCTATCCTGCAAGGATTTTTTTCCTGACCAATAAGAGAAGAGTTTGTTAGCACATGGCATTTGTTTACAACTTTGGACCATATGGAACTGTTACCGTGTGTGAACACAAACAGCCTCCATAAAAGAATGCAACAGTTGTATCGGTTTAGTTGCTGAATCGGAACAAAGCAGGTGTGAATAAAAAATAATACAATTATTCAGGTTATTGAAATAATGTGAACTACAGTATAGAGGCAGTAATGATAATGTGCAGGACAACCAACAACCAGCGTCTCATGTTTCTGTTTATTATGATATATTTCAGTGAAAGCTGTGATCACACCTCGTTACAGACACTGAATGAACTGCAGCATCTCTCTAATCATGACAACCACTTACTAGGCTACTCACATTCACACAGCACTTTTACCCACATACTGTATAGCACATGTTTATAATACACAGCAATGATACATCAGTGGCATTGTTGGGTTCAGTGTCTTTGGACTGGAGGAGCTGGGGGTCGAACCATCAACCTTTTGATTAATGGAGAAGCCACTCTACCTCCTGAGCCTCAGTGGACAGCAGGTGCACTGGCTGTGTTCACATAAATACATCTTGATGAGTGACCAAATCTCCAGACAAGAAGGAGCGTTTATTCATGTGTTGTATTTGAAGAAGAAGAAAAGAGTCTACACACAACCATGGAGGGAGAACACAATCAAATAATAAAATATAATGTAGAAAATAATAGAAAAATTGACCTCACATGGAGAGGATCCATGTGACAAACTGACTTTACAGTAAATAACAGATAGAGAAGAAGTATTAAACTGACTTACATGATGGGCACCAGAGAAATTATACTAGGTTTTAGTTTTCATTGGGTTAGAATAGCATTAAAAGAATTAATCTCATTCACAGCTTTCATTCATTAATGCAGTCTTATTAGAGTGTCTGACTAAAAAGTTGTCATTAATATACAACACAGTGCACTGTTGCATTTATCAACCGTACATCCACTTGTTAAAACCAAGGGAAAAACAAAAGAATTGCATTTATAATTAAAGTTATTTTTGGGGCATTTTGCTTTTATTCTGACAGTAGAGAGAGAGAGGGAGAAAGAGACATGCAGGACACGCAGCAAAGGGATGCAAGTCAGATTCAAACCCATGGTTGCCGTAGTTACAGGATAAAGTCTACATGGTACACACGGCCAGTGGGCTACCCCGTATTATATTTAAAATGTGTTACTGTAAGTAACTTCAAAAGGCTGGTCACTGTCTGTGTGTAAATACAGGAGAGATGTGGAGCCATCACTCAGTCTGATTGATTGATTGAACAGAGTTAAACTGTCTATAGCTCTTCTCATAGAAATTGAATATAGAGCTTCACAGAATAACAGCATTTTTTAAAAAAAATGTGTCCGCCCCCAGACACATCCATTTACACTCAGAACAATAAATCACAAAACCATTAATAAAAAAAACATAAAAACAAGACCATAGGAACAGGAAACTTTGACCACACTCCACTTGATGATGGACGGTGGTAAGACACCTTCATATGTGTTGACTGATTGGAGACTTTCATCCATCAGGTCATTTTCATTCAATCACCGGCAGCAGACCACAGCTGCTGAGACCATGTATTAAGATTCTGTGCTGCTCCGAGTCCTTACTGACACAATTTTTATTCCACATAAAAAACCCAAATGGCCTCATAAACTAACTTTATTTCAGGCTCCATAAAGCCGCCGGCCTGTGGGACTGTGCCTGATGAGCAGCTCAGTTAACTTAAGGAGCAGCCAGCTGCACCTTGAACTGTCTCAGTCATCGGTGCAGCAGCCCTGGGCTCACGGACGGACCGATTCATTTACCCAACAGTGCTGAACCTGTCGGCCGCATCGATCCTTTCCTCCATCAGCGCGCTGCCCGTGGCTGTGTATGGCCGGCCCCCGTGGGGCGGTTTGATTAGCTGCTAATGATGGTTGTTTAAACAGTGCTAACCTCTGGGACAGGTTAGAGGCCCGCAGCCTGAACGCTCTGTCCTTGTGCCTCTGCAGCGCCACATTCCTCACAGCGTTTCTGTCTCGTCCTTGGTCAGGTGTTTTACTGTGTTCAGCCATTTTCAGAAGGCAAAAATAACTTAGCTAGAGGAAGCTAATTAGCAGGCTTATGAGAATACATCAGTGATTGCTTAAGTGCATAGTTCTCCTGAATGGAAACTCCCAGAGTGTTAAAGTCTCAACTCAAATTTACATTCACTAGCTTTATCAGAACTTACAGTATCTCACAGTCTTCATCAGCAAATGGATTTGGCTCAGATTGATTAATCAGTGCATTTACATGGACTTGAGTGTCTTGGTTATGAGAAATATCCTGATTATGATCATATTCAGGATAGGCCTACTGCGTTTAAACGAACATAGAGAAACCTGGTTATTCTTGTCCCTGTTTACATGATAAATATCAGTATCCCGGTTTCTAACAATTGCATCTCTCCAAACGGTTGTTTGTTTCGCTGATACGTCACTTGGCTGCGCCTGTACAGATAGTCTCAGCTGTCAGAAACTGGGATAAGGCGTATACATGCCACAGTATCCCGTTGTCTTTTGGAGTTCTCCAGGAAAATTGGGATATGATGTTTACATGCACAAACACAAAAACGGGATACTCAAGAATCCAATCATAACCGGGATACTCAAGTCCATGTAAACACACTGAATATTTCCAAGTTAAGAATGGATAAGAATCCCAGCCTGTCTGCATTTTACTGATTATTTTAGTGTCTCTTGGTTCAATGTTTTGGTTTTTAAGCTTATAACTTTAATGTTGCACCAGCAGCAGGCAGAGACGAGGTATGAAAACACAATGGACAAGATGTTTCTCTTATGAGACTGAAATGATCATTATCGGACTTAGGTTCATCTATCAGCAGAGCTGTTTCAGATAATGCTAATATTGCTAATGCATGCTAATGTTACTCTGTGTCTGGGAAGAAAGCCAACTGTTTGTTAGTGATGTGTTAAGGGGTTGTGTGTCCACCAAACACACTTTTTGCGCTGACAACACCCTCTCTCTCTCGTTAGATTACTGCTGTTGCTAGGTTACAAAACAAGTCTTCTGACACTCCCGTGTTCTTGCCTTGTTAATGCAAACACTACAATGAGCATAAGAAATACACAATAGCATTAGCAGCAGCTTTCAACATGGACCAGGTAGACAGGTAGACCTGCCTTCAAAACGAGTGTGGGTGCATGATATAAATCGAGCCATGTCCCGGTTGTGTTGTTGTTGGTAACGTATGTCCTGCCGATTCTTGTATTTTGATTGGTCAAAGTGGGAAAAGTGACACTGACGAGCCCTGACACTGACAAACACATTTCAACTTGTAGCGTTCTGTGTGTAGCGACAAAAAATGCCAAGAGTGTTTTTTGTGAATGCCAAACTTCATAGGATCTGGACAGAAAGTAGATGCTGTGAGTGCCAAAAACACATTTGGCCCCTAATTCAGGTTTAAACACAAGTAACTGAGGGGGTTAGGTGGTTGCCATAATAATACAGATTTGACAAAGAGGGAAAAATAAAATACACCTCAAGTTATACCTGAGATACAAAAAAAAACAGTGAAAGTCAAATGGCTGCTTTTCTTCCAGCTACTGTTTTTAAATCTATTTCCTCACTGTGTGACAGACTCGCTCCAGAGACTTCACACAGTGGCACAGCTGCTTTAAAGCCGAAATACACACATAAATGTTCTGCTACTATTATCAGTGCTGTATGTGTTTGGCTCCTTTCAGTAAAAATGCCCTCTCAAGTGTTATTGTTATAGTAAACCAGAGCCTGAATGCTTTTCTATCTCCTCCCACCCACCCACACATTCCTCCCTACATAAGCCTCTGCTCCGGATTAGAGCACTTTTTCTGATTTATGAGCAAATTGCGCCGTAGTCTACCTTCTGAATTTACGCTGATAGCTCTTGGGACCAATTCAATTGAGGTTGGAGAAGGAGGAAAAAAGTGGTGGCTGCTGCTTTCCCATTACATGGTAAATCTCCAGAGAATGAGGCAGAGGTGTGCGAGTCAGCAGAAATCCCAATCTTCTGAAAGCAGCAATTTATATGCACATGGTTTCTGTATCATACTGTAATAAAAAACGCTGAATTAGTGACTTTTTCACTTTTAATTGCCACTTGAATGGGTCTGTATGCCTAAAGGACCCACTGTGCACGTGCCAGTGTTTTTCAAGCCATATGGAGGGGAATGACTTTGATAATGAGGATATCTAGAGAATCGGTGGAGTAAGAGTCCAATGGGAAAACTGTAGCTGAAAGCAGGATAAGTGGATCCAATGAAATTATTCATTTTTTCTCCTTTCTAGATGAAATTAAAATATAAAGCCAACTTCTAACTTCTCTGTCTAGTTCATACCTTTATTAGGTTCATAGATTAGCAGTATCATGTTAATTCTACAAAAGTTTTTTTTTACAAAAAAAACCCCCAATTAATCCCACAGTGACCCATAGGTCCAGTCACTACCTCATCCAGCTGAATGTTACTTCACGTTCACAGCAAAAGCTTCTAAAGCGTCAAAAACACTCGAGGGTGCACTTCAGACAAGACAGCTTCCAAAGCAGCAAATATTTTTAGCCGCTTTGGTCGCTCGTCACGTGACTGATGTCAAACTTTAAACTTTGTCAGTAGATAAGAGAGAGTTGGCTTTAGCACAATCACTAACACTGTGTCAGTCACTACAATCTGATAAACAATATAAAGAAAATATAGGGTGCTAGCTATACTAACTGTTTTGATCCATCTTCTAACCCCTGGCTCATACATGTAGGGCTCTATTTTCCTGGCGCAACTCAGGGTGGCGCAGCGAGGCGAGCCCTGGCGCAGCCGGCGCAGTGGCATTTTCCTCCAGTGCAACAAGGTGCGCAGCGGATTTAATAAATTGGCAGACTGCTGTGCACCGAGATGGGAGTGGTCGCGCAGCAAGGGGAGGTGTCGACAGATTCACCTTGGCGCAGTGACAATTTGTTGACAATAGACCGCGCCGAGAGTGCGCCGAAAGCTCGCCAGCTCCAACCTGGTCTAATCTCAGTGCAAGGCGAAGCGCAGCCAGCGCAGTGGCAATTTGACTGCCCAGTGCGCAGTGCAGACACGTCACCAAGACCTCACAGGCAGGTTTCCACAGTTCCAGGCACATTGAAATGCAATTAATAATCACAATAACTCCTATTAATTGTAACTATCTGAATCAGCACATACACCTATATCTATATCGATTGTCCCGTCACACTGATGACAGATCAAAGGCTGTCGGCATGCGTAACGGAAACTCAGCCTGACTGAATTAACACAGATGAAACCAGGGAGGGACTGAGACAAAAAAGCAGCCGTGGATGTCCCAAGAGCAGGTGTTGACACTACACACTGTGCCGTTGCAATGATCCACTATATTTATTTATTTACTTATTGATTTATTAGCGGGGCGAGCGGCCGCATCGTCACGCGACCATAACAAATAAAACTGAAAACAAATAAACTATCATCTCTCACAGCAAACCACAATCAGCCTGGCATCATAGTGAGCAGATATTCACATCTCCATCTCAGGTAAATTCTAAAGAAAAAAGAAAAAGAGAGACGCTCCGTGATGCCTCCTTTACGCACAGCTGTTTGTTTATGTTGTGATCTGTGCACACGTGTTTAAATATAGGTTACTAAATATGAGTGTCTTTATTAATGGAAAAGGTGTGTGTGTGTGTGTGTGTGTGTTTTTTTTTTTTTTTTTACTGGGCAACAGCTCTCAATATGTCAGAGCAAACCTGGATAACAGGAGATAGGGACTACAGATGCAAATTAGCTTAAAGCTACAATCTGGTATAGTGCATCAAATGGCAACATTTATGTTTTAACTGTACATTGTCCCTTTTAAATAAATTAAAATTGAAACATCAGTAGCCTCCTCCCTCCCAGACTACTTTTGCATCATCAGCCCGTGAGGTCTGTTCACGCGACCGGACACTGCCAGCTTGGACCGGACCAGAACATCAGTTTCCTCCCGTCTCACTGCTGTGAGAGATGATAGTTTATTTGTTTTCAGTTTTATTTGTTATGGTCGCGTGATGATGCGGCCGCTCGCCCGCTAATAAATCAATAAGTTAATAAATAAATATAGTGGATCATCGCAACGGCACAGTGTGTAGTGTCAACACAGCAGCGACATGCAGTCATCCATCCTCACTGTCCTGCTCTTGGGACATCCACGGCTGCTTTTTTGTCCCAGTCCCTCCCTGGTTTCATCTGTGTTAATTCAGTCAGGCTGAGTTTCCATTACGCATGCCGACAGCCTTTCATCTGTCATCAGTGTGACGGGACAATCGATATAGATATAGATATAGATATAGGTGTATGTGCTGATTCAGATAGTTACAATAAATAGGAGTTATTGTGATTATTAATTGCATTTAAATGTGCCTGGAACTGTGGAAACCTGCCTGTGAGGTCTTGGTGACGTGTGCGCACTGCGCGCTGGGCAGTCAATTGCCTCCCTCTTCCACGGTAAAATCAAACTTGCGCCTCGCGCGCGGCGGATTTAAAGGCGAGGAGAGGAGCTCATTTGATTGGTGAAGATCTGACTCTGTGTCAAACCCACTCCACGCCTTCTCTCCTCCCTCTATGCCACGTGCGCCGGTGGGAGGGAAGGAGGCAGGATTGCGCTTCGCCGTGCATTGAAGGAAAATTGCAAACTGCTCCTGGACACGCCTCGTTGGCGAAGCGAAGGCGAAGCGCAGGGCAGATCCGCTGTGCCTGCGCTAGTTTACGAAAATAGAGCCCGTAGTCTCTCTGATGTTTCCCCATAACCATCTTCATGTTTTGTTTTTTTTAAACGGGACATATTATGTTAATATCACTTTCTGAAGGCTCTTTAATTTATATTTGTGGGTTTGTCTTGCCTTCCAGCCCCCAAAATGTGAGAACTGACAACAAAATCTGTAATTTTCAGGCTCCCTATGTGGTTTTATGGGCTGTTACCTCGGTTGTCTGACAATGATGTCATCAGTTTTTTGAATTTGCATAATACCGCCCCTGCCTGTGAGTACTGGTACCAGTAGAAGGGGCGGGGCAAGCAGTGGTTCATTTGCATTTAAAGGGACAGGCACTGAAACCAGTAGTTCTAAACACAGCTATTTTTGAGAGGATGAAAAGAGCTGTGATGTTTGATCCTTGGGGGATTTTGACCAAAGCATCTCAAGACACCTGGGAACTATTCTAATTTCTTGAAAAGGGGCAGAATATGTCTCCTTTAAAGAGTTGTCACAAAGTATAGGGTATCTGTATAGGGATCTATCCTATTGGTGATTGGTATATGGATCATCTGGTCATCATTTAAAGCTCTGACTATTTAAAGCTGAGATTTGGACCATATTTCCTGCAACTTGGCCAGGTGGTGGAGGCAGAGAATCACAGGACAAAAATTCTTGTTCAGTCTCAGTTCTGCTCCAGCTCATGTTGTAACTTCAGACCAAAAAAAATGATGCCAAAGTATTTGCACTCATGTCGACAATAAAAAGATTCAGCACTGAAAAGATTCCCAGCTCCAGAAGAGCTCCGGAGCTCTAACCAGCCAGTCTGGATTTAATAGAGCTGTGTAAATCTTCTTTCGCAGCCTGAGGTCATTTGCAAATGATGTCATAAACATGGAGAAAGGTCATGTGCTGCTGGACCCTGGAGCTCAAATACTTACTGGCATTCCTGCTTCTACCACAACTGTACACACATATGTTGGCTGCTGAGTATTTGTTTTAAATTGTTCATTTACATTTTTATCATTGTTGAGCTCTCTGTGCATTCAGTTCGCCCCTGCTGATAAAGGCAGCCAAATGTCAGCGGGGAGCAGTGAGCTTCAGAGACAGATATGGTGCAGAGATGTTTATTCTCAGCACAGCAACACCAACAACTTACTTTACACTGTTTCATATGAATACACCTCCCACCTGTTTGTTCATCTCCTTACTCCTGTGCACCGTGCACCAAATTACACAAACAGCCAAAACAAATATCAAGGTCAGGAGATTGTTGGGGCGCTTGCTCGTGCTGGTCGTTATAATCGGTAACTAAAGGCTTTTGTCTCTGGCCTGTTCTCAGCTGTCTATTTCACTCCCTTGCTCTATCTCACCAAAATAACCTGTCAGCTATGCCGTCCAAATAACAATCAGCAAGCCAAGTAATTCATAAAAGGCTTCAGCATAATATTTCCATGACCATGTCCTGTCACAAACTCTAACACCTGCCGCACTGGCAGCCAGAAGACCAGCTATTATCTGCTCCGTTAGCATGTGAATACATGGATATTGACTGCTGAAGTAGATGAGATTTACTTGGGAGGAAAAAAAAAATCCACTATGTCTCAAAAAATGAAAACAAAATAAAACCAAAATGAAATTCCATGACAGATTTGTCAATACACAGAGATTCAGCAACATCTGCTATAAAAGTTACTATGACTGGGAATGAACAGCAGACGATGAAGCTGTGAAACCCTGGAGTCTCTGTTATTTTTAAAAGTTAACAACAGCAGCATGCACCCATCGGTCGGGATGTAAAACATTGAGTCCTGAGCAGTAGGTCGTGGATTTGAACCTAGGACGACTTACAAATTATAAGCAAGAATCATACCAAGTGACTGACAAGCTGCAAAACATCTAAATCCATATCAATAAAAATGTCGAATTGTGGAATGAGCTTTGAAATACAGCACAGAGGCATACAAATCTATCACAATCCAATTTGACTCCTGCATATTGTTGTGTTTAACTAACTGCTTGACACTGAAAGAGATACAAATCTCCAGTGAAAAAAGTCAAGGATAGACAAGAAGTGTGGTGCTCCATCCTACAGTAGAGGGATTTGAGGGACGGTGAATTGTAGGTGGCATGTCTAAGGCCCAGTATAATATATATCCAACGAGCCACAAAATTACAATTTTATCTAGACCAAATGCTCAAATTCAAAGATGCTCTTCAAATCACAGGTCTAGTTTTGGTACTTTTATACTGTCACGTTTTAGTTTGACACTCTCACCAGTGAAAAGATTCAAGATTAAACCAAAGTGTTGTGCTTGGCTCAACAGCAGAGTTCCAGAGACACTAGAAACATCTTTAAGGCACAAAGAAGTTGTTCAGGTGGCACATGTGGACCAGTATGTTAATAAGACATTTTATCTTAATTGTTAGACTTCTAGTCACCTTATGGTAACTAGGGTGTTCCTTTGATTATGCTTGACATCCTATTGGTGGTAAGATTTTATTAAATTACTTGTTTAGACTTTTTAACCAGCAAACACAATCATATTTGTCAAGTAGATATACAATTAATGTAAAGTTATATTTTGTCCCAGTGCAAGATGCAGATATGACAACAGACCTGTAGTTTAGATCATGTTGGTTGGTTGTTGGTTGTGAGAAACATGAGAAATACTCATGAGGTTTCTGTTGTCACTTTAGATGATGTGTGTGATCTAAGTAGAACCAGCTTCTTTCACACGCTGAACCTTTTTCTGGCTTTATGATGCTGAACAGAGCATCTGATCTCTGTTATTATCACTTAATCTTATCAAGTTAATTGTTTCACTTATTCACAAAACACAGCATCCTGCTTGGTTTTCTGATAAGCTGAATGTCCAACAGCCTGAATTAACTGAGGGATTAACACTGTTGTAGAGATCTAGCTCTGAAAGCATCACGTCCTGCCTGGTGTACCATTAAGCTTATATTTCTTTTTTTTCATATATCTTGGGGATCATTCGTCAGATCATACAGTTATATCCAGCTGTTTCTAATTGAAACTGAGGGCATATGTGTACACCTGCTGAAGACAATATGAGCATTTCATGCACCTTTTTCTATTATTATCCCAGCTGTACATGAGATGAGTGCAGAATCTGATCATATACAATGAAAAACAATTAATTAACCAGTGTTAAAGGAGACCAGAGGTGGCAAAAGTACTCATATTCTGTACTTAAGTAGAAGTACAGATACATGTGTAAAAAAAATACTCTGGTAAAAGTAGAAGTACTGATTCAACTCCTTTACTTAAGTAAAAGTAAGAAAGTACAGGCTCTGAAATGTACTTTCAAAGTAAAAGTAAAAAGTAAAAATGAATTTTTGCCGTTAATGAAACCTACATCCTTTGATAATTTTGTTAAACAAGCCAGAATAATCAAGATTGAACTGACCAGAGGCAGTGTTTCCCAACGATTGGGCTGCCACAGACTCTCACAAAATAATAATAATAATAATAATTTTTCAACAGCGTTTCACCACCTCTCATCTCTCCCAGTCAGTCCACCTGCCGTCTCTCTCGCGTGCACACAGACACGGGCGCATGGACAGGTTGCGCTTTGCCGCTCGTAAACGGTAAATGCGTTATATTGCGCTGATTGTACGGTGTTCAAACCCCCCCCCCCCGACCACCATCGCTTCCTTCCTCCATGCTGCTGCCTCCATGTCGCTGCTACAGTACAAGTTGGTAACTCGGTTCTCTCTCTCCCTCCTCCCTCCCTCTTCTTCTCCCTCTTTCCCTCTCTAGTTCGTCACATCTTTTACCGGTGCTTTTACGTTGTGTCAAAAAAAAAGAAGTAACAAGCCTGTTTTTACAATGTAAGGAGTCGAAAGTACATATTTTTGCGTATAAATGTAGGGAGTAAAAGTAAAAAGTCGTCAGAAAAATAAATACTCAAGTAAAGTACAGATACCTGAAAAATCTACTTAAGTACAGTAACGAAGTATTTGTACTTCGTTACTTTCCACCTCTGAAGGAGACATATTACATATTACATTTTCCACAAATTAAAATAGTTCCCATAAAGACATGTCTGTGACATGCTTTGGTCAAAATACCTCAAGGATCAAACATCACAGCTCTTTTCATCCTCTCTAAACAGCCCTGTTCAGAACGGCTGGTTTCAGTGTCTGTCCCTTTAAATGCAAATGAACCACTGCTTGCCCCGCCCCTTCTACTGGTCCCAGGTAGGGGTGGGGTTATGCAAATTTGAAAACTAGTTACATCACTGGAAGACAACAGAGGGAACAGCTTGTAAAACCACAACAAAAACTCACATTTTGGGGGCTGGAAGGTAAGACAAACACCCAAATATATGTTAAAGAGCCTTCAAAAAGTAATATTTCCATAATATGTCCCCTTTAAAATGGATTTACGCTAAATAGATAGATGGAACAGATTCTGATTTGGCTGAGCACTGGATCATCAAAATTCATGAACACATTCCAGGAGATTCTAGAGCTACAGTATATACTGTACATCACCTTCTATCTCTTTCTTTGTGTATTGCATGACATGTTATTTATTTAATGTGTGTTATCATGTGATTTTATGTGGCATTTTATGTGGTGAAGCCAACAACAAATTTCCACATTGTGGACAATAAAGAAAGATTAAGATCATTAGACATGTGCTATCAAGCCCCACTATGGTTCATATTCCCCATATACTGTAACTCCATGCCATTCCTTAAATTCCTTTGAGATAGAGATAACAAGAATGAGTCTGAAATATGAGTAACACAAACAAAGACACACTACATTAGCAGATTAACTGGCAAGAGACTGGTGAAAATGTCTGCTATAAATACCAGCGCAGGAGCAAATGAAGGGAATTAGGAGCAGGTGTGTAATTAGGCGGGGAGGTTCCACTGATAGGAAGTGGGAAACAGGTGAGAAGGTGGATCTGGGAATAGAAGGGGAAGTCCGAGGGCATCTGGTAGGCGGGTCGCGTATGGCAGGAATCAAGCCCGTCCACGAGGCTGAAGGCCAGCAGGCCCAGTGCCAGCCTAGTCTGGGGCCGTTGACTCACTGTTTTGGTAGGAAACGGATCCAGGGCGAGAGAGACAGACCTTTCCTTCAAAATAAAAGCACCAAGCTAATAAAATGTGGTAAAACTCTTTAATTTAAGGAATATAATTTACAAGAAAGTCCCCGAGCCATTAAAGCAGAAGTAAGTGATATATTTGTGTTAATATAAGTCTTAAATAGTTGTATCTTCCGACAGCAATCACTTACATAGAGTGTTTGGTCTGAAACACGGGTCTGTCAGTCCCTCTGCTCTGCTCTGAGCCCAGGAGAAAACATTTATCGTATCCTACAGTTTTTATCCAATGAGGAGAGAGAACGGCATGCAGGGCTGTGTGTGCAGCCAAGGAACGCCGTGAATGTGGTGACGTAGTGACGAGGACTGTTATGGTGCGTTCAAGGAAACTCGTATTTTTCCGACCGTGAAGTCATACCAGTTCAATCTGGTACGAGTTCACCGGTCGGAAGTTACGAGTGGCCGTTATAGTGACTTTCACCGGTAAAACAGGTCGGAGAAACACGAGTGGGTTGCCTGGAACGCTACAAAGTCGTAAGTTGTGACTTGAAGCTGTAATTTACGATTTCAAAAGCCTGCCTGGAACGCAGCATTAGCGAAAACGACCGGACCACTTACTTCTGCTTTAAGTTAACATTTTGCTTTTATTGTATTACAAGTTAATGTTTATTTGATAAGTTTTATGTTGGTGAATACTTTTATTTTGGTGAATTTGGTGATTTCGGTATCCGCTACAGACAGGAACCAGAATGCAGACTATTTGGGAGGTGACTGACACCAGGCTCTTCGCTTGTCTGAAGAGCCTGGTGATGCGAGGCTAGTGCCAGCCAACCGGGAGGTACGGGTCTGTGTGCAGGTGGTAGAGGGGCTGGACTGTAGGAGAACCTCCACCTGGCAGCCCAGGTCAACTTTTGTTTGCCTGTTTGCTGAAGCTGCAGCGTTACAGTGTGAAAGCTTCTACTGCAAAGTGAAAGACCAGGCTGCTTTGTTCATAGCAGGATAAGCGGCGTGTCTTTAAAAGAGAATGATATTTGCCTGCAGCAGCAAAATGTAATATAAGAGAGGATCTCACCGTGGGCACATTCAAAGTAAAACTGTAACTGAAGATATAATGTAATGTGTCTGCCAAAGGCCTTTCTGCTCTGTTTTTTTTTTAAGGTTTGGAAATAAACAACAGCAATCCTAATTTCACCTCCTCTCATATCTGCCCTTGAGCCCTCACCGTGTTGTGACAAATCTCTGTGTATGTGCCTGTGTTGCTTTTCATTCATGTCCCCTCGCTAAGAGCAAAGACAGGGAAGAGAACAGGCAGGAAAAAAACACAAATTGCTTCATTATATAAGCAAAACCAGACTCCTTTGTCTTCAACTCATGATCTATCTGTAGAGTTATTGTAGTTAAAAAACAGATGAGTTGCATATTCTAGTTTTACATTTTAAAGGCCTTAAAACCATCTCTTTAAATCAAATTTGGGAAAGTATTTTTTAATGCTGTTAAGTTAGATGAGAGGATCAGTACTGTTTGGTAAATATAAAATGGAGCCAGCAGCCAGTTAGCCCAGCAGAGCTTAAAGTTAGGGCATAAGAGTAAAGTTTATTTCAGGATGTGGTGCATCCAAAGGAATAATCACTTTGCACTGAAAAGAGAGTTTCAAAATGTGACTTCCCAAAAGTGTCTCTCTCAACTTGCCTCCATGTGGGGAGAGGAGAGGTTGACATGTCGGTGAAATGAAGCATTGACAAACTAAACCTGAAAAAACTCACCTGCTGTATCAAAGCAATACAAATTCAACACCAAATGACTTCTTAAATGTTTTATCAAGTTGAACTTCAGAGGCCAGTTCAAAATGAAGAACAACATTAGTTATAGTTCAGCTCACAGACCTGAGGTCTGCTGCTCAACAACATGACCTGTCAGTGCTGCAGGGGAATATTCACACTGCCTTTAAATGAAGTGAAGATGGGCTTTGATGATTGAAAGTCCATCTTCAGAACCACTGACTCAACTTCCAGCAATGTCAGCCGGTAGCTGGTAGAGGGGTCTGATGACTCTCCATCCTGTAGGGTCCCAGAGGGGGCGGAGCCAATCCCAGGTCACATCGGAGCAATTCAAACAATTTATATTGTTTGAAACAATATAAATTATAACCCACATTGCCCAATAAATTGCTATCTTATTAGTATATAGCAAATTAGCAATTACATCAGACATAATGAGCTGCTAAAGGTCCTCTACTAAAAACAAGAATCTTAACTGTAATCGTCAACAATCGAGATTAGAGTTCTGTTTTAGCTTCAGTCCACTCCTCCCTTACAGTAGAGCTGTTTTCCTACCTCAGGTCCACATGTAAAGCCACAGTATAGACGGCAACACAGGGTGAGCAGGTGATGTGCTGGTAGGTGGAGTTAATTAGCCAAAAAGCTGTCATCTTAATTTGAACTCATCTTATAATCAGATCTCAGTGGAATGAGCCCATACAGAAGCAGCAGCCATGTTTCACAGCTCACACATCGATCCCATAGCCTTTCCTGAATCATCCAGGTGACAGAGAGAGTAGCTTCTTCCTTTTCTTCTCTCTCACTGTCACTCCGTCTTTCTCCAATCAGTTGTCACTGTAATGAGCAGCAGGATTTAGAGCAGGAGAAAGACACAGTGTGTGAGTCCGGCCGTAGGCACGGAGCTGAGATGAACTGCATTGATTGGCTGTGTGGCCGTCGCCGACAGCTCAGTCTCAGAGCGGCGCTTTGATACTGGATGACAGCAAAGTAACTGTCTGCCGAGATAATGAGGTGGCCTCGACACGCCCTACGTGTCAGCACTCTGGCAATCAATGCACACGTGCAAACAGCCAATAATGTAGACCTTGTGTGTGTGGTGTGTGTGTGTGTGTGTGTGTTTGTGTGTGTATTTTAAATCAATGTCAAAAGAAACAGGATAATCCACAGTGGCCTTTTTGCCAGTGGAGATGGAGGTCACGTTAAATGGCTGGTATGCACCTGGAGCAGAGCTGCAGCTGTTGAGTCATTTTTTAAAGGTCCCATATTCAGTGTTGTGCATGAATGTGTTCAGCAGAACAGAATGACGTCTCCATGGACACGGCCCAGCATCGATAGTACAGACACATCTTGTACTGGTCGGTTTTTTGAACATTTGAAGCAGTTTTATGAATAAACAACAACATGTGTTCGTTCATGCTAATTGTGTCACCATGTATTCCCACGTACACTACTAGACCTTGGCTCGTTTGCAGCAGATCATGACTCACTGTTTTAAGTGGTTTGCTTTTCTTTTTTTGAGTGTTAAATGTAACTCTTGTCTGTGATTCTTCAGTTGTCATATAGTTGGGGAGTGGCAGTGATTTGGAGCAGGCGATGGATGATGGAAGGAACTTTTGTTGAAAATGAATTGCAGACTTAAAAAAAAAAATAAAAAAAATAAAAAATAAGAAAATGTAATAAACAGATTAAAACATGAAATATGAAGGCAAACTAGTTTTTCATCTGTATGAAATGAAATTTGAACTTGTTCTTATCAAGTAGGCTATGAACTAGCACATAATTGCCAATGGATAGATAGATAGATAGATAGATAGATAGATAGATAGATAGATAGATAGATAGATAGATAGATAGATAGATAGATAGATACATACATACATACATACATACATACATACATACATACATACATACATACATAGATAGATACATAGATAGATAGAAAAAAATATATATAACCTTATGTAGACATTACCATCTGTTTTGGTCCAAGGTGATATAAAACAACTCAAGTTTTACATTCATGTTCGGTGGTAAAAATCTCCTGCACATCAAGTTGTCTAGTTTCTTTATGATAAATGAAAGGGTAAAAAACTAGAAAGCTGAAAGTAGCCCTCTCTGGCTCCAGGGTGAGTCTGAAGTGGATATCAGCGTCTCCCTCTCACAATTAGAGCCACTCCAGGATGAGCCATGACTCAGGCACAGTGCAGTTGCTGTTGCATTGAAAGGTCTCGCTCTCCGTCATTCTTGAACTCCACTAAATGGAAAACACTTCTTTAGCTTGAGTGCCCCAGAAGAAGCAGCCACAACATACAACAAATGTTCATGTTCCTTCTCATGATAAAATAACACTGATTTATTCTGCAGCATGCAGATCATTCCAAGGCTGAGTGGACTGCATTAATCACCATGGCCTCAGAGATGGTAGGACATTAAAGTTTTTATTATCGTATCAGACCAAAAGCACTCAAAACTCACACTCTCCTTTGGGTGGTTAATACCGATTAGGAGTTCAATGTTACATCATTTTATGTAGTTCTTCCATTTCTTTATCATTTAGCTGGGAGGTTGTGGTACTGTATGAATTGGAGACTTTGTTGTGTTGGAAGTTTGAGTCAAATCGAGCATTAATTGAAGGTGAACCACTCAGAGCTTAGTGCTTCACATCTGAGCCTTCAACTATCAAACCAATACAGTGTAATGCTTTTCTAAACAAGTAACAGTCAATCTGATGAGACAGGAACAGATAGTTCTGTTGGACTTTACACTTGATGTTGTCATTGATTTGTCTAGATGTTGTTGCACTGTGGATGGTGGTTAACACCTAATGGACAATATTCCTGCTGGTTGTGTGCAGATAGAATGGTTTGGTGTTCGGTGCTAAAAAATATCCTGCAATTGAGATGTGTTAATTTTAGACCTGCTGATTTAATTGATGTAATTGGGTGCTTGAGAGCAGCATCACAGGCTGTGTGGTTCTGTCTGTAGTCAGTAGATACAGAATCAGATCAGCTCCCAGTTTGGAGAAGAAAGACGGGAAGAGTGATGCCAAACACGACCTGGCTAAGGAACACACCTGGCTGAGGTCGAAGACAAGTAGAAATGTATTTCTGCACTGATACCTGCAGAAAACACAAAGCCGAGTTGAAAACTAGAACATTTCCTCACAGAAAGTTTGAGAGGGCCACAGGGGGGGTGCTGCCCAGGGTGCCATCTCTGTCAACATGGGAATCAAACCCACAACCTTAAGATCAAGATTTTAGCTTCTTCCTTCAGGTTCCATTTTCAGACTTCCACCAATCAAAACCAACAGATATAAATAAACAAATAAATAAACAGATATCATAAATCTTTTATTCCAACTGCTCTGTCTCCTCAGCTCTAAGAGGAAGAGGTAGATTATTGCACAGCACACTTTCATTTTACAGAGCACTTTAGCCTGGTCCTGCAGCAGCACAGTGTGATTCATTTTTTTATTAATTATTGCTTTTTAGACTGTTAACATCTGTGATTATGTCCATTGTTTACATCAGTGTTTTTATCTGTATTATTGTCATCTGTGTCTTGTGTTTGTTGGTTGTTTCTCCTGCAAATGAATTGCCCCATTGGGGACAAATACAGTTGTTGAGCTGATCAGACTGACACGTGTCTAGTGTGTTTGCATGTGTGTGTGGTTGTGTGGTTGTGTTTCACAGAGACTTGATATAGATGTAAGCTATAGGAGATAGGTGTCAGCAGTAGATTAACTACAGAGATACCAGAGGAGTCCCTGATTAATGAATTGGTCTCTGTGACTCTGGTCTGAGGTTGTCAGGGCAGTTGGAGGGGGTTGCCACGACGATAGATGCACCCCAGGCTGAGGCGGCAGAAACGTCCATAAAGAAGGTGATTTTCTGTCTCGGCATTGGTCTCACATTTGGGCTTACTGTGACGAATGGGAAGCTGCTATCAGGAAAAGAAGTGGACCAGAGACTTCTTGAATGTGTTGGTATGTTTTTGGTGTTTCTAGAGTAAATATTTTGCGAGTCAAAAAGAGGGGCCCCTTCTGCTTCGCTCAGAAAATCTTTATATTGGAGTGAATGGGCAGCTGGAGGGACCTGGCTGCACTCAAGGCTCATAGTTTATATTTTTGAGCCCATTGTTGGAGAGAGGACAAGTTTGTTCGCAGCCATTTCATAGCTGTAGAGGTCAGTGCCTCGGAGCGTTACCCCCATGGCACTAATTAAAGCCCTTACATGTCCTCAGACGACAAACATAAATCACACTACTATAGTTTTCTGTCACTGTTACATTTGACAAGCGCTGTGGAAAAAACAGGGCAATAAAAACAGTTTTCAGTTTTATACCTTTTGATATTTTTCTGTTATTTAACATTAATTCCACTACTTTCCTAAGCTGTACATACTTGTCCTGATAAAGTGTCACTGAATGAATCTTCAGAGACCTTGTTTTCCATTTTGAATTGAACCACTTCAAACAGCTGGCTCACAACATGTTAGTTTATCTGACAGTTCATACACGAGCTGACATTAAAACTTCTCCTTTTCTCTCTGTATTTTCCTCTTTACCTTCCTGTTGTCTGTGTGTGTGTGTGTGTGTGTGTGTGTGTGTGTGTGTGTGTGTGTGTGTGTGTGTGTGTGTGTGTGTGTGTGTGTGTGTGTGTGTGTGTGTGTGTGTGATGTGGAGTCACAGAACCACAGTCCCAGAACTTGACAGCCACAGAACCAGAACGTGAACTCCTCCTCACCTGGATTTACCCCAGATGTGTCTTCTCTGCATCTAATTACATTTTCCCACTGACTTTAGTCTTTTAAATTTGACTCATTCTGTCAGAGAAAGACTGTGGAGCTTCTTCTTCTCAGATGGAGACAGAATACTGATCATTTAAACCAACTGATGAGAACAAGTAGCTCTCACTTTGAAGCATATATTCTTGAAGGAAGACATGACATTTGTTTTTATTTCAAAATGCTGACTTTTTATTCAAGCAGTTGCTACCAGGTAGTGTTGCCGAAAAGTTCATTTGCTGATAATGTATAATTGTATTTCATAGTAAACACTGCAACCTCACACTGCAAGATTGTGTGACTGGATTTATGAAGCATGTTACATCACATGAAGCCACCCAGCCCCTCCCTGCCCAGCCCGTCCCCTCACTAGTAAATGCCCAGCTGGTCCCAGAAGTCACATATATGGTTCCTGGTTCCCACTTGCGCGTGTGAACGCACGGTCAGGTTCATGACCAGCCAGCCGCTGGTGTCGGAGTAGCGCGGCCAGACGGGCACGCGCTGCTCCCGGCAGAAGGTGGTCTGGTGGACCCGTGAGGCGGGGTCCCCGGTGTGGGCGAAGGCGCCCCAGTAGCACAGCATCCGATTGGACAGCAGCTTCTCCGACGGCATCAGGGTGAAGTTGGCCACGGTGGCCGAGTCGAAGAGGAAAGGCAGCTCGGCGCCGTGGCAGGCGTGCTGGTAGCAGAACGTCAGACCGGACCAGACGCGGTGGTCCGAGGCCGCGTGGTCGAACACGTACATCCACACCTTGCTGCCCGCCGCTGTGCCGGCACGGGCAGACCGCCTCGATGGACACAGGAAGACGTAGTCTGTCACGATCTGAGGAGCAGAAAGTCACACAAAGTCATTCTTTCTCCATTACAAAATTACAAATAATCGACTATCATTACATCCATTATTATTAATAAAGCAGGCAGAGGAAGAACTAAACTTGAACTAAAGGCTGTGAGCTGTGTGGAAGAGATAATTGATGATATAGTCTGTGATGAAAGGTGATCTTATATTTTGAAACTCCTTGGCTTTCTATTGGTTATTGAAGAATAGCGGATGCTAAGCAGATGCTAATGGGGATCATAATGAACAAAACACCTTGGCCTGACGACCAGTTCATTGTATGGAAGTTTAACCATGAACAGTATTACATTCAGCTTGTTCACGTCCATGAAACCTGGAGAATAAAGCATAAACGAGCAGCTTTGCGAGTTTAAGAACAGCTCAGCCTCGCTCAAGGTTTATGCTTTACAATGTATGTTTCAGTCTGCAGTGGTTCTGTAGAAAAGCAAATGAATGAAAGTGATTAGTGTGACATTCTCCACAGACATGGGCTGGGAGCAGAGCAGCAACAAACTATTGTTCCCTCTCAGCTAAAAGGAAGCAAAAGAAAAAGGAGGTAGACCGTCTTCTTTTGCCTGTTACCTGGAAACCAGTGTGTCTTTTTCAGCAGCACACAACCTGCACCCACACATCTGACACCTGGAGACACACACACACACACACTACACCACACCAATGCATTTGCCTGCTTCAAACAGAGATTTGTGCGTGCTTCTAACACAAGCACACACTGTATTCAAACACTGATCGTAGAAATTATGCATAGTTTAATATTCAACTATCATTCTCCGTTAACAAACTTTTCCTCCTTTTGTTCTCCTCCTTTTCACATCAGCGTTCCCCTCTGAGTCTTCCTCTCGTTCTTAAACCGTACACTTCAGTCTTTTATATCTGAATGTGGTGACGTCAAGAGTCTGAACAGGATAATCAGCTTTTCTGTATCAGAGAGAGTTTGACCTGAGGCAACACATTTTAAGAGAGGAGCTCTAAAGCTCAAACAACATCAAATGATTTTCACCGTGCAATAAATGCCTTAATTTCAGAGATCACTATCAGTACTACAACCATTTGTTGAACACTTTTTTTTTTTTTCTTGCTGGGCACACTTCTTTACCAACGTAATTATCTGACAGTCATCTTGTTTGTGTATAGTGTACCACACATTTCATTTCAAGACCCCTTGAAATGAAAAAAAAACATGTTCCCAGCTTTAATCCTGTATCCACGTTAATTGTTAATTTATCTCTTGACATAAACTAAATTCACGTCAAAGAATTATTGAGTGTTTTTCTACCTAAATTGATTTTTTTCCTCTTCCTCTTCTGTGTGAAATGAGCTCAAACATTGATGACTCATCCTGCACTCGTGGGCAGTCCTAGTTTAGCATCCAGTTAAAATCAATTAAAATATTTACATATGTCTTCAGACTATAAATTCTGCCAGTCACCATAGTAACCTTATTGCTGTTCCTGCTAGCTAGTTTAAGAGTATGGGCCGATGCTGTATTTCCGGTTCCATTATTATCTCATAGCGTGGTGAATGTGCAGGTCACAACTTGTCCACCAGAGCGTTTTGGAGTTGTTGGATTGTGTATTTCACGAGTTTGATGAGGGAAACCAAGAAATCCCATAATGAGCCTCCGTAGCGTAGCTCTGAGCAGCTCACGGCTCTGCTCCACCGTTCTAAAAATAGCTTGTACCGACAATTAAAGGTAACGAACCTACTGCTAAAACTATAGGGATTATGGCAATGGTCCATTTGCCCAAATTTTGAACTATCCCTTTAAAGTATTTGGACACACGGATATTCAATTTTAACAATACTGGGAGATTCAAGTAATATGTGATAAGTAAAACCAAACAGGTGCATTATCAGCAACAGTATTGGGCCCTTTTCAGATCTGATCAAACATGACATATGATCCATATTATATGCTAAACAACACAAGGCACAGCATTAAAGGGACAACGAGGAGTTTTGGAAAAGCGAAGCGTTTTCACACTACATTTATGAGCCTCCGCGCACACCGTAAAATTCTTTTGACCGGCGCAAGACGGACTCATGTTTTCATTCATCAATAATTAAAGTCAGAGGTTCAAAGAGGTTCACATACCGTCGTAGTTCCGACCATAAACAGCGATTCAGCTACATTATTCTCATGACTCGTTGCGAAACTGAAAGTAAAGAAACGCTGGTCGGCTCGACCAGCATTTCCGCCACCACTAATAGTAACAAAATAACGATAGAGACAGAATGATATATTTATCGAAAATAGGCCCATTAACAAGTGTGGGTAGCGGAGATTCATCCACATTAACGTGAGACTATAACCGATTAGAAACTCCTCGTTGTCCCTTTAAGTTACACTGACAAATATACAGTAATAGTTTGAATGGTCTCCTCTATCACATGGCACAGCAGCAGGAAAACATGTGCTACACCTCTGTCATACGTTGCGTCAGCAGCTGCACCTTGTTAGAGCTTCACAGCAGGTTGGTGCTATCGGCCCCAGCTCCATCTTCACTGTGCTCACACCAACCAGCCAGTGGGAGGAGCTAGCATAGAAACAATCATTTTCATTTCATTTCATGATTTTCTAGTCAATTATATTATTATTATTATTGGACAACACTAACATGCTAGAGATTTCACTAGCATGTGAAACAACAACTCTTTTCCCCTGCAAGACCCTAGTGTCATTCTGTCAGATGAACTTTTTGTGAAAAACTGCAGAATGTCCTTTTCACACGTCCTGGCTAGCACTGCATCGCCATGGATACTGATGTGGGGATGGGGGCAATAAACACACTCAAGGTGCTGTTCGGAACTAATCATGTTTGGGTTTTTTTTCAGAAAATATGATCTTCTAATATTAGCACATTAGAAGAGACAGGAAATCATACATGTTTGAACCGATGAAGTAAATTAAGTAAAAACAGTTGTTTCCTTAACTGAGCTTGACTCTAAAAGACTGTACATTACAAAGTACTAAATGCAGTAATGTATACAGGTAAAATGCCATAAAGACTGTATTTTTTGTATGTTTGTTATTTTATTGAAGAGAGAGAAAAAGAAATGGAAGAAAGGGAAAGAAAGGAAAAGGAAAGAAAGAAGGCACCTCTAGGTGGAGGCTATTCCCAGACTGATCTGTGTGGATGGTGATGGTCCATCCCCTCAGGGTTCAACGTCCATCATATCAGGATCTTCTGGGCTCAGTCTCCAATAGGAGCAGTTGATTTCTTGGCAAGGCTTATGGGGCTTTTCTGTGACCTTATCACTGAATGAGAGCTGGGTGTGGAACAGAGTTGACAGTTCTTCCACATTTTTCTGGCCAGTCTGCGCTCTGTGAGCAGCATATGGCTGCCAAGCGTTGAGCAGACCCTCCAGAGCTCGTTGAAGGCCTTTAATCTCAGCCCGAAGTTTTTTCTCCAGGAGAAGCTGCTGTGACATCCTGGCAGCATTAGCTTTGGTTTCATTTTGAAGCTCCTCGTGAAGTTTTGCAGCCTTCTGCCTGGCAGTGGAGATTTCAGCTTCATACCTCACGGTGACATTTTGGCTTGAAGCCCAGAGCTTCTCCAGTTGTTGTTGAAGAGACAAGTTCTGGTGTTTCTCTGCCTGGAGCTCAGCCATGAAGTCATTCTGGCTCTGAAGGTATTCCACCTGCAGCTCCTCATGTTTCTTTTGGAGGGCTCTCTTCTCCTCTTTGGTGTCGTTTTGCACCTTAATGGTGGTGGCGACTTCAGCTTCATACTTGTTGTTGAGTTCCTGGTATGAAGTTGTTAGTTCTTGCAGCTCTTCATGGAGAGCTGTACTCTTGTTTCTCTCTGCCATGAAGTTCTCTTGGCTCTTTGAGTGTGTCCCTTGCAGCTCTTTGTAGTCTTTTTGAATTGTCATCTTCTCTTCTTTGATCTTGAAGAGTTCAGCTCCATATCTCTGGATAAACTCATGGCCTGAAGCCCACAGATTCTGAAACTGTTCTTGGAGAGCAGCATTCTTTTGTTTCTCTTCTTGGAGCTCACTGTTGATCTTCTCCTGGATGGTCAAATGAGCTGCTTGCAGCTCGTCAAAGTCTTTTTGGATCATTGTCTTTTCTTCTCCATTGTTGTTCTGCAGCTGAGTGGCAGTGGAGATTTCAACTTCACATCTCTCCTGTGGGTCCTGTGGGCATGAAGCTTGCAGATTATCCAGCTGTTGTTGAAGAGCCACGTTTTTTTCTTTCTCTTCTTGGAGCTCAGCGCTGAGCTTCTCTTGGCTGGTCTGATGAGCCACTTGCATCTCTTCTTGGAGAGCGGCATTCTTGTCTTTCTCCTGTTGGAGATCAGCCTTGATCTTCTCCTGGATGGCAAGATGAGCCACTTGCATCTCTTCTTGGAGAGTGGTATTCTTTTCTCTCTCTTCTTGAAGATCAGCATTGAGTTTCTCTTGGATGGGAAGATGAGCCACTTGGAGCTCCTCAAAGTCTTTTTGGATATTTGTCCGGTCTTCATTGTTGTTTTGCAGCTGAGTGGCAGTAGAGGTTTCCGTTTCTTTACTCAGGGTGCCCTCTTGGAAAGAAGCTTTCAGACTCTGCAGCTGTTTTTTGAGATCTGAGTTCTTCTCTCTCTCTTCCTTGAGCTTAGCCTCCAACTTCCTCTCACTAGTTACAGAAGCTGCATACATCATTGCATATTCATTTTGCATATTCGTCCGTTCTTTTTTTTCTTCCTTCTCCTTGTTCATATGAAACTCCTTGAGGGATATCTGCTTTGAAACCTGCTGTTTTGTTTTGTCCAACAGGTCCTTAAGCTTGTAGACCTCCTGCTGAAGCTGATGAACATCTGCTGAGTTCTCTTGCTTTTTTCTTGAGAAGTTTCTTTTATTTTTGGGAGTAAAGTTTGGAGTCTCCATCGTTGTGGCGGTAGAAGTCAGTTGTCTTTTCGGGACAGTACTGAAAATCCACTAAATGTGCTCTAATAAGTGCCTTGCAGCTTGTATCTGGACAGGTGTCTGTATCAGCGATCAGTGTTTGATCAACTGAAGTTGGTCTTATTACAACAGTGGTGATGTCATAATGATGATGCTTCAGAATTGAGATGTTTGAAGTTGCTTCTCTTTATCTAGAACATTCCATTTCCCCATGTATTGTATTATTTGATGATGAAGTGTGATGATGAAAATTGACATGCCCGAAATAAACAAATTGATACGCTGGTGTTTGTTTACTGGTCGCGGGAAAAAAGGCGATTCATTCGGAAAAAGCGTCGCGGAGCCTGCGTGCATGGAGGAGAAGGCTACTGAGTGAGTTGGCTCTAGATAAACTGCTCTTTCCAACCAGTTGTTACACTGTAAAGGTTTCGTACATACGTGCACTTGAACCGCTGTATTATTTAGGGACGGGTCCTCATGTATGCGGAGAAAACAGCTGTTTAATAGGGTCAATCAGCGCCGTTTACTGTCTGTGTCCTGCACTATGCACTAGTTGAGCTAAGTGGGGGAGAGCAGAGACCTCTTTCCTGCAGATACTATACTGAGGGATGTGAAAAGCACAGTGACATGATACATTTTATGTTGCACGAGCACAAAGACTGTGAAATTTTTTCAAAAAAGGACAGATTTAACAAAGAGCATACGGTGTAAAGTTTAGGCAACCATTAGTTTTATTTCAGTCTTTTTTGACCGGTGAGATTACTACAGACATGTCTGGAGTAGGCTACAGTAAAAAATGTAAATTTTTCATCTCTGACTAGTAAGAATACTAACAAAAATCACATTAGAGTAAAATCTACCTTTGAATCATGGGATATCAGGCAAATGAATAAGTAATGTGTAGGCTAACTGTAAAAGTAGATGCTAAAAAAAATGAACCTGAGCAATTTTGCAGCTGTTTTATTATCAGAGATACGTATGTCCAGGTGGAATTTGACCTTTGGAAAACTAATTAGGCTATATTTCACTAATAGCCGGTGTCATAATATTCACTCCATCCAAATACAACTGTTTTTGGCTCATTTTGATTTCACCTAGACCTCTTCATATTTTCCCATTCAAAGAAGACCATACAACCGAAATGAAGTTTGACACCAATATTTTACTCATAAAAAATATGCATAGAAATGTGAAATACCACACAAACCAACAACCAAAATTTGCTGCAACAAGGAGCAGTCAGATGTATGTTTGTGGTAACTATAAGGAAAAGGAAACAAACTTCCTGGGCCTGTTTCAAAGTGAGGAACACAGCTGACGCTCCAGAAGGAAGTCACCCAAAGATAGTAGGCTATAGCTATGGTAAAAAAAGAGTGCACACTTCACCCTAGAAACCTGTTCATCTTTATGTTAACAACCAGGACCTTCACATTGCATTTCAGACTCTTTTTTTTTTCGAGCTGGAATTAAACTTTATAATATAATATTTTTGCTACTCTGTGGCTGCTACGAATGTGAGGAGCTAGTCTACTGTTTGTAATAGGTGGTGTGTTCTCATCAGAATTCAGTGAAGTTGGGTCTCCTCTGGATGATCACTAGTGATGATAATATCATAAAAATGGCATTAATCTAATATGATGTGTGTAGTTTTTATCTGTCAAAGTGCACCAGATTGAAGCCTTTTAATATAAAATTGCCCCAAATTTCTGACGCCACCCCCCCGCGCACCACGACTATGACCTCGGTATTTCAAAAATCCTGGCTACGGCCCTGTCCATTTCCTGTGTGTTTACCTTTAAAATCACACGCCATTCAAATGTAAACACAAGGGCTCAACATTCAAACAGTTTTGAAGTCTGTTACTATCTGTAGCTACTACAGTATATAAATCAGGGGCGTGACATTGAGATCAAGATCTCCTGTATAGAGTACAGAAAAATATTTAACATATCGAAGCATTCATTGCATTTCAGCAACTATATCCATTCAGATACCTGTATGCATAATCCGGCGATGATATAAACAACAATCAGAGAGTACATCTAAATGCTTTCAAATGTGCATTAAAGCAGATATCAGTGGAATGTTTTTGTTAATATAAGTCCTAAATAGTCCTATTTTCCGTCAGCAATCACTTACATGAAGTATTTCAGCCTAAACACGAGTCTCTCCGTCACTCTGCTCTGCTGTAACCCGAGGAGAAAATTTTCCTTGTGGGATACAAGTGTTATCCAATGAGGGGAGAGAACGGCATGAAGGGCTGTGTGTGCAGCCAAGGGATGCGCGTGAATGTGGTGACGTAGCACGAGGACCAATTGATGCCTGACAAGGGCGGGGGCTGCTAACTCATGGTGCGTTCAAGGAAACTCGTACTTTGTGTTTTTCCTTCCTGTGAAGTCATACCAGTTCGATCTGGTACGAGTTCACGGGTCGGAAGTTACGAGTGGCCGTTATAGGGAACTTTCACAGACAACAGGACGGTAAAAACACGAGCTACGGGTTACCTGGAACGCTACCAAGTCGTAGTTGTGACTTGAAGCTGTAACTTACGGTTTCAAAAGCCTGCCTTGAACACAGCATTAGCCGAAACGGCCGTGCCACTGATAAACGCTTTAAGATGTAGGGGAGACCGGGGTTGGTTGTCACACTTTTTACTCATGTACAAATTGCTCATCTTAGAAAAAACTTTGAACAGTAATTCTTACATTAAATGAAAGCTTAAGGTCTTGGCTTGAAACTGGTACCCTTTTTTGTCTTTAGAACATATTGCAACAAGAAGTAATTCACCATGAAAGACACTCTGACACAATGTGACAGTTGTCACGGGGTATGGGGTTGGTTGTCCCTGTGGAGGTTCAATAGGGTTTCAGTGATAAATTAGGATTTTAAAAGAAGATGTGTAACTTTCTTGTTTTTTAAGCTAGACACACCAAATAACTTTTGAAATGAATACCACCTCTATAATAATCACCAGCGCCCCGAAAACGATCAAATTATCAAATCATTATGAATAAGTTACTTCATTTGGCAACAACAAACAGCGTATCAAGAACAGATAGCCTACATGTCCAATATTATAATAAGACTGAGGCAGGTGATCAGTTCTCTGAATTATCTAATGAGAAGTAAAATGGAAGAATTTGCATGACAACCAACCCCCAGAGCAGTGAGACAACCATCCCCAACTGACCATTTAACAAACATGTTAAGCTAACTACCACATAGCTTTAGCTTACTGGCTAAAAGATGACTACAACAAAAACTACCACTTTTGTTTTGTTAATGAGTGTTTTATTGTGAAATGACTAGTAACGTACAGTATATGCTGTTATTACAAAAATAACACAAACATGAAAAATTACTCTGACCCATAAAAATGATAAAATATGTCCTCACCTCAATGTTTAGTGTGCATTCAACAAAATGACTATTGCAAAATGAACAGGAAGTCAGGGCTCAAATTTAATATCAACATCATGTCACAGCGCCCTGTAGTGTGGCTGTAATAAGCACTGTGACAACCAACCCGTGAGACAACCAACCCCGGTCCCAGGGAGACAATAGCAGACAATATCATTACCACATAAACTGCAGACCATTAAAGTGAATTTGTGGTAATGAACCATACAGGATCAGACCCAATTGCAGCAGCCATGTGTTTTAATCTGATCTTTGACCCTTTGCTGTATGTCAACACTTCTCTGCACTGTAAAATAAAATATTTAAAAGTAGCTACATTGATCTCCTTTTAATTTCCCAATCTATAAACAGTGCATGGTGAACGCAATATTAAAAGTGCAGGTGAACGTTTAGTATCACTGTAAAAATGTGACACTTTTAGCTGGATCAAGTCAGTGGCTTCATTTCTGGACTCTTTTCATTTTGACGGATGACTTTCACTGTCTCATTTGATTTTTTTTTTTTTTAATTTTTAACATGGATACTGTCACAGTTCAGATGAGCTGTTTTAATGTGTTTTTGCTTTCATTTCAGAAATGAGATAGATGGACAGAGGGATGGATGGATGCATGTACATAACGGCTTTGGCTCTAGCTGTCGCTGGTGTGCAGGAATAGAAATCAGGTAATCTGCTGTTGGCTGTGAGATAATGAACCGGTCTCATCCAGAAGCTCTTCAGTAGTTCTACATCAATTCAACTAGCCAAGCAAAAGAAGCTCTGATGATCATTTTCATGTACTAAGCTTTAATTGTAAAAAAAAAAAAAACCTTCATAGAGACGACTCCTAGACCCATAGTCTGCTCATATCACTGATGAATGTGTTCAGTAGGGAAGAAGTGGATGATCTACACATGATACACACAAAAAATGTAAACACACTGCACAAACCTACTGCTCTCCACATCAGCCCCCACCATGATGAACTGGTTGACATTTGTGCTGACCCCTGTGGTCCTCTGGAGAGGTGCCATTTCTGAAGAGATGTGGGAGGTGTGTGTGTGTGTGTGTGTGTGTAAGGGGAACCTACAGTTGTGACTCCACTATCTCTCCACTGCACCGTGAACTGTGACTACTAAATATGTCCGGGAGTGTCACCTTCTGACCTCTTGTTTCTCCCAGAGGCTTCTACCTTACACTTTGCATTGGAAATGGTGGGAGGCTTCTTTCTTCTACTTCTATCTTATAATGAGTCATTCCACCTCTGCATTTTCACACTGATCAAAACACAAAAAACCTGACAAATGCACATGAAACTGCAAAGGATAGTGTTACCGGTAGTAGCTGCTACTCAGTCATGAGAAAAGAGAAGTAGGGTTAGGGTTAGCAGTGATGGTGCTTACCAATAAACATTGCTGTAGATACACCAGGGTTAGCCAAAAAGGCCAATTTTCATCTATAGTCCCTAGGCAGATGTTACAATGTCATCCTCAAACAGAATAATACTATATATAGGCTATTATATAATATATTTTGCCTTAATAGCTTAGGTACCTGATTTTAGTTAGTTTCCAGCTTTAGCCTAAGCTAACCGACGTTAGCTAGCTGATGTCATGAGCAGTAAGAAAGACAGTGTAGTTTTTGTAGTGACATGTTGAGACATCAGTAGGGCTACAATATATTGAATGTTAACAGTCATCTGTGGTGGTTTAGTCTTTTACAGTTTTAATTTTAACTCCTACAATAGACAGCAGCTTTGTTTTGACAAGTTTCACCTGATTTTTAAGTTGGTCACTTTATGGCACTGTAAGACCCTGTCTGAAGACCAGAGGCTGTCTTTACACTGCATGGTTCAAGTGGCCCGATTCCAATTTTTTCCTCTCAAGTGGCACTGATCGGATCTGTAACATCAACGTGTAAACGGGACAAATACGCATGGAATCAGATATTGTCAGATCAGATTCAGGCCCCCTTCATATGTGGAAATAAATCAGATACAAATCGGATATCTGCCAATACGTCTGTAGTCTAACAGACAGATTGGATCTTTCCTGGCAATGCGTGTCGTACGTCGTGCCCACACGTTTCGCTGAAGCTATGTAGCCCGTGATTGACACATGGGGCTGAGCTGGACTACCATGGCCAGCTGTGGCCAGCTGTGGTCACTGTCACAGAAATTATTACACTGCCTCCTTTTCGTGGTGTCTGCGCATCTGTTTTTTTCCTCACTAGTTATTGTTTTCATATAACATTCATTAATGTGCGGATCGAGGGTAAGCGAGGGAGTGTTAAATAGAGAGAAAAAACAGATTTCACTATTATTACTACTATATCTTATTGCTGATAGAACATGTAAATAGGCAGTCCAAAAAATCGGATATAGGCAACAAATCAGAATTGGGCATCAAGGCCTGTAGTGTAAAAACAGCCAGAGTCACTTTATCACTTTGAGTTTGTTCATACTGGGTAATGATCAATGAATGGGTCATTAGACCATGGAACTGTATATTACAATCAGATGCCTAATTATCAGGAACACCTTGCTAAACCAATGCAGTCTTATACAACATGCCTGTGACAAAACCCTCTTTACTCTTTATGACTTTATGCTTGAGGAGGCTGCAGTGTGTGCTGCTTTGGAATACAATATAGGAAGAGGTGTTAGTAATATTCATTCTGCCCTCATTAATACAATGCCATATGCTTCCAAATCACCCAGCCAGTGTTTCCTCCTCTGCCAGCCCTCTCTGTCTTGTACTTCGTCTCTGATTCCTCAGCAGACCTCTCCTGTCACTGTAGATGTTCATGAGAGACGAGTCGATTCTTAGCAGGAGCAGACAGGCTGCATTTCAAACAGACAAACTCCCTGACTCCAGGTGGTCCACATGTTTCACCCATACAAATCATGCTGGAGGGGGAAAATGTGCTCTACCATGGCCAGAATGTAGACAAACTGGAACTGTAGCTCCCTCTGTAGGCCAGTGAAGGGAGGTGTTTTTAAAGATGAGGGGCAGCAATGAAGTGGAAACTGGAAAGTACTAAAGTCCAATGAAGAGTGGCGATGATTCTGGACACAGACAATGACTCTCATGCTTGAGTGTAGCCTAAACACATGCACACTGAGTCTTTTCTCAACTAACTGACCCCAGCAGCCAAAGAAAACAATTGTTTACAATTCCCATCAGACCCATTAGACATGGAGAGGCTGGAGAGCGACCAGACAGCTGAGTCCTCATCACAACCCGAGCTCCAGCTGGGCGCCGCAATGATCCATGCATGACCACCACTCAGTGGGTAGTTACTGGGTGTGTCAGAGTGTTCACTTTTCAGTCCGTGAGCATGAGATAAGTACGGAGCAAAACTAATCTCTTCATATGAAGGTCATTTTTTTTATTTTCTTTGCTTTTCATCACACAGGCTACTTCACTATTTCTGAGCACAGACAGCTGCTTTTATTCTGGAGGGATGTTCTGCACATCCAGCACTAACAGCCACCACACAGGCCAGCTGGTGATGAGGAGATCAGACAGTAGCCGTGTCAATTAGGTTATTAATTACATACAATTTACCTCACTGATCAAAAGTAGCTTGCATCGGTAATTTTCACTTCTATTGATTTTTTTTTTTTTTGGCCTACAGGAACTGAAGAGGTGGAAACTCCAGCAGCATGAAGTGGTTCTGTAAGCTTTTAGTCAATATTATATGAAGAAATCTGAAGAAAGGTGTGTAGTAAGATGTGCTTTTGATAGTTGTGAATAAAAAACACTTTGCAAGGTATATGAACCACAATTTTGACATTTCTGTTGCAATACTGCCAAAGTTGGCCAACATGACTGAGTCTGCAGCTGTGCTCTGTGGCATTTGTGCTGACCCCCGCCGCTCCTCTGGAGAAGTGCCCTTTTTAAAGAGATGCACGAGGTGTGTGCGTGTGTGTGTGGGCTCCGCGCTCCGGTCGTGACTCTACCGTCTCCCCACTGCGCTGTGAACTGTGACTGAATACTAAATATGTCTGGGAGTGTCACCTCCTGCCCCCTGTAGCTCAGCGACACCGCTGCCTTACACTTTGCATTGAAAAGAGAAAACTGCAGGAGGCTTCACTCCTGAGCCCATACACACTGATGGTGGAAACTCAGAGTGTTCTGGGGTGTAACTGGTTCACGAGGGCGAGGGGCTGGGTCTCTACAGCAAAGACTGTTAATACAGACGGACGGAGCTTCCATGACATCACCAAAAGGTTTCTCAGCTCAAAGTTCCACTGTCACCATCCTGCACCAAGACCTCCATACATACCAGCCTGTAGCATCTACATACTCAACTGCCTGTCACTTAAAGCAGCCCTGCCCTCAATTATGGCATACTTAAAGGGGACATATTATGGAAATATCACTTTTTGAAGGCTCTTTAACATATATTTGGGTGTTTGTCTTCCGGCCCCCAAAATGTGAAAAAACAAAAAACATCTGTAATGTGCAGACTCATTTGCATTTAAAGGGACAGACACTGAAACCAGCCGTTCTGAACAGGGCTGTTTTGAGAGGATGAAAAGAGCTGTGATGTTTGATCTTGGGGTATTTTGACCAAAGCATGTCACAGACATGTCTTTAAGACACCTGGGGTAACTATTTTAATTTGTGGAAAAAGGGGCAGAATATGTCTCCTTTAAAAACGTTATGAAGATATGAATAATTCACAATCTACAGTGATGATAAAGGAAATTAAATGTAGAGACCAAAACCATTTTTTACTGTGTTATATTTCTGCTGTAAAGACATTTTACCCAATAATGATAATAATCCCCATAGAACTGCAGTGTTGAGTTAAGTACATTTGGTATCTCATCTTTCAGCCTCAGAGGCTTCTACATTGTCTAAAGATGTGCTACTGGCTCTGTGGGATGCTCTGATCTCAATTTGCAAACTAAAGCAAACAGCGTTAGTGTCTGGTGTTTAATTTTATATTGATCAGAGATGTTATAGACCAGTGGTCCTCAACAGTATGGACTCAATAGTCTGTCAGTCCATTCATCAGGCTGTTTCAGTTATTAGGTTCTGTCACTGTGTGGACCACATGTACACATTAAAACATTCACTTGTGGGTATTTGAATGTTTTTATTATAGTACATGTGGTATATGAGTATCTGTACTGTGAATTAAGAGATGGAGCTGTGTAGCAGCAGCAGCTGTGAGGAAGGTGAGCTGAGCTCCTCTTACCTGAGCGAGCATGTCCCTGCGATCAGCGTCCCTGTACAGAGGCAGGTACTTGTGCAGGACTCTCAGAGCATGTTGTTTGAAGATGGCTGTAATGTACACAGTGCACTCCACTGCTGAGACGGGCTTACTGAAGACACCATAGACAAAGATCACCCCCTCTTCTGAGGTTGTGCCTGCAGGACAGGAAACAAACATGAAGAGCTGTGTGTTGGCTGTTAGTCCTCATGTTGCTCATTCACCCAACTGTTCTGTTGTCTGAATGTCTCTAAGTTTAAAAAAGTTTACGGCTGTGTGAGATTTTACATCAGCTTGCATCTCATCATTAAGGTCCTTAGTTTCAGTGGGCATCGCTGTTTTTTCCTCTTGGCTTTGTTATGATCTTATGAATGTCTGCATCAGGTTGTGTTATAATGGAAACAGCAGAAAGCAAAGAGCTGAGGAGGTGGTTGGTTACAGAGGTGACTCTTGAGGCACAGAGATGCCAGAACTGGTCATTTGTGTAAAATCAGAGGAAGAGAGAGTGGGATGTTTTTTAGTTCATGCTGAGATATTTGGAATGAATGTGTTGATTAATCTGCTTTAGACCAGGCAGCTTGGTGAATCCTAGATGATTTGGTACATTGAAGCAGAGAGTCGTCTTTAAGTGCACGCAGTGACGTGAGACTTTTGAGAACAAAATCTCTGGGACTTGTGACTATATTTGGGTCAATGACGTGACGGTAATTTTTCTGTGTCCATATTAGTCAAATTTAAAAGGGTTAAAATGTGAAAATAAATGTATGATTAACTTGCACAGATTCTTTTTTGGGGACCCAATATAAAATTTCTGCTTTTAATCCATTTTAAGATAATATATTAGAGAATTATGGCAAAAATGTCTAAGTGGTGTAACCATATAAACTTGCGGCAAAAACTTCAACTGCTTAAAAACACTATTCTTTCTATTCTAAATAAGACACCATATCAACTAGCTTGGCATGACCTTATATTCATACTTTTTTGTATTAGATAAAGGTAATAGAATACAATGTTGTAAATACAAAATTTAAATTGGGAATCATGTTACTACAGTTTCAAGTGGTTTAAGAGGCCATTAGTATTGTAAATATGTCATGACAGGACAATAGTTATTTTGCGCTCACTGAGCTGCCTGTACAGTGGTATTGATCTTCTCATCTCAACTCAACAGACAAGAAAAGAAACATCTTGAGAAGTTGGATCATTCCTTCAATACATGAGTTGAAATGATGCTTTCAAGAATAATTTAGCATTTAATCAGCCGTTGAGAAGTGGAGGCTTTAATCAGGCCCTGATTGTTGGCCAGTTTGCTCTGTAGTGGTCTCCATGTCTGTTCTTCACCCAGGCCCAGTGCTCTCCTCTCTCCTCGCATTTACCTACGTATATGATGAGCTCATTATAGCTTCTTTGAATGAAATCTGAATCTGCAAGGAAACTGTAGCTGTCAGAATGAAATGTGAAGGCTTAAATTCACTGAGACTGTCCTGTCCATATATCTTTTGTTCAGACCCTTATCATGGCCCCTAGTTATGTTCTGTATAATGGAAAAATCCCCCATCAGGAAGAGTTTGTTCTGGATGGATCATGAATATGACACATGAGAGAGGTGTTCGATTGCCTGATTGCTGATTGTAACCATGACAACCAAGTTTGTCTAATATTGAGTAAGTTCTTAGTTGATCCAAAATCACATATTTTCCTGCACCTAACCAAATCATGACTGTTGTTATAGCAACCAGGTCGGAGGAGTTGTTGAAAGTACGATGTTTCCCTCTGAAGTGTAGCTGAGTAGAAATATAAAGCAGCAGAAACTAAAAACACTCAAGTATCTCAAAACTGTATCTATGTAAAGTACATTTGACTGAACCAGAGACAGTTTCACAACAGTAGCTACATCATCATGTTCCTCTCTCTGGCTCTTACCCAGCAGCAGCGGCTTCTCTTTCTGCCAGTGGCCCTTCTGGAAGGCAGTGACGGCCTGCTCCTTTATTAATTCCCCATCGATATATGGACCCCAGGTCTCGAACACCTCCAGGAACCTGAACGGGTTCACGATCTTCGAACCTGAGATCAAAACCACATCATCAGCATCCAAACTGCAGTCTGGGTGTTATAACACAGAGCAGACTGTTACATTAAACCTGCTCCTGGGTGGATATTTTGGTTTTTCTTAAGGCAGCAGAGCTGAGACGTAGACGTGTAGTCACCACCAGTCTGTTTTCCTTCCACATTTTTGGGATCAGACAAGGAGCTGATGATGCAATCACTGAGTCAGTGATACTGATCAATAACCCTGTCAGCCCCGTGGATGTATTACAGTCATTCTGTGCTGTGAGGCAGTAAAATCTCTCTAATTGCCCCTTTAGAGGCTCAGCGCTCCTTTGTTTTCATGATTTTGTTTTCCAATATGCCACTGCTCCAGATAAAAATAATGTTTTTCATCATCTCCTGCAGATAAGCACACTACATCGTGCTGTATTATGTAACTGTGTGGGCAGCCTGAAGAGGTGCTCTAAATTTGTGGGAGCGTAGGCTGGTGTTTGTGGCAGCCTACTTGTTTTCATCTGGGCGGTCAGGACGGCCTGCGGCGTGAGAGACAGGAGGCAGACGATGTCGCTCACAGAGCAGTTGGTCTGTTTAGCAAAGTGTTTTCCCAGCTTCAGGGCGTCATGTCTGAGAAAGAGATGCAGAAAAACACAATTTCATGTCAGACTGATGTCTTCTCCCTCGGCATGCTGGGAAATCACTGAGAGGTTTGAATGATTTAGGAGCTTTAAAAATTGAGGTAAAACGTATCTTTCTCATTTGACTCTTGAGGCCATGGGATGTCAGGCAAATGATTTATACATCATATTTTTTTGAGCTCAGCCAGTGATGCTGAGGAATCATCAGTAACCAGTATCGACTCACCTGGTCTTCAGAGGGATGGAGAAGGGCAGGCTCTGCAGGGCAGCTTGTTTGAACAGAGGTTTACTGCTCTGGATCATCAGGTGAAGACTCACTGACTGAGCTCCTGCACTCTCTCCGAATATTGTCACCTGACACAAGAAACAGACACGTCATTAAAACCCTCAGGGGGCGACTTCATATTCTGACAGAAAGAGGAATGAGCTGAAATCTGAGCTAACGTCAGAACCCAGGAATCCTGTCAGCTGTGACTTTTTGTTGCTATTTTGCCAGCAATTTGTCAAACAGAAATGAAATGTGACAGGGACATCATGGTGAGTCCCATTGTTAGAATATCCTTTAGTCTGATTATGTCGTATCATGGCTGTGAGCAAGGTTTTACTAACAAGACATGATGCCTCATCTCCCTCCTGTCTCCTTCACTCATAACAATATATGAACTTTTAAAGGTCTATGTTGTATAACGGTAGGTGTGCATGTGTTCTTTGATGATCTAGGTTCTTTACCTGTGAAAATATCAAAGCCTCAGTCCACAGAGAAATGCACACAGCCTGTATTTAGTAACTTAAAAGAGCTGTTAGGACTTCTGTAACTTTGTGATGTCACAACAAAACAGTCAGTGCTCTCAGCTAGGCCCAAACCCCACCCACGTCGACCCACCATTTAACGCTGCAGTATTTTGCTTCTCTTCGTGTTTATCTGAACTCTACTATACTTATTTGATTGTATAGAAAACAGTCAGCCAATCAAACAAGATGGTCAGGGGCGCCAATGGACCTGTTGTTACTAGGTTCTCCTGAGAGTCGCCCTCTGTCCATTTAATGAGGTTAGTGGGTTGTTTGGGTTCAAGTAAATGATTGAATGTGTGAGCATTTGTCTACTTGCCTTGCTGGGATCACCACCAAACACAGCAATGTTCCTCTGGACCCACAGAAGAGCCGCCTGCTGGTCCAAGATCCCATAATTCCCTGTAGCTGAGGTGTGAGGATCTTTGCCCGAAACAAGGAATCCAAACGCACCTTAAAGTCACACATCAATTCACATGATCAGTGACACATAATTGTCTCCAGCAAGACATTAATTTCCCCCAAGTTTCAAATTACCATTCAGATATCATGGCGTCTATTTTCCGTCTTGCAGGAAAGCAGAGTAATTACCAACACGTTATCCACTCTCACGCACGCTGACACACACACCCACACACGCATTCCACAATAAAGACTTCATTATTTTAACTAAAGTGATTAATGTCTTCCATGACAAGCTTGTTTGTTACAGTCAACCAGGCAACTTCAGTGCTGAAGTTCATCCATAATACGACATAATAACCATGAATATACAGATAAGCTTGTTTCCCTAAATTACTTTTCACTGGAGGAAGCTCATTACCACCAAACTTTCTTACCCAGTCGGTACTCCACGCTCACAATAACAGTCCGGGTGAAGTTGCTGATGAAGCGTCCATCATACAGCGGCTTGGAGGCAGAGCCAGCGATAAAATCCCCTCCGTGAATCCAAACCATGACGGGCAGTGGGCTCCGCAGAGGGGAGCTGAAGTTCACGTCCAGAGGGACAAAGATGTTGAGGTAGAGACAGTCCTCACTGACCTTTTTAGGGGCAAGAGACAAATCAATATCAATATTTTATTCAGTTATTCTAGGTGTATGAGACAAGCTACTACAAATAATCCTCAGTATTTGTGTAAATTTGTAAATAAATCATACTGTAAGCACTGATGCTGTCAGATATTGTTAGTTTGGATGACATAACACTAATGTTGCTTTTTGCCCTTCACTCCACCTTTATTTTTTGTCATAAAGGGGATAGGCAATATTTTTTTCCCAGAGGGCCACTGACTCAGATAAAATAAGTGAAGGGCCACATAAGGGGCTTTATGCACAGCTCCACTACTTCCTGAAATAAGCCAGCTCCTTTATTTCCTGTCTTACATTATTGGACCAATTGATTAATCCAGGTGTGTCTGAGTCGTCACAATGGTCAGGCACACCTGGATAAATCAGTTTGTCCAATAATGTAAGACAGGAAATAAAGGAGCTGGCTTATTTCAGGAAGTAGTGGAGCTGTGAGCTGTGCATAAAGCCTATTGAAAATCAAATTGGAACATTACATACATGACATGTTGCTGAATTAAATTATGTGAATTTGGTAGACATAGTTGCTTTACAATAGGCTATTTGCCAGCCCAGAGGGCCTGGGTCCTTGTTTCAAAAACCAATAACTTTACTATACTGACTTCTTTGCAGCTGTATGTGTTAATCTGGTGTAAAGATTACACAATCCACATAATTGCATATCAACTTTTAAATCAGCCTAAATATCTTCTAAGTTGTCTGCTACGCACCACCGGTCACTGTTGAAACACACTCTGAGTATGACTCAAGGCTGGTTTTACTATTAGGACATGACTGAACCAATGAATGAAGAAAATAATATTCAGACACTGCTGTTTAACAGATACATGATCATATTCATGAATATTACAATATAGTCAAATCCTTTTGCGTTCTGATTTTTTGAGACTGTTTTATATGTATAGATATTGTATACTTGAACAACACAACACAGCACAGACCTGCATCACTGAATAAGGAAAAGTTTAGGCAAATAATTTGAACAAGAAACATAAACTCAACAAACTAATTTTCTGCTGTGGTGTTTAATCCCATCTAAATCTAGACAGCGCCCTCTGTTGGAATTGAGTCACATACTAGTACGAAGTCCGATTGGAGATAATGTGATACATTTCTGTTTTGTTTTTTCATTTGAGGATGTTGTGGGCTGGATTGAGATGGCCCGTGGGCCATAAAATGCCCAAACAGGTCCACTGCCAACATGTCATCTGAGGTTATGGATCATTTTAGAGGCCTGAGGAAAGTTACATGTTTTGTTTGAAGTATTGCTCCAGGAGATATATTTGTTGTTTTAAGAACTGAAAACCATCTCAGTGTAGTTTTCTATCTGCTCCCTCTGGAGCTATAGTAACAACAGGTCAGTCAGCCAATCAGAGGAGAGTCTGCAGACTGGTTGGTTTGTGACATCACAAAGTTACAGAGGTCCTGATGGCTGGTTTTAAAGCTCAGTTTCTGAATACAGGTTGTGTGTATTTCTCTATGGACTGAGGTTTAGATACTTTCTCAGTATTAATCTATAATCAAAGACAATACATCTACATTGATATAAAAAAAAGGAGACCTTTAAAAAAATACAGTAGATATTGTACAGGTTACAGTACTAATTATTGTATCTTTAGGCTAAACATATAGTATAAAGCAGGCTACGTTTAAATCCTGTGTGGTTCCTGCAGGTGCTGGGCAGGAGCATTTAGACCTCTTGAAACGTAATAATAAAAAATAATCCACATTTTGACTTTTGGTGTATTGGAGGAGGCTGGACTCATGTCTGCGTCCCTGTAGTGAGAGACAATAGTGTGCATGTGACAGCAAACCAAAGCGAGAGAGACGCACTATTGGTATGCATCGGGTGATCAGCTTTAATTGGAATGAATAGACGCCACAGTCCAGTTCTTGTAATGCGTCCATGGCTCAGTTCTCTAATATACTGGCGATTCTGTAGCTGTAACCACTAACAACTAGATTTATGTCTCTATAATGTCTTTGACTTTGAGGAAGTTTATATTTCCAAAGTTCTATTCCTCTGTCAGAGCAAGTGTCATATTTAATGTTAGTGAAACTTGTTTTACTGTTAGTGTGAGTCACTCTGTGCCACACCAAAGGTGCAAACCTGTTTCCTAATGTGAAATGTGAAGACAAAAATACAAATAAGTGAGAATTTCCTCACCAGTCGAGGACACTCCTCTGTGATGGGTCCACTGCAGGCCTGCATGCATGCAGCCCTAGGAAAGGAGGCATTATAAACCCCCGGCCAAGGACTGGTGGGTCTGGGGGGCTTCCAGCGGTAGGCCCCAACAGGAGGGTCTGCATACGGTATCCCGTAGAATATATGGCCCTTCTCCACTGTAATCCCCTTGATCTGGCCATCTTTGGTTAACACCACAGGTCCAGGTGTCCCATTTGTATCCCGATTGACTGGCTCGTCCTTGGGTGGCTCGGTGACTGAGCGGAGCTCCGAGCGTCCCAGCTCCTTCAGGGAGTTTATCTCAAAGTCTCCGTTGATGACGAACGGCTCGTCTCTCACCAGCAGCCCAGGGTAGATACTTCTCAGAAAACTGACAAGGTCGATGTCATCATCATTTTTCGTCTCCTCTCCAGAGGCCAGCACTAAACCTAGTGTGCACAGCAGCAGCAAACAGTGCCAGCTCTCCATATTGCCTTAGAACACTTATACTTCCCCAGACCCTGGCGCTCAGATCATGATTTGAGTTGAATTATGTCCCAGCTGAGGTAGAAAAGTTGCAACCCCCACACCACAACCCGCAGTCTGCAGCTCTACAGACAGTGCATTCTTGTGACTCCAATTTAGCTGGTTGCTTATTAAGATTTATCAGACAAAAGCTGCTCTGTCTGATGGCTGAGTGACGTCCAGTAGACCCTGAACTGGACGCTGGAGCAGGACCACTAATAGAGGACAAGTCGTCTTTCCTTTGCTTAATTTAATCACTAAGTCACACACAAAAGGTAAATGAGAGTAAGTCATGCAACAGGCCGTATGAAGGAGTGAAGGGTACAAACCTCATGAGCTCCACAGTTAATTCTGAGGTGTCTGATGTTTACACTTTTTTTTTTCCAATTGTAATTTATTCTAGATGTGGCTGTTGTTTTGCTATAAAACACTGAATATGAACATCCAAGGGACATCCTTTCTTCTACTGAGGTAGCATGCTACTCAGCTTGTCATGAATAGATAAATAGATGAATAGATATCCTTTTAGATTATGAAGGCTAAAAAAGTGTTTTTTAATTTTAAGTTTGCAAAATATTACATATTCTGAAAAGCCACAGCAGCATATTGCCATTTGACTGTTGGTGTGATTACCTGTGGTATTTTTCTATCTCCTGTTTATCTGCAATTTCCTTTTTCTGCTATGAATTTCAAACTTGGATTCATCAGTAAACAGATCCTCTTTCCAGCCCTCTGCTGCTATTTCTTAGCCAACCCCGAGCATTTGGCCTCGCCCCCCCCTCCTGAGAAGTGGCTCCTGCTCCTGGTCCTCTGAGACCGTGACAACACAGCCGTCTTCTGCTAATTGGAGTCTTGCGTTCTTTATTTAGAAAATTCTGTGTCTGTGATGAAGCTGCTTTTCTATCTCTCAGGGAACAGAGCTGAGGCATTGATCTACTGATGGTTTGGTCACTTGTGCTGGGCCTGACATACAACTGATCCATTTTCTACCTAAGTGAATCACAGCTCCATGCGCTGAACCACCTAGAAACCTTTAGTCCAGCCCTGACCTGATGCTGAAAGAGCCTTTCTTTAATCCAGATGCCATTTTCAGCAGGAAACACACAGCTACAGTAAACACAGAGGAGTTTGACTGCTTCGCTGATTAAGACTAAATAAAATGCATTAACGTCACCCTGTGCATTTCAGCCCTTCTATATGGCCACATTTACAACCCAGTCCAGCTGAAGTGAAAAATGCCCTTTTAACCATTTTAGATAACAGCCTTGGTCGTATTGTGCACAAAGTAAACCTGTGTTATGAATAACCAACTGCTTGTCTATACTACTTACACAAATACACAAATCTCTCCAAAGCAGTATCATTGAAGATTGTCACTTATCAAAGTCTTATTACATAAATCGTATAGTCTGGATTTTGTACTTTTTGGTTGAAAAATAGGAAACTGAGATGACCAGTGTGACAACGTCCCCGTGATAAGAAGCCCCAGTTTCCCCTACTGCCTATTACATACTCACTACCTACGAAATAATGACTAAGAAGCCATTACCAGTGTTCACACCGATAATTTCACCTATGCCCAGCTTGAATATTTTATCAGGCCAGAGTGTTTATGCAAATCATGTCTAGGCATTTGCATAGCTGGAAATTATGGGGGGAGACAGGGAGGACCTTGTGAAAATAAGGAATGAAAAACAATTCCATCTCCCACTCCCATCAACAAAAAGGCCACAAGAAAAACTATTTAAAAAATAGGCTTAAACATTCTTTACAAACAATTAAAGGTCCAGTGTGTAAAATAAGGGGGGAACAGTGACATCTAGCATTCCGATTCTATTATTTATCTAATACATAATTCTATAGTTTATTTATGAACGTGTTACTCTTGAAATGTGCTCTCTGGTTGGCTGGATTTTCCATTCTGTACAAACATGGCGGCGCAAGATGGCGACACTCGCTAAGCAAGACCCTTGCTATATGTATATATAAAAGAAGAATTATAAGGCTATGAAAACCAAACAGATTTTATAGCGATTAAACACTTATACAAATATATTCATTGGTAGTAGGCTATATTCAGATTCACACTGTCCCTTTAAATAGTAAACCTGTAGTAAACCTGCTAACCCAATGACACAGTAACTGCCAATCAACAGGGACACTGCATTTCACCCCACAGGTCCATCAGTCCACCACTGCATGCAGAGAGAACGGTGTCAGGAAGAGGACCTGGGGGGCTTACCACGGCCGGGGACATTAATGGAGGGGGAGAGGGTCCTGAGGCGGACCATCTGAATACTGCCCACCATCCAAATGACAGTCAAAGTGCTGCACAGTGACAGGACACCACCAGCAGGAACCCAGCCACCATCCAGCCCACAGCTCCTGTCCTGAGGAAGAGACAGCAAACAGTTACTACAGCTCCACAGTGTGTGAGGGGGGGGCACACACTGGAAGGTAAGAGCAGGACCAAAAGGCTTTATTTGATTTAATGAGAGGCTCAACGACTCCACCTGTTTGACTGCTCCTCCCCGGCTCTGTTGTCCCACCACATCTCTATACTTCCTATAAAACATACACTGAGGTCATGTATTTATCGTCATATATCACTTGTAGAATTATATGCATCTAGATTTGTTCACATTTCTCCAAGTATGACATGTCTGGAAAGAAGCAAACAAATTAAAACTTACTCAGATGTGCAGCACCAGCCTCAGTCTGCCCGTCTTCATCAGAACCTCTGTCGTCATGTTTGTAGCTAAACAAATACACATGAAAAATACTCCAGGATTATTGTTCTCAGCTGGTAAACATGACAATTCACTGTTTCAATCATCTCTCTCTTTTCACTGTATCAACTTCAGTGACCTGTGCTATAGAAGGCAGTTGTTTTGACCTGCTGTCTTTATCTTACAGCGCATGAATGTTTCCTGACCTGCTGAAGAGGATTGGAGCTGCCCTGCTCTTTACTTTGGCTGGTTTCTGTTTGATTCCCTGTAGCTCCACTCTCCTCGCTCTCACGTTCACCTCCACTGGCTGGCTGGGCGTCTGATTGGTCTAAACTGAGTATCTGTCTTTTCTTTCCTCGCTGTCCATCTCTGCCAAACATTATACTCAACACAAAAATACACATTAGTAAAAGACTACCAACTACTTTTTTAACTAAGCCAACTAAACACAAATGAGCAAAAATAAAACTTATCTAGGAGCCAAACAATGCTTACGTCATACTGAATGCCCATACCTGCCTCTGCTGGCCTAGACCACTGTCTGTGACATGTTGTTGCTACTAATTACTAGAACTAACTCTGTCTTTTGGTGTTTCTGTGTTGTAAATAATCCTTACTAATAGCCCTGTTCTTTTTATGCTCTCTCAACTTTAGGCTCTCTAAAGAATCCTGTAATGTTTGTAAAAATCCTGGCTATTAACTCTTTTTATGTTCTTGTTCTTGCTGAACGTCTGTATAGTTGTGCCGATTTGCTATTGTCCGTTAACCAATATTTTCTCCTTTACAGCCCTCCTGCCCCTTCCCCTCAAGAAGCTTAAGCCTCATGTCAGGCCATCATTGTAAATAAGAACTTGTTCTTAATTGATTCCGCCTGGTTAAATAAAAAAAAAATAAAAAAATCAGGCTACGAGGAACTAAGGGATTGCAAAAGCTGAAACTTTTCTACAAACTAAAATATATTAATAAAGGAAACTTTAAAGTTAAAACTTGAAAGTAATTGGGTTTTTTTATAGTAAGAAGGAAACTTATCTACAGTGGAAATGTTTTTTGTATGATTTTTTTTTTATATAAAGGAAACTTAACACCTAATAAATAATGAAATAGAAAGGAAACTTATCTACAAACTAAGTTGATTTTTTTTTCTCCTCTAAAGAAGGAAACCAATATAAAAACTTAGTGGAAATAGATTTTTAAAAAGGAAACT
Organism: Trachurus japonicus; assembly: GCF_045865225.1. NCBI lineage: Eukaryota > Metazoa > Chordata > Actinopteri > Carangiformes > Carangidae > Trachurus > Trachurus japonicus. The sequence goes on from NC_140929.1 coordinate 20,266,526, forward strand.
AGAGGAAACTTATCTAGAAACTAAGTGGATTTTTTTTTGTTTTGTTTTTTTGGTGTAAAGGAAACTTAGCTATATAAATTACAAAATGTGTGTGTGTGCTCCATGGCTGGACCAACCATGGAGCGCTGCTCCTCACATCTCCCGACTGTATGGAGAGTCAGTCAGCCAGGACATGACCATGTCTGCTACTGCGTTGTAAGCAGTGGGCAGGAGACCACCAGGCTGGGGGCGGAGGGGGGCGGGCCAGAGGGGCAAGGACATGACGTCGTCATACAACATGTCGTCCTCGGGCTCCTGGAGACGCCTGGGCTGGACCTGTTGAAGTTTAGAGAGGCAGAGAGCAGGAGGAGGGTCAGACTGGAGCAGCTGCACCCTGTTGGGAGAAATGTTGGTGGTTGTGACCGACAGAAAAACAGGGAGCAGGTGGAAACCAACATGTGTGAATTAGACAGAGCCTGAGAATTACCACCTGACCCGACCCGGCCCGCTGGTTTTTAGGCCGAGACCCGAACTGAACCCGGCCTGAACCCTAACAGCGATGATTCACAACAAACAACATATAATTTACAACCTGCGAGAAATGTGTTTTATGAGGAAAAAAAAGGAAGCCCGAGGCCCGAGTTATTTGCATATTTTTTCAGCCCGAACCTGCAGGTCCAGTGGCCTTTGTCAGGTTGGCCGAGCCGTTGAGAACTCTAGTGTGAATGTTTGTAAAGCTGACCTGCGGGGCCGAGGTGGAGGTGGAGGGCTCGGGGCTGGAGCTCTGGTCTGACGGGGGTCGTCTCTCCTCTGGGGCCCGGGAGCTGCTCTCCTGGTCCCTGGCCAGCTTCCTGCTCTGAGCTGCCTGTTGATAGGGAGAGAGGTCAAAGGTCACAACAGTTCAGCTGAAGCCACTGATGTTACAGCAGCAGCCTGAGTTTTCCTCAACAACATTATACACACTATGACCATCATAGAAACACAGTCCTCAGTCTATTGGGAGCCACTGCAGCACATCCCATTGTAACCTGTGTAATTAAAGTGCCACCTGGTGGATGTTCAAACCAGTGTGCTACGGAGGTTCACATCAATTAAACTCCACCTCGGTTACATCATAAACAGTTTATGAATTACAATATGAAGCTGTGAGGAAATACACAAACAGTGTTAAATCTCTGGGTCTGGTTTAGGACGACACACACTGACTCAATGACAGATTTGACAGTTACCACCTCGACCAAACGCTGAGCTGCTACAGCCCACAGAGCCCACTGACAGCAGACGCTCAGACATGTGATACTGCAACACACACTTCTATCCACAACTGTCATCACACGGCGACACACACCGACCTCTGTACGGCAGCGACTCGTCAGATTCACTGATCGGACAGATCGGTTCGATTTCACGGGACTGATCGCAAAAACCGAGGTGGAATCGAGCGCACGGTCTTCACACGTACACCATCACCTGGGCAACGCATGTGGACCTGAAAGGAGAAACAGTCAGTGGGTCAGATGCAACCAGAAAGGCCTAAGACAGATGTTACAGCTGCTCCCAGGAGGACCAACAGGAGGTGAGGGGAAGCAGCTGAGCCTCCTGTGGTCAGATGATGTCTGCTCCTGCAGGGACACACTCAGGACGCTCCTTTATGTCCTTTATGTTCGCTGGTGATGGAGAATCTTACCTTCGCTCAACATGGTGGAGAGCAGAGAGCTGAGGATTCAGTCCTCAGTGGTGTGGAGCTCCTGGTAGGAGCTGCTGGAGATGATCTACCTCCCTGCAGGTCTCCAGCAGAGGGAGCTACCTCTGATCCTCACAGACAAAGCCTCATCCACAGTGATGGAGGTTGGAGGCTTTGCCAGACTATCTAATATTTCCACTGACCTCACAGTAAAACTACACTTGATGTTCTTCATGATAAATGCAAATAAACTCCTTTTTGTATAGAAACAAAGGGAAGAGTTCCCAGTTGGTGTCCTGTTCTGAATGCACCATAGTTCAACGGGTCCACTGTGGCACCTGTTGCCTCCTCTACTTGGGTAAAAGTGCCTCCCTATGTTTCACTTTATTTGTTTTGTAATTATTTGCATGACATTTAGTTTTTAACGGACTTAAAATAATATCTGACAATATCTTACAAACCATTTAACTGTATTGTAACATTCCATTGTTCATTTGTCATAGCATCACAAACAGTTTTCTGCCATATGCAGTGGTGAGCATTGACTGTCCTTCACAAGCATTTTACAGTATACCATACCATACCATACCAGCACTGAAGTTATAGGCATTTATATTACAGTCATTAAAAAGGTATCTATCTATCTATCTATCTATCTATCTATCTATCACAGGTGACTCATAACAAGTGCGTGAGGACACACACTGTAACTGTCAGACAGAGTGAAGGTGTCTCACCCTGCTGGTGGAGCTGCTGGACCCTCTCCAGTAGTTGTGGTCCTGGAGGTGACGTGACATGGGACACATCTGGAACCATGGACACACAGTTTAGGATGAGACTCTGCTCACTTCAACACCATATTGATACAATGTTTCCTTCTTCAGTCAAACATCTTTCTACTCAGTATGAAGGCCTGTTCACTTTTCAATGTGTCTGTCTGTGTATGGCTCCAAAACACATCACACTGTCACGTTACTACTGCATCTTTAAAACCAGCCAGGCTGAATTCAAACTGGTGCAATTTGGAATATTTTGTTTAGTGGTAAACAACTGAACTTTGTCATCAAGATGAAGGTCATGTCTGTCACATTCAGTTGTTTACACCAAAGACTTAGCCTATATATTTCAGGCTGAAGCATGTTGTCACTGAACAAACGTTTTTCTGTATTATTGAACATTCTGTTCCTCCAGTCGAGGCTCGACTTTATATAAATTGGTTTACAAGTTGTTAAACCGGTTAAATCCTCACATTTTCCGTGATAAAGCTGCCCAGGGGTCAGTAGTCGTCGCGGTGGCTCCTTCTGGCGTCGAGTGCTTCTTGAAATCTGCAAAAATTGTCGAGTGAAATCTTTGTTGTAACTTGTATTGAACAGAATTTCTTTCTGAATAATACGTTCGTTCTCCATAGTAACCGGCAGCTGCCAGTAATCAACATTTGATTATTGAACTATTTTATGAATGTCTACATTTATTGAGGGATTTTTAAATTATTATTTGTAACACAACTGAAAATAAAGTATTGTGCAATATTCCCTGAGTAGCATAATAGAAATATAGCCTATTACTTGCGTTTATTTCTTTTCTATATGTATAATTCATTTATTAACCTTTAGTTTCCTTGATAAGATAACTAACATTAACATTTTAATAGCCCAGTCCGTCTTATATCGTTTTTAATTTTTAAATCACACACAGTAGGCTATGTTTTTTTTTTTAAACAACGTTTTATTAGGCTACGTCATAAATAAAGATGGATAAATACGGTGATAGAGGAGAAAGCTGTTCCCGCCTTCTGACTCCTTCATTCCAGTTCATCCAGGTGAGCGAGGCCTCGCGCACCTGTCCCTCATTAGGACTGTCACTTCCTGCCAGAGCCTGACTCTCGTAAACACAGCATGCTTTCCTTTGGCGAAATGATGATGAACATGTAAGCAGATGAGTATTACAGCTCTTATCTCAGTCGAGTTGTTCAGCGGATTAATCGGTTTGTAACATTTTCAGGAACTCTTTACGGTTTTCCTTCATCTTTTTCATCCTGGTGCCTCATCCCATATCGTTTGGTGAGTATCACCATCACACTGTAGGCCTTTCCGACATGTTCCTGTCCTTAGATAAACTAAATTGACATTTGATTTCATTGATTTTCTTCCAGGACGCTGCGACGATATTTCCTTCTCCCTGTGTTGGCTGAGCAGGGACGGTGCTCTGGAGAGGTACAGTAGCCTGAACACACGAGATTTAATTAAGTAGCTCGTGCCAGACAAAGTGCGTTTTGTGCCTCATGATGAGACGTTCAAGTGAAACTGAATTTTGAAAAAACGAAGTTCGCTGTACCAATAATTACACAGCTCTGTAGGGTTTTTTTTTTTTTTTTTTTTTACCTATCATTATAATGCTCTGTTCTGCATAGTAGCCTACTTTTTTTTTTTTTTTTCAAATTTGAATCTGTTATCCTACTCTAATAAAATGCTGTAGTTCAAACTGATGGTCTTTCATAGGCCTACAGCAGACCCCCTGCATGCTCTATGAAATATTTTCCTGTGTGAGTAAATGTAATGTAATGTGTGTGATACATTGACCGTAATGCACATGTAGCTATAAAACCATGGACATTAATCCCCCACTGTTTGGGAAACCTTCCCTCTAAACCTCATTGCCAGCTGCAGAGGTTTGGTTCCATCCAGGAGGATTGGGACATGGTCTTGCACTTTCACTTTCACTGCTACTTCCCATTCTTTCAGGAAGAGTGGAAACATATGGCTGAATGGCACAGCACTGAAATCCATCAGGAAGGAGGGTAAAGTGAGCTCCCTGACTGTGTACCCAGCTGTAGAGAACTGGCTCACTCTTCAGTATGGAGGCTTTGTCCAGTCCTGGGGTTTCACAGTCTCTCCACGTAGGCATGCTAACTTTATTCCTGTCTGATATTTAATTTTCCATAATTATAGGATAGTAAATGCACCGTGTGTTGTTTTTTTTTCCGCTCTAAGGTACAAAGTTCACTAAAATCAGAGGCAAGCAGATACCTCTAGAGCATCCAACAAATGCCACAAAGGTACATCTGACATAACAGGAATCAGACTGCAGTTTTATACACATAAACAGCCATGCTAGATTTCCATACACACATTTTATACACGCATCATGCTGTGTGTTTTGATTGGGCTCCCTCGTCCTCTCCTCAGGGCATCCTGGACTTGTTCAGTCCCACTGAGGTGTTTGCATGTGAAAACGGCACTTTGTTCTTCCACCAGGATGAAAACTTCTTCCTTGCCTTCGGTGAGTGTTTGCTTCTGTGTAATTTCCCTGCCGTCAGTTTCTGAGGTTAGAATTTGTGTTTTGAGGTTAATGCTGCTTTTTAGGGCTGATGTGTGAGTCATGTCTTAAAGGAATAGTTGAGCATTTAAGGAAACTCTTTTTTGCTTGCTAACCCACAGTTGAATGGAGAGGCTCTGCATCCCTGATCACAACGTTGTTTTCTCTCGTCCAGGCCACACTACACGTCCCCCCATCAAACTGGAGGCCAGGAGCCCCTCCATGCTGCTGGTTTCCTGGCTGAAAACGAGTCCAGCTGTCAGCGACAGCCACGCCGTGACCCTGTACCATGTGGAACTGGACTCCTACAACACACTCAGCGTGGATTTTACCACCCTCAACCACTACCGCTTCACAGCTCTGGACTCGTGCAGCCCCTACGTGGCCTGTGTGGAGGTCGCTGACGCTCACTCCTTCACCTGCCTCTCTGCTCTCACTGGTACGGACCGCTGGGTGAATGAATTAGCCGTCATGACTTGAAGGACCACCTCACACTAATGTCAACAACCGTGTAGACACTGAGCTAACACACATAGTTCTGGTTTTGTTAGTCCATATTTTCAGATGTGTCTAAACCTTTTATTTTAACACATGCAGAAATGTCAGATGTGCACCGTTAGCCTGGATTAAAAAAAAAAATCTAAAGATTTAATTACAATACGCTTAAAAAATCCAAGTTAAATGCCATTATACAATCCTGAGTAAATTCTATTAATCTTATAGGCATTGGCGAATGTATGATTGTTGTATGTTTTAGTCAAATGACCTTAAACTTAAAAGTTTTTGTCATGCCACACCTCTTTTTCAAATCCACTGAGTTATGAGAGGCCGTCCAGTTGCAGAGTACTGGACCATCTGCTTTTAAAACTTGATAAAGTTCTTATTTCCAGAGGATTGTGGCTATGTCACCTATATTATTGTCACATGTATCCATCCTCTGCAAATATGAAGATATAAGGTTATAACAAAAATCAATTATCATGTGTATTGGTAAATATCTGTATTATACATTACATTAAATACATTTTTATTTATATATGCAAGTTTATTAAAATCACAAACTTACTTGAATTATGTATATGATTATATACTGTATGTTTTTCTCTTAAATTTCCCTATTCATTTTGACTTATATTTACATTCTGGAAAATTGGTGTCAGACTTTTGATCCCATTGTTTTTAATATCAACAGGATTTGAGATGATGTAACATGTTTCTACAATATAAACAAACATAGGTTTACATAGACATATATATTTGCATGAGCTGGATATGAACCTCAGTCTTGTCTGTTGTAGCCATGTGTGACCGTTTTCAGCAGCACATGTAAATACCGTTTTTCCACCAGACCCAGGTGTTCCCAAGGACTTCAAGGTGACGTCCTGGAACAGCAGCAGCATCTCGTTGGCCTGGGACTGCCCTGAGAACAAGAAGTACTTTCACTTCCTCCTGACCGCCTTCTACCTCAACGGCAGCGACCACATCACAGAGCAGGTGGCCCTCAGGTACGAGGAGGACGGCTTTGAGTTCACCCTGTCTGAGCTGCAGCCCTGCAGAAGGGTGAGGTTTGGCCTGCAGACTGTCTGTCAGGCAGGGACGCAGCCTCGCTACAGCAAGATGGTCCTGAATGATGGAAACTCTGGTAAGTTCTGCACAGGCACCCAGAGCAGATATTAACTCACAACATTTAATTTTCTGAATTCTTTTTATTTTCCATGCTGTTTTTAGTGTTAACATCAGTCATGTGAGGCTCAAATCTTAGCAAAATTTAGGTCGTGACTTGCATTACCATGTGCTCACTTATGTGGTGGTTCTTTGTCCGTTTAGCATTTTCCATTATCACTTATGGCCACTGTGTTTGTCTGTAGAAACACTGAAGTATGGTGGCCCTGAGTGATCAAAACACTGCAAATAAAAAAATGTGCATAGACAAAGCATGAGCAAATTCAGAAAACATCTCCATCACTTGCAAAGCACAATCAATATATACAAACAGACTGCAAGAAGTTCAGACAAAAACAGAAGTGATGTGTTTTCTTGAGCTGCAGTGCATTGAGCTCTCAGGGCCACCGTACTGAAGACGTATAAAAATCTAAATTTCTCATCGAAGTGAGTTTGTGTTTCAGAGATTTTCAGTAACTTCTGAGAAAGTATTAACACCTTGAAAAGCCAAAATATCAGTTCAAGTGTAGAACAGAGTTTTGTTTTCTTGCATTTCTTACCTGTGAAACACATGAAAATACAATGTAAAAATAAACCAGGTATTATTAGTTGTTTTGTGAATGTGTAGATTCCTGTAGTGACTGTAGTTACAGACGTCTTCTCTGACCCTCAGACCACTCCATGGTCTGGGACTTGCGTCAGACATCGCTTGGTCCAGACAACTACACCCTGAGGTGGGAGGTGAGGAACACCTCGTCCATCTCCATGTTCAGAGTTTACCATGAGGGGGCGCTGCAGGGCAGCACGCTCGGGACCAGCTACACCGTCGGGGGGCTGCAGTCATGCCAACAGTACCAGGCCAAGGTGGAGGCTCTGTGTGGAGACAGTGTGGTCATGAGTGTCCAGACAGTCACAGCACACACAGGTAATGTAGACGCTGATGACAGCATAGCAAAGACATAAAGATGTAAGATCACAGTGATGCTGCTGTTCAGAAACACAGTGGTCACTTACAGATGGGTACAGAACTTCTGATGAGAGAAAGTTAGACCTGAGGCTGTTTGCATTGTACAATAGAAATTACAGCTCAACATAAATACAGCAGAGAGACAAGGTCTAAGAAAAGGTGACAAAACAGAAAATATGCAAATCAAAGTAAATAAAGAAAGTGTACATTAGACGTTTAGACTGAAAAGGTGTAGGCTGAAGCTTAGCTTATTTTGTCTACCCTATTACAAATCAGGTTATATTAAAGACTATGCCGTCTACTAGTTCCATTGATCAGCAAATAAAGAAAGTCAAAAAGAAGAGAAAAAAACATCCTACTTTTGAGTGTTTTTTTAAAGAGGTTATGGTACTGCATGTTTTTAAGTCATTCTGAATCTGAATTCCGAATATACACACTCCTCTGAAGTTGTAATGTTGTTGTTAATTTTGAACATAAACTGTGCAGTTTTGAAGTCCACCAGTTCTTTGACTTTGAGTTCATATGTATTTATAGATAACTGATTGGTTGGTTGCTTATAGTCTGCTTTTATTTATGATGTTTATTGCTCTTTTTTGAAGTAAAAGGATTGGTTCAGTGAATGTTTTATCTTGCTAACAGAAGGCTGACACTGTTGGATACATAATCAGTTCTACAGGTATTTGATCACAAAACAAAATTGTGGGAATTTAACTTTTTAACAAACAAATGATCAGGTAAACTGGGGAGACAGAAGGATAATGTCATTTGTTCATATGAAAAAAGCTGAATCTGTAGCTGCTACCCACAGTTTACTGCTAATGAACCTCAAGAGTTTGTTTTGTTTTGTTTTTTTAGTAGAATGATAAAACTCCTCCACAGGCTGGGAACATTTGGCAGTTTGAACAGTTACATATAATTTTATCATCAAACCCAATTTCAGAATCTCTGAAATTCCAGATAAATTGTAGTAGGCTATCCACTTGCCGCTCTTTGCCATTGCCATTAACTGTCTCCATGGATACTATTACTACTACTTCTACCACCGTTCATATTGTATGAAGAACTAAGGAGGCTGAAATGTTTTCTGCAGTATGCAACACCTGAGCTTCTGATCAGAGATCAAAGACACAGCAGCTTCAGATCAGGCTTTGTTCAGTAAGGAGCTGCTCGAAAAGTTTATTCAGTTTATTAACTTAATTCATCATACTCCATCCATATAAAAGCCCGGTCATTGCTGCAGTACGTGGTGATCATCAGTAGTTGTTTTGTCTGTGTGTCCAGTTTACATAAAGTTTCTCTAATCTGTGTGTGTCCAGGACCTCGTGGAGTCTCTGAGCTCAGGTACCGCTCCAACGACTCCACGGCTCTGTGGACGCCCCGCGGCCTGCAGCGGGCGGCCGTGGCCTTCCTGTACGAGCTGTCCTTAGAGAACGGCACCACCGTCCAGAGCAGCCGGCTGACCGACAGCGAGCTGAGGCTGTCGGGGCTGGAGGAAGGGAAGACCTACATCCTGGACGTGTGGGAGGAGTGTGACGGGCCCTGGGAGGCTGAACACTCTCACCTGTGGTTTGAAGGATCTAATTCATCTTCAAATCTGCGTGCGAGGGCTGCAGGGTCTCATGATTATGACCTTGGTGAGTCTCAGAGTCACTACTCTCTATAAATGTTCATTGTCTTGATGTCTAGTTTAATGAAAGTGGTAAATGGCAGCCTGTTAGGTTTGTGATGATGAATCTAACCCACTTTATTTCCATTTTGTGGCTGCTGTAGAGATGGACATAGATCTGTCCAGCGTGGGTCTCACCATGGTCGTTCCCTGGTCACTGCCTGAGGATCTGCTGGATGGTGTGTCAGAACCAAGAGCCAAAATGGGAAAGATTTTTAAAGATAAGGTGGGACAATGTTCATCATTTTGGCAGATTTTTCATGCTACCAAATTAGATTAAAATTAAAATATCTGAATTTAATTTGAAAGTTTCTAACTCAGTGACATGACCCAGAGTAAAGCGGTGACCATGATAACAGCTGGTATTCTCAGCTCCTTCAACCGAGTTCACACTGGACTTTATAAAGGAAATGAGATGATGCAGCAAGTGAAACTCAACAGGTAGTTTAACCTTAGAACATGTACAGGATTTAATACAGGTGGCATGACAGTCACATGAGGTGGTTGAGACCAAATCTACATCTGCTCAGTATCGGCATGTCACATCATTGTGAGCATGTTAGCATGCTCACATTAGCATTAATTGAGTATGGCCTGGCAGAGTTGCTAGCATGGCTGTGGACTTTTGTTTCAGAATTGAGAGAGATTGAAAACCAAGGTCACAGTATGTGAGGATCACTTATTGTAAGAGCCTGAATGGCTTGAAAAGGTTGAATTTCATTTGTAGAGCAATAAATAGTTGGCAGTTAAAAAATATAAGGATTTTTTCCCCCTATAGTTCATATGTAGGCTACATTGATTATTACAGTAAGTTTTTTTTTTCTTTATGCTATCACAAAGATGTTAAGATTATATACAGTTACAGTAACTTTGAATATATGACAATAGGTGCAATGATTATTGGCTTTTGACTGCTGTGGGCAGTGGTAGAAAACATTCTGATGGGCTCACTCTCTTCCTCTATGTGTATATAACTCTCTATACATCTTGTATTTGTCAGTGTTGGAACAATAGAAATGGACATTTGTAGGATTCTACTGTTTACAAAAATAATGTACAGCACAAGGTGGTCCTTTTCTGTCCTTCAGTGTGGATTAAGATATAGAGACTTGTAGAGCGTTAAGATCAGTTTTGTCTTTATTCTAGACTGGGTTTTTTCTGTGGGAGTTCGACTTCAATTAAACTGTCTATTCCTTTATGTATTCACTTCCATCATTTAAATCCTGAAGTAAATCAATTTTCTTCCTCAGTAAGGTGAAGGTCATTTGTAATTGCAGTCATAGAATGAATTTCTTGGTCTTGAACACATGTTGGTGGGTGTGGGTGTGTTTTTCAGCTTCAGGAGCTGCTGAATGATTTCGATCAGCCGGCTCGTGTTGAACTGGAAACCTTTGAACCTGCAGAGGAACCGGACAAAACAGAGATTCTGTTCATGTCTTTCGATGCTTCTAAACCGGATGAGGACGTGCCCCTGCCTGCTGAAGATCTGCTGGATTACATCGGCTCCCTGAATGCAACCAATGTCTCGGTCGTAGATGGGGTCATCCACTGGGACGGTAGGGGCTGATGAAAGGCAGCTCAGCTTGGCTCAGTTGTGTCCTTGTCAGAGGAACCACCTCCAGTAACACACTGAATCAGTTCATAATCTGCTGTTTTGTGTGACTCTATCTGCTTGTGCTGTTTGTTTTGCGTAGGTCACGACCTGTGTGCGTCCGTGGAGTCGTGTCCTCGCAATTCTCTGTGCATCAACACTCTGGGCTCATTTACTTGTGTGTGCCGACATGGCTACTATGATGTGAGCCCTCTCGTCCAGCGTGTGGTGGCTTCATATCCAGTCTGCAATGGTACAATGACACCTTTCTTTATCTATTGAAATTCAGTGGATCCACTTAGAACAGTAGAACAATGTGCAGTCCATCTAAATCAGGGACAAACTCTCTGGTTTGTCAGTAAAGCAAATAAACAAACACAACCTTCTTAAAGGTCTCATATTTCACACATTTCAGTGTGTTTTTATTTAAAGTGTTGAGATATTTGTGAGTTTATCCTTTTCCACCAAAATGAGCAGGTAAAACTGGGTTTTTTGTACCTGGTTAAACCCACTAATAAAACCTCATATTTTTTGCATCATCCCGTTGAAAAACAAACACACAAACCATGAATGCAGTGCAGTAATAGAGAAGTGATCATGTCTGTTATGAGTGTGACCTGGCCTCTCTCACTTTAACCCCTGTTCCCACCCAGAGAAAGGCCTTTTCAGCCAGTGTCGGGACAAACTGATGACTGGTGGAATAGCCAAACCCTACCTGACCTCTTACGTCGGAGGAGAGGTGGATGTGAAGCTGAACGACGGGCGGTGCACTGTGAACGAGAGCCAGACTCTCTATTACTTCCACACCACACGAAAGTCATCCGAGTGTGGAACAGAGAGGAGGGTGAGTGACTCTGCTCGGCTAGGTTTTTAGAAAAGGTCAGTGATGTGATGGAGAGATTGTGTGCAGCGACATGAAGGATGGATAGTGTACTTATGGAATAAAGACACAACGTCCTTAGATACAAGATTCTCCTCACCTTCAGCGTTTCCTTATCCAGAGCTCTATCTGTTGTCATCATTCATGAGTGGAAATATAAGTTAATACACAAAAATATTCATGTTCACACAATTATTATTAACATACTGACAAGATGAGCAGCATTTAAAACTGTTACCTCCTCAGTCCATCTTTGTAGTTTTCCTGTTAATTACTTCAGTCTTAAAGGGATTGTTCAACATTTTGGCAAATTGGCCCATTGTCATAATCCCTATAGTCTTAGGAGTAGGTTCATTACCTTTAATCGTCGGTGCAAGCTATTTTTAGAACGGCGGAGCAGAGCCGTGAGCTGCTCAGAGCTATGCTACAGAGGCTAATGGAATTTCTTGGTTTCCCTCATCAAACTCATCAAATACACAATCCAACAACTCCAAAACGCTCTGGTGGACAAGTTGTGACCTGCACATTCACCACGCTATGAGATAATAACAGAACGTTATAAAACCGGGTTTTTCGGTAAGCAATCTCTGCATTTGCCTTGAAAACAACTCTGTCTCGTAACGAACCTACTCCTAAAACTATAGATACTTATCAGTAGGTGACGTCACGGTGCGTTCCACCTGGCCGCCGCCATGCTGGGTACCGAACACTGAGTTAACCTCTATTCAGCTCAGTGCAGCCACATCCTCTCTGACTAGAAGACTGCTGCCTGATGTAGTTTGGATATGGATATTTCTCATTTTGATGGCCTTGCCTTGAAAGCACACACCTCCAGCACCTTTCTGCTGAGACGATCTTTGACAGCACGGTGCGCCGCTCTCTCTCCCGTTAAAACTTAATCTAGCTCACCCAGCGGACCTCTCTCTCTCTCTCTCCTCGTCTCTCTCTCTCTCTCTCGCTCACTGTCTCTCTCCTGTTACTTATATGTGTTTAACCAAATACACGAAAAGCCAAATCAAATCAAAAATGCGTAGCCCACTTCTTTTTTCTTTTTTAACTCACAGACATTTTCATAAAGTAATAAAATATCTGGACATTTTGCCATTGTTAACATTGAGACAAAAGGCTGCAGGAATGGAAGAAGAATTCGGCAAATCATCTTATCACGCAAAAAGGCACAACAAACAGGTTTTGCACAATGGTTTGCACAAATAAGTCTTAATATGCGCAACACCTTCTCATCACAATCCACGCCATCTACACAGTTACGTTATCAGCTGTTATTAAAACCCAACTCATCAGGACGCGATGACCACCACTCACATTAAACAAACCGTTAACAATTAATAATCCACACTCAAACCGAGGCAGCAATAGTGTTAACTGTACTCAACAAGCTGTTATTACAAGGTTTACAACAGATATGACAGACAACCTGGGCCGTGTGTGTGTGTGCGCGCGTGTGCGTGTATAAGAAAGGGAGGGAGGGAGGGAGGGAGAGAGAGAAAGTAGGTAAAAGCTGCTAGCTGTTAGCTACCGTAGCTCAGGCGTCGGTCTCCCGTCAGGTAAAAGCTGCTGTTTATTCCTCAAATGAAGCTCATGAAGTTGTTGAGCCTCTCCGGTACAGTTATCCATCACTGCTGTTGAATTAGCCGCTAAACTGCTGGACGCTAAAACCGAGGGGGCGTCTGTGTGTTTACAATTCACGAAAGCAACGTGAACGTACGTGCTGCTCACACTCAGTAGAGTGAGGCAGCCTCCCTTGGCGTACATGTCTCCCAAGCTGTTTAATGACGGTAAAAATGAAACAAAGTAAATATCCTGCATCGTTTCTCTTTTCTGTGCTGCGCTGATCAGAGCGGCGTCCCTAGCAACGGTGTATTTTACTTAGCAATCTGTTAAACAGGAATAACAGACTGTTAAATGCAAAATCAAGATGTAAATAAATATCAGAAATATCAATAAATTATCGGAATACGACATTCAATAGAGCCATGTAATAAAAAAAGGTTTATCCACTATTTTTGTGAGATTTGATGTCACAGCCCATAGACTGCCTTTGGAAGTCGGTACCCAAGATGGCGCTGTGACCGGCTGCGAACGCTGTGTGACGTCACGTGATATCTATCAATAGGGATTATGGCAATGGGCCAATTTGCCAAAATGTTGAACTATCTCTTTAAGTCTCTCTTGACTCTGATTGGTTTGTTTAGCAGCAGGTGCTGTTGTTGGGAAGAGAAAGAAGTAAATCTGTCTGTTTTGTTTTGTTTTGTTTTGTTCTTTTCCTTTGAACAAGTGAGGGAAAGTACAGGAGACTAATAGCCCAGAGGTTGTTACCATGACAACATTTACTTATTAACACTAATCATGATACAGCTGACGAAGCTGAGTGTCACTGACTCTGCAGATATCTGTTCATAAATCAAACTACTGGATGAGTTCACATTTTCACCTGCTGACACCTTCACAGTCTGTAGGATTCATCCTTTGGGCACTGCTGCAAAAATCTTCTGCCACACCACTAAGCCTGGCTAAAAAGTGTGTAATATCTGAAATCTGTTATTAGTAAGGTTTAAATGTCAGAAGAGCCTGAGATCATTTTTGTTTTGTCAATTTTCATATAATGAATTCAAACCACCTCCCTGAAGGATGAAAATTATCAGCAGGTGGAGGTGGACAAAGTACAGCTAGCTACATTACTGGAGGGTGTGATACAAAGCTGATGATCAAAAGACAACTGAAACAACCCAATAACAGACAACTGCAAGTTCTTTTTTTTTTAACTTTTTATTTAGACATTTTAAACATTTTACAAAGCATGTCCTGACATATGACTTTGAAAATGCTTGTTAGACTGTACAAGAGAATGAAAGGTAATGTAAATGAGAAAATATACATGTTGTGATATAAACATTAGTAACAACCCTGACATTAATAGGTAGGAAAGCAGATATCTATAGATAGTAGCTGAGCATGATTCTCCGAAGAGGAACTCCCAAAATTACTCTGTCGCATATTCCCGTTATTATACACCCAGGTATCTTGAAATACAAGTCCATCTTTGCATGAAAGTGTCCATTGTGAGCTGGAGAGTAGCTGTCATTCGCTCCATCTTATATACATTTTTCAGTCTCTGGGTCCATTAACCTATAGTTGGTGGTTTTACCTCTTTCCAGTTCACTGTAATCATTTTCTTCACTACCAGTAAGAGAATCCTCAGTGCATATCGTTGGTCTGCATTGTATATATCTTTGGGTATAGCTCCCAGCAAAAATAACATTGGTTCTAGAGTAACATCTATATCCAGGATAGAATCGATTTCCTTTTTAATATCACCCCAGAATCCTTGACAACTGCAAGTTCTGTGTGTGTGTGTTCGTGTGTGTTGTGTAGGTGAACAAAACCCACATCGAATTCCAAAACACTTTGATTGTGACTTTGACCAAAGAGCGGCCCATCACCCGGAGTGATCTGACCGTCATCTGGAAGTGCGTCTACCCTCGACATTACGTCCGTAACGCTATAGTCGGCATGGACACGGAGTGGTGAGACAAACCCCGTTCCTACAGTAGCCTACATACTCCAGGACTTAAACATCATGACATGAATTCAAATGACTTTTTCACCAGAGCTGGAGATTTAATTGCTTCTTTCCACAACATTAAAGGTCACTGCCTCTTTAGCACCGATGTAAACCTCAGACACAGCAACAGGAGGCTCCGGCTGTTTCCACCACATCACACAAATGGTTGTTTTCTTTTGTTGCAGGCTTTCGTCCGTCTCCCTGGTGGAGTTCAACTCTTCTCTGCAGCTGGCCCTCGCCATGAGTCTGTTCAGTGATGAGTCGTACAGCCACAGCTTCAAGGACATCATAAGCCTGAGTCTTGAGGACACGCTGTTCTTCCAGGTGGACCTGCAGACTGCCAACTCGTTTGCCTCAGACGTGCTGCTGCAGGTGGACTCGTGCTGGGCCACTGAGAGCACCGACCCACAGGACGCTGTCCAGGGGCTTCTTCTGCAGGACGGGTACAGCTCCACTTTGTCATTCTCATGCTAACTGTAGCATCACTTGCTTTTTCTTTTCAGTGTGTTGGACATTTTACCTGCTGTAGCTGCTCTGAGTGACAGTGATGGTGAATGTGATGGTCTCGTTGCTCCAGATGTCCTGTTGACGACACCTTCCACTGGCTCTCTGTCAACGGCCGGGCTCAGAGCAGCAGATTCTCCATTCAGATGTTCACCATGCCCAGAGGACAGCCCCTCTATATCCACTGCCTGGCCAACATCTGTGGGCCTGATGAAGACTGTACAAAGGTAAATGAGGAGGAGCTTTCTATCACAATGACTGTGAGCTGCTTCTCTGTGATCTGTCTGCTCCATAGCTCTGAACTGTGCAATGTGAGCTAATCAGGCTGTTTTTATAGGGCACCCATTTAGTATAGTATACAGTACTTGGAAAGTCAAAGTCAAAAAACCATGGACATTAGTTTTAGTTTTGTTTGGTTTTGTTTTTTCACTGCAAATAAAGGTCAAACACACAAAGTTGAAGAAATATTTACAGTATGAATACATAAAGATGTGTAAAAGAAAAATAAATAATAATAATCTAAACTTAGTACTTACTTGAGATTTAATTTGTCAAAAAAGTTATCAAATATGGCCATTTGCCCAATAAAGGGTTAGGTTCTTTGTGTGTAAGGAGGAAGACCTTATTAAAACCAGTTTTGAATCTACGGGGGTTAAAACTGATGTGCACAACAACTGACAACATTGAGTTGGCTCGACATGAAGGAATGAATCTTTCAGGATTAAGATCTATAAATGGCTGCACTTAAGATGTTTCTACCACGTTGATGTGCAGCGTGAAGCTCAGTTGTGACTCTCAGGTAACACTGAGACCTGTGACCTCCCTTTAATCTACAGAGTTCTCTCTTCTTCTTTTTTCCACTGAACAGCACATCTGGATATTGATCACAAGCCTTACTTAGCATTTGCAACTGGAATCATATGAGCTATTTGTAAGTTTATGCCAGCGTTAGCATTCAACGCTGCTTGTTCAGCACTATAGAGGAAACTAGAAACATGTCTTTATGCAGGCAGGGTGCTGCTACAGATGGAGGTGTCAGTGGGGTCAAGCTGGATCACAGTTTCACAATTTCATTATCTGGAAATTGAACCTAACTTGTTGTGACTGAGAAAATAGCTGGAGTTAGTAGTTACAAAGTCTTGTAGTGATTAAATTATTGTTTTTTTTATTCTGTTATGTTGATTAAAAAAGTAAAAAATACTCCACTCTACCTGACTTCTGGTTGAGTCCCTGTATATTTAATCCCCTCCTACCGAACTGTGCCCTGCTGATTGCTGTTGTTGTGTTGTAGAGTTGCAGCAGTCTGCAGCGCCCCAAGAGGTCAGTGAGTCCTGCAGACAGAGAGGGGAGGCGTGCAGCTGTAGTGTCAGCTGGACCTCTGGTGGTCGACACAGTGAAGCCAGGAGTTCGACCGTCTGACTGTGAGTTTGTGTGTTTGTTTCTTACTCAGTCACAATCTGTTGTTAAATTATCTTTTTCAGCTGCTGTTTCCTGTAATGTGCTAAATCTGTGGCAGATTCCAACATGATCTGAGGTTTGTGAGTTCTTTTTTCACTCAGTATGGTCTCTATCTTTTTTGCAGGGGCTGAACACATAACAATGATTTCCATTGTGGCTGGATCAATAGGTTTCTTGGGAGTGACAGTACTCTTAGTGAGTGCAACCAAAGCAATCATGACTTTCTATGAAGGGCTGAAATAAAGTGCTTCAGACATCATCCAGAAGTGTCTTGTCGGTGCCTCAGGAGGTAGTCCGATGAAAATCATAGACCATGAAGTTAAGGAGTACTAGTCAAAGGTTTTGGAACATCTTCATTTTTCCAACTGCTACTGGAAATTGTATTTCTCAACAAATTAATGAATGATTATTTTTGGTAGGTAATCATGGAACCTTAAATCCTAAATCTAATTTTAGATTAGATTTAATCTTGGATTAGCTTTAGCTCTCTACAACTCAAATGTTGAACTTGTTTCTTTGTATTCACCTTCTGTCTCAAATTAGCTCCATATAGGGTCTGAGGACTGTGCTGCTCTTCCACCTACCCGTTGTATTCTAATATTTTGGCTAATTATCTCATTGTGGCCTGAAGCCCTGACCAAACAATATTTTTCTAACAACTCTAACAGTAACATTCATCCTTACTTTCTGTAGTACAATATAATCCAAATAAAAATTTGGAAGGTGTAATTTAACCAAAGTCAGATGGTCTCATCAACCACAATGTTAGGTGACCTGTTTGTATTAACAATTGGGATTTTTAGTCCATGACTGTTTATAGTTAATTTCATACATTATGAAATACAAAGAGGAAGAAAACTCTGTTTATCTCACTGCAGCGCTGCAAACGACTTAAATGCAGAGAAACATCAAAATGACACATACTTAGACTGCTGTCGGCTTAAATAGTTTGAGCCTCAAACTATTTAACCTTTACGGCTAAGGAAACTTACATGATCTTTAAAACCCCGAGTCCTCCTCCACCACCATATATCCCCACAGAGCCACAGGTGGCAGCAGCGTCACTAGTTGAGTATCGACCATACACCGTGAAGTCACGCGAACAAGAACGTCTTACGTCATTTCCGGTTCAGACCAACATGGCGGCCTCCACGACGGGAGACGGCGTGAGTGAAACGCAAACAGGGAAAAAATCTAAAAAGACTAAAAACCAAGGTGAGTTTTAACTTTACCGAGACAGAGACCGTCCAGTGACACGGACACACGAGTCCACTGAGACAGAGTGGAGGTGGTGCTGCTCGGTGTTGTCATGGTAGTCATGCAGCACGTTACAGGAGTAACTTAACTGCTAATGTAACGAGGGAGCTGTGGTGACTGGAAACATGCTGTTCTTGTTTTTTAATGCTGGTTGTGTAGTTAAATGCGATGAAACAAGACAACAAGAAGTGATGAGTTTAGATTCTTCTACTTGTCTGGTGTTGTAGTTATTACTGGTGTTGACATTATTTTCATGATGAGAACATTCACATGGAGCATGCTCAAGAAATGCTTTGATTAACTCGCCTCCAAAGCTGTAAGCTGTGTTCAGACACAAACACACAGGAAGTTCTTTATTACACATTTGTCCATGTCTCTGCTAAAAGTAAGTAAAAGATCTAATTTTTCATCTTAAATTTGGCTCCTTTTGCAGCTCTTCTTCTTTGATGCTAGGATCTCAGGACCAATATGCTGGTCTATGTATCACTGTCCCTGATATTATTATGCAATGTCTCTGCTGTGTGTATGTGTCACACAGTGGACGAGTCTGAGCTCCTGACCGTTCCTGAAGGATGGAAGGAGCCGTCCTTCACCAGAGAGGACAACCCCCGTGGGCTCCTGGAGGAGAGCAGCTTCGCCACCCTCTTCCCCAAATACAGAGAAGCCTACCTGAAGGAGTGCTGGCCTCTGGTGGAGAAGGCCTGTGGAGAGACGGTGAGTTCATCTCTTATGTTAGGCTGCAAATTGTACTGTCCCGAGAGCTCAATGCACAGCAAATTAAGAAACATCTACATCACACACATGCTGCAAATACACACAACAACGCCATATGCAACAATGTGTTTACCACTTTATTGGGTTATTAAGTATGTTCATCTCTCACTAAACTTACAAAAAACTGTGTATAAATGTGTAAATCATGGATATGTCAAACCTTAGTGAGTATCATTAAAGAAGACCTATTATGCTAATTTCAGGGGCTGTTAACAGGATAGTTCTATTCAAGGACATCAAT
Source organism: Trachurus japonicus (assembly GCF_045865225.1). Classification (NCBI taxonomy): domain Eukaryota; kingdom Metazoa; phylum Chordata; class Actinopteri; order Carangiformes; family Carangidae; genus Trachurus; species Trachurus japonicus. The sequence continues at coordinate 20,286,087 of NC_140929.1, forward strand.
CATTTTTGTCAAATTGTCGGTGCAAGCTATTTTCAGAATGGCGGAGCAGAGCCGTGAGCTGCTCAGAGTTACGCTACAGAGGCTAATGGGATTTCTTGGTTTCCCTCATCAAACTCATCAAATACACAATCCAACAACTCCAAAACGCTCTGGTGGACAAGTTGTGACCTGCACATTCACCACGCTATGAGATAATAACACAACGTTACGAGACAGAGTTGTTTTCGAGTTAAATGCAGAGACTGCTTGCCGACGGGAATGCACATCAGCTGTTTTGCATGAATTTACCTCAAAAACATCTCATCTCGTAACGTTCCGTTATTATCTCATAGCGTAGCTCTGAGCGGCTCTGCTCCGCCGTTATAAAAATAGCTTGGACTAACAATTAAAGGTAACAAACCTACTCCTAAAACTATAGGGATTATGTCAGATTTGCCAAAATGTTGAACTATCCCTTTTAATGTGATATCGGACCACAGTGGGGAACTATTGAAAGTTTTGATCAATAAAAAACTACACTGTCTGTGTTCTCCTCCATTCTGGCTCTTTCCTGCTTCGCTCTGCAACACCCAGATTCAGTCATGATGATGGCGCCACCCTCCCCGTACCACGAGTGTTAAAGTGAATACCGAGCTGAACCTGGGAGTTCTGTCAGTACTCAGGTTTCAGACCTGCACTGTGTAGTTCAGATACTGATTGTGTGTCTGTGTCATGTTGTGATGTTGATTGTGTTTCTCTCAGAACATAAAAGCCTCTCTGGACCTGATCGAAGGCAGCATTACAGTCTGTACCACCAAGAAAACCTTTGACCCGTACGCCATCATCAGAGCCAGAGATCTCATCAAGCTGCTGGCCAGGAGTGTCCCGTTCGAACAGGTGATTGTTATGTTTCCCCTATTTCATTTTATTTCCTGAAGTTCATGCTCCAACTGATTCTTAGAGATGGATCACAGCTGTAACGGGAATGATTGCTCCTGATTATCAGGTTGTTTGATTGATTTTTTTAGTTCATACTGTGTTTTGCTTGCAGGCTGTGCGGATATTACAGGACGACATCGCCTGTGACATCATCAAAATCGGGACCCTGGTCAGGAACAGGGAGCGGTTTGTGAAGAGAAGACAGAGGCTCATTGGCCCCAAGGGCTCCACCCTAAAAGTGAGCACCAGCTTTTATCAAACATCATGAGGCTAAAAACAGAAGGTGTTACTTCAGACAATACACTTGAACATCTCACATAAAATCATATATAAAATCTTAAAGAGGAACTATGCAAGTCCGGTCTCTTTTCCTCTGTTTTGCTAACCCTCCTCTTGGCCATGTGCATTTGTTTTCAACAAAGCAGACGAGAAAGCGATCCATGGTGCAGTAAATAACTTTATATATCATGTTAGGATGTGTATATTTGTGTAGTCTCCTCTGTCATGAACAAGAGGTTCAGTAACGGGGCACATTTGTGTCACGGTTTTTGGCCAAGAGAGGCCAGGTGGAAGACAGAGAGCCTCCACTCTCTCTGTAACAAGTGACAAGTCATTTATTTAACACACAATTACTCCGAAGCTGTTTAATTTAGGTAAAATGCAGCATAGTTATGGTAAAAAAAAATCCTGCATAGTTCCTCTTTAACCATTTATGTAAAACTTTGTGTTTTGTGATGTCACACTGACATTGACCATGTAGAAGAAATTCCATCAAGGTGTAATTAAGAAATCATGCCCACAAGAATGGGACATACAGAGGGACAGCTCAAAAACAACATGTCCCTGGGTCTGACTGCTGCCACTGCAGAGGCATAGAAAAGAAAATTCATCTAAATCTCTCAAAATGTTCGGTGCAGATTGGAAACATCTTTCTGCATAATCCTGCACACAGACACACACTATGAAAACATAAAGTCCTTGATGCAGGACAAAGCCTCTGTGTTGTGTTTACTGGGTTTGTCTGACTCTGTTTTGTGGCTGTGGTGCATTTGGTTGTTGTTTCCTCCAGGTGGCAGTATCACCTCTGATCAGTCACAGGGTCTGAGTGTTTGTATGACTGGAATGATATATATATATAGCAACACTGCTAATGGATCATCATGTCTCTTCTCTCCAGGCGTTAGAGTTGTTAACTAACTGCTACGTGATGGTGCAGGGCAACACGGTGTCGGCGCTGGGGCCCTTCAACGGCCTGAAGGAGGTAAGAACTTCAGAGAAACTGACCTGTGGGTGATCAGGAACTAAAAACAAGCAGCACAATTAACTAGAAATTCAGCTTTTATTTGTTTTAAGACAGATTCTATACATTTTAATGAGCTATAATGTGTGTTAACCTTCCTCGTCTCTCAACTTAAAGAACAACAAGTATCTAAAGCTGTGTGTCTGCATGCTGTGTGTGTGTGTGTGTGTGTGTGTGTGTGTGTGTGTGTTGTCTGCAGCCTGTGTTAAGGTGCTCCATGAACTCCCCTAAGGTTTAATTAGGCTCTGCTGAGCTCAGATGAAGGTGAGGCCAAACTCTAATGAGCCCTGTTGGGAAATCTGAGTGTTGCAGCAGCAAATAGCAACAGGGCAGAGCAAAGAGAAGAGCTTGTGGGTGCAGAGCCCCAAAAAGTCCAGTATTGAATAAATAATCATTATTTTGCTTGTTGAGTTCAGAGGCGTTTAATAGTCTGAATTATGCTTGGTTTATTATAAATAAGCCAATAATTCATGATAACGACGGGCATCGCTGAGGGCTGTGGAGAGGCACACCTGAGTACTTAGTTTGCAGTTTACAGGAATGATTTATTCTCTTGATTATAAATGCAGGAAACATAGAGTCTAGACAGTGATGATACTGTGGAAAGTGTCAGTTTAGTGTCGAGTCGCTGCTATGATGCATCATTACATCTCTAGGCATATTTCCAGTGGCAGATGCATGCATTATGTGTGACAAGTAGTTGAGAGGCCGAATCAGTGTGTGACAGTTGTTTTGCAATAAAATTTTAAGATTTGGAATTTTATTTGTTTAATTTCAGATACATTTTGAACATTCATGAATATATCCGTTAATTATAACCATATCATACCACCATCAAAGGAGTTTACCACTACGATTTAAGAAATAGAAGAATATAAGGAATAGAAAGAAATACATTTTTTCACTCAAATCACCAACTACATTGAAAACCTATCAACATCACTGCTACATTAAAGACCCACTCCCGTGAAAATCGTGTTTTTTGAGCTTTTCACATGTTCCTGTGGCATTTTTCTTGTGTTAGAGCACATATCAGCAGAAAAGGAAGTGCAAAATTGCATTTCTGAGTTTTTCTGCCTTCAAACTGCTGTGAACCAATGGCAGACGCAAACTGGCAGTTTCAGGGAGACTGGAGTTGAGGGTGTCACAGCTCCAGGGGAGGGCACTAGTGCTACAAGCTCCCGCCCTGCTTGCATCTGGCTCAGAGGTGAAAGGCTTGACAGCTCAGTGTAGCTGTCAAGGTATAACAGGTATAGCTCACCTGGTAGAGCAGCTTGCACTGTGAGCAAGGACTATGCTCCAGTCTGGGATCGAATCCCAGTGTGGAGTTTTATGCTAAACGCGCTGAATCTGTAATTGTACAATGTCCAGCTGTCAGCAAGCGGGGGGTGGGGTGCGAGGAGGTGGCTGGGCGGGTGCAGAGCAGCGCAGTCTCCGCCCACCCTCCAGAGGTGCATGGCTAATGAGCTGGTTTTAAAATGGCCGAAAAGGGTCGCGGGAGTGGGACTTTAAGGGAAACACCCACCCACATTGGAAGAGACACACTTGTCCTGCAGCCATTGTGTTTGCACAAATCAGTTAACATGTGCACATAAATGAACGTCAGCAGGCTCCACAGGAATTATTTTGTCAGTGTTGGGCACGATAATTAAACATCTTTTTTCTGAGTAGTGGATGGACTGAAAACATGTGTAGCCTGTGTAACGTACACTTTAACCCCGGTGTATTTTTATTATTTTGCAACGGGACTGAGTCAAGTAACAGCACATTTTATTGTTATTGTGCTCCTCTGTCGTTCAGGTTCGCAAAGTGGTGATGGACACGATGAAGAACATCCACCCCATCTACAACATCAAGGTACGTTCGAGACGCTGACAGAAACCAGGCAGCAGTAGCACTGACACAGACTGCTTCGTGCCCAATGAAGATGTTTTCCATCCTTGTTCTGGATCTCCTGACTGAACCAAATCTCTCCGGGTTTGGACGCCGGTGTCGGCTCAACTCGGAGCTGAGGGCACCGCTTTAAAGTCCTGGTTTCACTGCGAACAATCTGAACCAGATAAAAAAGGTTTTAAATAAGTTTCAACCCAGCAGCGCTGTGGAGCAGACACCATGTCTGACATGGACACAATGAGACATCACTCATCTTTTTATATGACAGTACAAGCTTGAGGTTTGAACTGTAAAATAACCATAATGAACCATTTAAAGGGATAGTTCAACATTTTGGCAAATTGGCCCATTGCCATAATCCCTATAGTTTTAGCAGTAGGTTCGTTACCTTTAATTGTCGGTGCAAGCTATTTTTAGAACGGCGGAGCAGAGCGGCGAGCTGCTCAGAGCTACGCTACGGAGGCTAATGGGATTTCTTGGTTTCCCTCATCAAACTCATCAAATACAGAATCCAACAACTCCAAAACGCTCTGGTGGACAAGTTGTGACCTGCACATTCACCACGCTATGAGATAATAACTGAACGTTAGGAGACAGAGTTGTTTTCGAGGCAAATGCAGAGACTGCTTGCCGAAAAACTGCCCCCGACCAGAACGAACATCAGCGGTTTTGCATGAATTTCCCTCTAAAACAACTCTGTCTCGTAACGTTGTGTTATTATCTCATAGTGTGGTGAATGTGCAGGTCACAACTTGTCCACCAGAGCGTTTTGGAGTTGTTGGATTGTGTATTTGATGAGGGAAACCAAGAAATCCCATTAGCCTCCATAGCGTAGCTCTGAGCAGCTCACAGCTCTGCTCCACAGTTCTAAAAATAGTTTACCTACTCCTAAAACTATAAGGATTATGGCAATATGGCTAATTTGCTAAAATGTTGAACTATCCCTTTAACATGTGCAGATCCATCTCTACAGTAGATTGAGAGGCAGATGAACTGTTTTCAGACCTGTTCTCCTTCAACATTTATCACAAACAGTCTCTTGCATATGTGCAAAGAGGTGAGCAAAGTGCTTCAGTTCAAGACTCTGATCTCTGGTGAAGAAACTTCTTCCTCATCTTTGTCTTAATGAAGCATCGCTGGTTCACTGACAGGAGGAACTGCGTGTGATTCATGTGATGACACAGTATATTATGGTCACAAGATTTGTCTTTTTAAATGAAGTGGAGTAAAAGAGAGAAGTTTCCACAATAAAAGAGTCTGTATCATCAAAACAGACAGGACCTGTGTGTGATGTCATAGCGCCCCACCATCAGTCACACTGTATTGCTTTTCTTTCTGTCGCTCCACCTCCTCTCAGACGCTGATGATCAAACGGGAGCTGGCCAAAGACCCCGACCTGCGGGTGCAGAGCTGGGAACGCTTCCTGCCCAAGTTCCGCCACAAAAACCTCGCCAAGCGCAAGGAGCCCAAGAAGAAGAGCGTGAAGAAGGAGTACACACCGTTCCCACCGGCACAGCCAGAGAGCAAGGTGGGTGGAAGTTATGGAGAAACCGAATGTCTGTGTGTGGAGAGTCGACTAAGATAGTTAATGTTACATGTGCTGACCTCATTCAAACAACTTTACCACAGCAGATGTTCTGAATGTCTTAATGATCAGTATGAAACTTAATGTAAACCAATCAGAGAACCTAAAGGAGAGTAAACACCCATGTTGGAGGATTTATCTGCACACTGAGATGCTGCTTTCATGCCTGCAGGTTGACAAAGAGCTGGCCACAGGAGAGTTCTTCCTGCGTGAGAGTGTGAAAAAGAGGAAGAAGATGGAGGAGATCAAGGTGAGTCTGATGAACGCTGCAGTGTCCGTTCACAGGACTGATGCTACAGCCGCAGTGTGACCCATCACAGCATCAGAAATGATTCGTATGTGTCTAATGGTTTATGTTAAATGCCGTCTTAACTTAAATAACATGGAGGTGGCCTTTCAGTTTGCGCTGTATTTTTCTGTAACAGTCTTTTCCTTTAGATGATTACAGTTTCTGAGCCATTGCACTGCCACTACCAGAGCCATATGTGCATCTGCAGAGTGACACAGTTTACACACCATATGGTCGTGTAATAGTTAGATACAAAGGAAATAACCATGTAATGGACAAATGAAGTGGAGAAAATACAAAAAATGAAGCAAACAATGGAAATGGGTTTTCTAGATGTGCAAAAGATTTTCTCTCCTCTATGTTAACAAACTTTAAAACTTCGAATGACTTCATTTTTGATCAGCATCTAAGTCTAAGACTTCCCTAAACCTGCAGAGTCTGTGAAATACTCAAGAAAATGTTGCGTCAGATTTTGAGCAATACCTTGTTCTGCTTTCTCAGGTGAAACAAGCCGAGGCTCTGACCAAGAAGCAGCAAGAGCGGAACAAGGCTTTCATTCCTCCTAAAGAGAAGCCTTTAATGAAGAAGACCACGAAAGGTAGTGATGAAGAAACAAACAAAACACATGTGTCTGAATCTGTGCAACTAACCCACACTCCACCTGTGTTGACCGTTTCTCAGCTCCTGCAGATGGGAAGCTGGACATCGAGGCCATCAAGGACAAGGTGAGAAAGGCCAAAAACAAGAAGCTGGGGGCTCCACCGGTGAACCCAGCTCCGCCCAGCAGCACCGCCACAGACAAGAAGAAAAAGAACAAGAGCAAAGGCTAAACCACAGACTGACCTCAGCTCTACCATGTTGGTTGGAGAACAAAGACTCTGTAAGCTCAAGAGAAGATGGGACATGAGACAAACTGTGTGAGGTTGGATCTGAATGAATTCCAATACAAACTGTCCTGGATGTTTTGTTTTTTTATTGAACTACTTGTGTTCCTCTGTGTGCTGCTGTTTATTCCTCTCTGTCTGGAGACCATGTGTGTTGAACAGCAGCACCTGTTGCTTTCTACAAATTCACATTGTCAAGATTTTGTATTGTCAGTATTTATATTTTGACAAATATATTTTTCTCCCCCATAAAGACTGATGTCTGAGTGAACCAGAGGCACGTACAACCAGGCTTCATATTTCCCCCCAGCAGCTGCATTGTACAGATAAACGTAGCTCAGGTTTGATTTCCATCTGTTTGAGAGGAAAATCTGTCATCAGCAGCTGGATAGGTAACAACATGCTGCAGCTATAAGTCACTGATGGAAGCTGTTAGATGTTAAAATATATAATTTTTCATCATAAATAAACAGTTAATTTGCTATTACACACATCTATTGACCTTTTTTTTTTTAGCTTAACTGAATGCAAAATGTTGATCAAATGACAATCGGATCATCAGAATACAATGTAATTTGAGAAACGGAATAGTTTTTTTTTTTTTACACGTTTACACTGTAGCCGTTTATTGACAAAAAAATAAAAGATTTAAAACTCGTCCTCACGTTAACACCGGCTGAATAAGTCCATGTTGTTGCAGGAGATCTACTCATAGCAGAAGACATCGGGGTAATAGTGGTGGACTACGTATGCTGTGATGAAGCTGAAGATGAGTGCGACAGGCCTGACGATCAGAATAGATATGTAGTTGGAGCCAGATTGAGTAGGGTCCTGGGCTGCAGGGTCCCGGGCTGCAGGGTCCCAGTCAGGAACCCAGTAGTTACCTGGGAACAGTGGAAGAGGTTGGTACAGTTATTTTCAGACTCTGTTGGATTGCATCCTGACTACAAATTTTCAGGCTGTCATTGCACTTACGTTTCTCTGAATCTCGTTCTTTATCACCTGCCAAGACATTAGGACTCATTAGAACGGATAAAATATGTTGCAGCGCTTAATCTCACGTTTAATTCTCAGGCTTCTGTAAAGTGACTTGTTAGTGACAATGTGTACAACACGGTGATGCTCGGCTTCTGACAGCTGCAACAACCACAGATGGTTCGCGTGAAAACAGAACAGAAACCAGAAGATTGAGTAGTTTTTGAATCTAAATGAAAGGAAAGAATATTCTTATAGAAATGGGGCTGAATACTCACGGCAGAGTCTGTCCATACAGGAGCCTGTACACCCAGAGCAGGCTTCCCCTTGAGACTGATAAGGCTGCATTCCCACAAAGTTACCCCTGTGCAAGAACCATCAACAAGGTTAGATGCTGTAGTCAGCAGATGTTCCTTCATCGTCCTTGTTCTGAGCCCTCCACCTTCACTGTCTGTGGCTCTTTCACATGTAGAAATCCCAGCTGTATTCTGCTGCATTGTTTGATTTGAGATGCAGTGATTTAAAGGGGTAGTTCAACATTTTGGCAAATTGGCCCATTGCCATAATCCCTATAGTCTTATGAATAGATTTGTTACCTTTAATTGTTGTTGCAAGCTATTTTTAGAACGGCGGAGCAGAGCCGTGAGCTGCTCAGAGCTACGCTATGGAGGCTCATGGGATTTCTTGGTTTCCCTCATCAAACTCATCAAATACACAATTCAACAACTCCAAAACGCTCTGGTGGACAAGTTGTGACCTGCACATTCACCACGCTATGAGATAATAATGGAACGTTACAAGACAGAGTTGTTCTCGATGTAAATTCAAGCAGTCTCTGCATTTGCCTCGAAAACAACTCTGTCTCATAACGTTCCATTATTATCTCATAGCGTGGTGAATGTGCAGGTCACAACTTGTCCACCAGAGCGTTTTGGAGTTGTTGGATTGTGTATTTGATGAGGGAAACCAAGAAATCCCATTAGCCTCTGTAGCGTAGCTCTGAGCAGCTCACGGCTCTGCTCCGCCGTTCTAAAAATAGTTGCACCGACAATTAAAAGTAACAAACCTACTCCTAAAACCATAGGGATTATGGCAATGGGCAAATTTGCCAAAATGTTGAACTATCCCTTTAAAAAATAAAATTACGCTTTAGAGGGAAAAGCTGGAATCATTCTGTCAACAAAGTCCACGAAAAATACTAAAAGCAACAATGTGTGAAGCCTCCAATGGGTAAAGAGCCCCACCCCCTCCCTACTGGACTTCCCATTAAGGAACTCATTACATACATTACATTACACTGCTGCTATCCTAACAACTCAGTGGGATCTTTGGTGGTTTGTAAAGCATCAAAACCCACTGACTTCTAATGAAGCCATGAATATTTAAACATGTTTGTTGATAGACTTTCTTTAAAGAAAAAAAAAAAAAAGACCCACAGCAGCTGGATATTGTATTTTTAGCTCTTACTCCTCAAAGGAGCAGAAATCACAGCCTTGTCGTGAAGCGCTTTACTGAGTATTGACAGGTGGATTTGAGGGTGTGAGACCGACAAACTATGACAGTCATATTGTTGGGTTGAGTTGAGGCAGGCAGTCTTAATGTATGGTGAACTGCACTGAACCCCTGCGTGATTGTGGTGAATACATGTGGTCTAATGCTACTTCCTGCCTCGCAGATGAACTCGTGACATAGAAAATGTAAATGTAAATGTGCACCAACGTGCAGGGTTTTTGGAGATCAGTGTGAGTCAGAGGCGTTGGTCTCATTTTTGTGTGTTCAACTTACGCTGTAGCATAGTTGCAGACGAAAATAACTCCCTCCTGTGGTTTAAAACGAGCGATACCACCTGGGCACAGCACAGCAGCACAACCAACCTTGTAGCTTTTTGCCCACACAACCTGGACACAAAACAAGGGTTCAATTGTGCAAACTTCAAGTTCTCCTTTTTTTCTTTCTTTTTTTTTACTGATCCTCCAACTCTGAAAGATTTTGCAATATCAAAACAAACACAGAATAAACACATTGTCATTAAAGGTAAAAAGTGTACATACCTGTGTATAGTGACCACACATTTTGTTGCTGGTGCAACTGTTTCTTTGATAGTCGTAATCTTTTTTTTCATCCACCCATTTTCTTATGGCTCTTGTCACATCAAAACTAGATGGTGGGTAGCCTACCCATATGTTCTCTCCTACAGAGGGGAAGGTGGGGTGCATAATGCGGGGATCATCGTTCTTCAGGCGAGGGTTGTGCTCAAATATGCAATGCCTGGCCCATGCTCGCGCAGAGATGGCCAGACCTTCGTCCCAGGACTGGATCAACAGAGACAAGTGAAGTAATGTGTCACTTTAGTTCATTAAATTGTTAATTCACCTGCATTCGAAAAAAAGAAAAGAATTTCATCCAGAAGAATGGATATCTTTCATAACATTCAAACCATGCAGCTTTTTGTTTATATAGGTTTCGAAGTTTCCACATCTGCCCAAAAACAATGGACGTCAGTGTTGCTCACAACAATGAAAACCAAGCCAGATTGAAAAGCAGGACCAGTTTCCAAATATGTAAACTTCTTTAACTTTAATTTTAACTTAATCTAACAATCCACAGGCCGCTCTAGGAATAGGTTGGTATGTTTTAATGCAGTGTCTGCAGCGTGTGTAGGAGCTGCGATTGGCTGCTCCTCCAGTAATATGCAGGCAAATACGAGGAGTTGGATTTGGTCCTAAATTACCCATTTAATGTAATACTATCAGAATATAGTGACAGTTCCAGCAAATATGACTGAATAATTGTTACCAACTGAAGCTTTAAGGGAAGAGTGAATCTTATTTGAGTAATCTGGTCCTTTAAATATATATTTAAAATCAGGTTCTATTTTAGCAAAGTATTTCATTCAACCATATGTTTGTAGTCAGGTCTTTAGTGCTCACATGATGTTGCTGATCCTCTGTGGAACTAGAGACGTCTGCATATCTGTCACTAGAATAGTGGGGAGGAAATCATGTAGCTTACCATGTACATCATGTCACTGGAAGATGGACTGACAGCTGAGCGCGCAGCATTGTGTTCCCTCACGCATTCGTCAATAAACTTTCTCTCAGTGATTTCTGGCAGGGCGGCCGAGCACGCCCCCGAGTCCAGGATGATCCAGACCCACAGTAACAAGCCCACCCTGCTCACCATGTTAGGAGGGGTAACTCTCCGCAGCCAAGACACAGCGGTTGTGCTTCTGAGAAGGACACTTGAATGTGTCAAACTGACACAGGAAGTTACACACCCAAGAGGAACAGGATGCATGTGCTGAGATATTCTAAAGAAAAAACTGGGTGATTCTCAAAATTAAAAAAAGAGAGAGAGAGAGCACAGTATAAATGTTTGCAATGATGTTGCTAAAGACATGCATACAGGATGATTACCAGGCTGCTGCCAGTTGATGCAATTTTAACATGCTGAATATTTTTAATTTTTGTGCTTCAATTGATAAGTTTTGCACGCTTTTGTTTTTCAGTTCACAGTCCTTTCCCTCTGCTGTGTGATCTTCAACACAGAAATGATGGTTGTAGGGATGGCAATGTTAGTCTGCAGGCCAGTCTGACACTTTCATCAGGATTGAAACATAATGCTGATATTTTAGGGCACTTCAGATGATTTAGTTCTTAACATCTCTCTGTACCATCTGGTGGCTTCCAAATTCATTTTGCAATGGGACAGAAGCCGTTAACACGCAGCCACAGTCCCACAGCGCTGTCTCTCCAGCAGCGAGACGAGTGAGAAGGAGTCCTGCAGCAGATGGTCTGGTTTCCACGGGGACCAGATCTCAGCATCAGTGAGTTGCTCTGGGATTTCCTGAAGTGAAATCATGGAGGGAGGCAGCCTAAAGCCGCGGAGGACAGGCCTCTCCTCTGATGGATATAATAACTTCTGAAACAATATGGTGCTTGTGGTGCACTTGTATTGACAGAGGGGTGTGATCAAAACCACTGAACCACAGCTTCCAGCTTATAGAGGACATTAACACAACCAACAGAGCTCACTCCACTGACTGCGTGTTTGTTCTACATGCCTTCTGGAAAACATAAAAACCTCATTAGCACTCATTCACTCAGTAGCAAACACTGGGCTAAAATACCTAAATGTACATAATGACTCGCTCTAGGCTACCTACATCAGCTACAGTACATCAGTAAAACATGTTGCTCATACACTGATGCATTAAAGGAATAAAAAAGGAAATGTTGCTGATTCTTTGTGTGTATGTTTTATATAAAATAGGGTAGCTACTACAGTTGTATGCAAAATTTGGGGCACCCATGGTCAAAATCTCTGTTTATGTGAACAGTTCAGCAAGTAGAAGATGAAATGATCTCCAAAAGGCATATGCACAACACAATATAATATACAATAACATTTTTGTTTTGTTTTATTTTCATCTTTTACATTTTCAAAATGACAGAAAAGGAAAAGGGCCTGCAGCAAAGGTTTGGCCCCCTGCATAGTTAGTAGCTAGTAGCCCCCCCCCCCTTTGGAAACTATCACAGTGTGTAAATAGTAAATATCTTGTCTGATTCCTCGGTCAAAGTTATCTGAGAGCTGCAGTCTCCTGGGTTTCCCATTCTTTTACAGGCTGCTTCTCTGTTTCCTCTTTTCATTCTAAAACTGTAGAAAACTAAAATAATACATATTGCTTAAAATATTGCAAAAGAGTGTTTCATGTTTAACTTTATGCCTTTTGGAGATCATTTCATCTTCCACTTGCTTAACAGAAATTTTGACCAAATGTGCCCAAACCATAGGCCCAAACCTTTGCATGCCACTGTAGGCTACATCATTTCTGCTCATTGATTCATGGGTGTCAAGTCAACAACTATTTTTTTTGCAGTGGCAGGACACATTTTCACATTAAAAAAAAAGAGATGTCGCTGATTCTTTGTGTGTAAATGAATATAAATATTACATTCCTTGACGGCTCAACATTTTCTGCCACAGTCCAGTTTAATTTTCACATCAACCATCAACTCCCTTAGGTTGTTTGCTTTTATTTTGAAAGGCCTATCCCGGAAGTGGTGTAGTTGGTGTCGGCGGAGGGGCACAGCTGTTCAGGGCCGAGCAGAGCAGCGAGCAGCCTGCTGGTAATTCACTCATGTCCCAGTGTTTTCCTCTGTCTACTGGCCTAAACAGCTCGGTGCTTCCTGCTGCCCCCCACCGCCTCTCCAGCCGCTCCGGCCTCGTCTTGTAGCGGCGTGTAGCGGCTTGTAGCGGCGTGTAGCCCGGGTCGGTGTCTCGGTGTGTCGGTGGGACCGTCGGTCGGTCGGTGTGTGTGTTGTCTCGCTGTGTGTAGGATGGTTTTGTCAACATCACAACAAGTCGCCCTGGCTTTCACGGCCGTGCTCTTCACGTTCGTCGTCCTGCCGAGGCTGTTCGGCGTCGGCGGCGGGGCCGGGGCCAAGGAGACCAGGTTCGACCCCCGCTACTCCAGGAAAGGTAGGACATGTTGTTGTCATGTGGGTCCTGGTGTGGTTGTGTGGTGTGTGGTGTGGTGTAGTGTGGTGTAGAGTCTAGACCTCCTCGGGTCTGAGTGGGTCGTTTTGCCTCGAGCGCACTACACTCCCATCAGTTTGCCTTAGCTAGCGCGTGCACCAACAAGTTCTCCCAAAATAAAAGTCATGAGAGCAGAGCAGACTGACTGACTGACTGACTGACTGACTGTGTAGCTACAGCGGATGGTACAGCGCAGGGATTTCAGCAGCAGCTACAGCAGCAGCAGCAGCAGCTCTGAAGTCAAGTAAAGTCAGTCTATTGAAGGTAGCATAGTTCACTGCCCTCCATCCAGGACCTGCACCTCCAGAGTCAGGAACAGGGCAGCAAACATCACCGCTGAGTCTGACCCATCACACCCCGGACACTAGGCTGAGTCTGACCCATCACACCCCGGACACTAGGCTATCTATTCACACTTCTCCTGTCTGGATTAGGCGCTACAGAAGATCCATGTATACCAGCACAACCGGACCTAAGCACAGTTTCTTCCCACAGGCCATCACTTGAATATAGGCTTTGTCATTCAGTGTCATTAAACCATCTGACTCACATCCACTTCTATTCAGGGCTCTAGACATGCCCCTACATTTTTTTTTTTAGAATTATGTTTATTGATTTTCAATGTAGAGAAAAATGAAATAAATAAATAAATAAATAAAATGAAGAGAAAAAATAAGTAGAGGAAAAAGAGAAAAGAAAAAGAAAAAAGGAAGGAGAAAAAAGTAAAGAACACAGCACATCAAGCATTGCAACAATATTTCATGGTCATAAAATGAGTATCTACTATAGACAGAATATAAAAGCAGAAAAATAAATAAATAATAATAATAACAATAATAGCTAGTAAAATAAATAGGTCGACTGCCCCTAAAATTTAAGACAAATGCAAACAGGCCTACAATTTTCATCTATTTGCGCATGTACAACCAGTAAATTGGGTGTTTATTTTTTTCCCTAACGCTGGTGAAGTGTAGAAGTGGCAACACAAAGAATCGGCAAATATGTGTGTGAGAATTATGAATGAAAAGGAAATGTGAATATTTGCTTTACAAGTCAATTCACAGTGTGTTCCCCTTAATGTTTTGTTTGCGCTCCTTAAATTTTAAGTTAGGGGCCACTGTGCTCCTAGTAAGAAAACGTTAGTCTGGAGCCCTGATCATTGATATCATTTCATGTTACACACACTGACACTGCCACACCCTGCCTGCTGTAAATATTGTTGGTACAAATCCAAATTACTTACTTATTCATGGTACTCTGTTTGGTCTACATGTGACTTTACAGTACAATCTGGCCACTGTATTATATTTTATTTTATTTAACTTTTTTTTGTATTATTCTTTCCTTTATTGTTCTTAACTTATATTGTTCAGTAGTTGTTTTATGTGAACATAAGAGAGCTGTGCAAACCAGAGTCAAATTCCTTGTATGCAGCACACTTGGCTAATAAATCTGATTGTGATAAACACAGGCTACGCTGCACAAGTGATGTAGGACCGTCAACTCACATATGTCTGCTTTAGGTGTAAAACATCTGGAGGATATTATCAGACGTTATCCCCACTTAACCTTTCAATATAAGGTCAGAAGGAAGACGGGAGGCGTGTGTGTGTTTGGTTTATGTGTGATCTCCTTTTCAGGTTTAGATTTTTACTTTTCAGTCTCTCAAGCTCAGAGGAAGCCTGATATCTGGCACGGGTTTGGTCGGTGTAACTTGCCAGGTGCACAGCCACAGTGACAGCTGTGGGGCATTTGTTGCCTAAAAGTGGACACACCAGCTGCCCTATAGAAGTGAACCACAACCAGAACTTCTAATAGTGCTACATTCATGTGTTCCTCCTCACATAGTCCTATTCCCTGAATTGAAAAGTTTGGACTTTGGTGTGTTCATGTGCTTTTAAATTAGAATCTGAAAACAACATGGACGTTTCATCAAAAATGTGCTGTGTGTTAAAACAACACAACACAACACAACACCTAATCCAGTATTAGTGTCAGTTATTATCAGGCTTACTGGTAACAAACAGCTATTCTAGGTCACTTTGTGTGGATAGCAACTACAGTAATGGTTACAACCTAATACCACGAGACAGATGAAATGTTAGAAAAAAATAGAAAAACAATACGTGGGCTACATTCAACAAAACCAACTGCTTTTTTTTCATCCATCAACAACATACACCTCTGCAAGTTATGATGTCAAGTGAATTTACCCAGATTATTTCAAAACAAGAAAATCTCATGCAAAATTGCATTGTCATGTGTATCTGTGCTAAAGAGAAAAAATACAGTCTTGGAACAGAGCCATCTTTAATTTCTCCTCACACAGAGAAGGACAGTAGTAATGGGATAGTGTTATATAATACAATGGCGTTGTTTATTCAATAGCTACCTTATTTACCTTCAGTTAAGCCCATATGTTTGCAGATCAAACATGAAGGCGCAGCAGGCCATGAACGCTGTGCAGAACCACACAGATCCAGTTTCAACAGAAAAGTGAGGAAGAAGATCTAATAATGTGAAATTAGAGGAGGAAACAATCTGGGTGGAACATCTACTGATGAACAGTGTGATCACTCTTCAGGCCACTGGTCACTTAATGGCTCAAAGATGAAGATAAAATCTGCCATCATGTTGCGAGTTTCTTTTCTTCTTTTTTTTTTACTGCTGATTTATACAATTACTAGGAGGTTCTGTCCAAAAAGTGAGTTTCCTTAAAGGGGTAGTTCGACATTTTGGCAAATTGGCCCATTGCCATAATCCCATAAGTAGGTTTGTTACCTTTAATTGTCGGTGCAAGCTGTTTTAAGAACGGTGGAGCAGAGCCATGTGAATGTGCAGGTCACAACTTGTCCACCAGAGCGTTTTGGAGTTGTTGGATTGTGAGTTTGATGAGGGAAACCAAGAAATCCCATTAGCCTCCGTAGCGTAGCTCTGAGCAGTGGCTCTGCTCTGCCATTCTAGAAATAGCTTGCATCGTCAATTAAAGGTAACAAACCTACTCCTAAAACTATAGGGATTATGGCAATGGGCCAATTTGCCAAATTGTTGAACTATCCCTTTAAACAACAATAAAAACAACCTGAATAAATGAATATATTGAAATGGCATATAAAGGTTTTATATATGTTACACGGATGGCAAAAGATTAACAGGAGCATAGAAACTAAAAGATACTTGGTTCTGATTCAACACTTTTTTTTCAACAGGCATTTTAAACAGTAGATAAAAGAAGAGATAACATGTGATACAGGTGTGATGTCGGCCACACAATGTAAAGGGGGGCTTTGCTTTTTGAACAAATCATTGTTCATCTTCTGTAGAAGCTACACAGGTGAATTCTGACTTTCCTTAGACACCTACTAAACTTCAGTTTGTTTTTCTTCCTGTAGCAGCGGCGGGTCCAGGCCCGGGTGCAGTGAGGGGCCAGCCCGTCAGCGTGAACTCCCCTGGCTCCTCTCAGACCCCCGAGAACATGCAACAGATGAAGAAGCTGATGGAGCAGGAGCTGAAGAGCGACAAGTACAAATCCAACAGCAACAAAGGCTACGTGTTCACACTGATGCCTCTCTACGCCATCGGAGTGGGAGTGTTCGCCGCCTACAAGTTTTTGAAGGTAAGATGGAGAAACATGACACCTGCAACACAGAATGATATTTATAATATTTACAACTTAGGATGGAAATCATCAGTAAATACAAAATGTTTATCATCACATTGTTTTCCACTCCCAGATCAAGTCTGCAGACGACCAGGCACAAAGGGACAAATTTGCAAAAGGGGCCAAAAAGTCTGTGGAAGCAGGTGTGTACTGTAAATATTGGTATTCCCCTTTGCATATGTGTTTTTTTGTTATATGATATTTGGTTACCACGAGGAATTTAAATATAGAGTTTTTACCCTTTTGTTTGTTTTGGTGCAGAAAACCAGTTGAACGAGCTTGAACAAAGACTGGCCCAGACAGAGAGGATGCTCAACTCCATCCTCACGCAGCTGGACCCGCTCACTAACTGGTGAGTGTCAGCTTTCACACGCGTGCAGCTCCAGGTGTGCACACAGAGCCGTGTCTTCATACTGTGTGTGCATGTTTGTGGTTCTGAAATGTGATCCTTGCTCTACTGTCTGCGTTTGTTTTATCAAACAACAGGCATGTGATTTAAATACTGTAAGGTCACAGGTACTGGGAGGAAGGAGAGTGTAAATTCATTATGAGACGTTAGCTAAAGCAGTAACTAAGTTTAAAGAAACAATTTAACATTTTGGGGAAATATCATTATATGCATAATATGATTCTTGTGTCAGACTCTTACCTCACTTCAACCACCCAATGATCTTTTGGGACTTATTTGTCAGATGGTGTGATCATGGTTTGGTTCAACGAAGAAAAAAAAAAGAAAGAAAGATAAATTAATAAAAGAGACCGGGAATAAAGGATGGCTCCCAGGCCTATCAGCCTCTGTCTGCATAGGAGGGTTTTTCCATCATGACAGTGATCCCAAATCATCATTATTTTGCTTTTAATTGACAGTGGAGAGAAACAGGAAAGTGGGGAGAGAGACTGGAGGATTGACACGCAGTACAGATCGGCACAGTCGGGAATCAACTTGGCGATCAATGCATTAGGCATTGCCAGCATGGGACGTGCTTTCAACAATTTGGCACATTGGCCCATTGCCAGAATCCCTATAGCTTTAGGAGTAGGTTCGTTACCTTTAATTGTCGGTGCAAGCTATTTTTAGAACGGCGGAGCAGAGCCGCGAGCTGCTCAGAGCTACGCTACAGAGGCTAATGGGATTTCTTGGTTTCCCTCATCAAACTCATCAAATACACAATCCAACAACTCCACAACGCTCTGGTGGACAAGTTGTGACCTGCACATTCACCACGCTATGAGATAATAACACAACGTTACCACTGATGCGTGTTCCCACCAGGGGCAGTTTTTCATCAACAGTCTCTGGATTTCCCTCTAAAACAACTCTGTCTGGTAACGTTGTGTTATTATCTCATAGCGTGGTGAATGTGCAGGTCACAACTTGTCCACCAGAGTGTTTTGGAGTTGTTGGATTGTGTATTTGATGAGTTTGATGAGGGAAACCAAGAAATCCCATTAGCCTCCGTAGCGTAGCTCTGAGCAGCTCACGGCTCTGCTCCGCCGTTCTAAAAATAGCTTGCACCGACAATTAAAGGTAACAAACCTACTGCTAAGACTATAGGGATTATGGCAGAGAGGTTGTCTCTGACAACCAAATGACATGGACCGCAAGAAACAAAAATACATCACATTCTAGTTGTTTAATTTAATGTAACTTCAGTGTGTAATGCTGCAGCTGATCGGTCTATTTCTACACAGACCTCAGCCAACAAGGACAAACCACATTCAAATGCTTGATGAAACAAAATAAGACTAGTGTGTGTGTGTGTGTGGTGACCAAAGTAAAACATGCACATGGTTCACCTGCTAACACCACAACACTGCTGTTCCCAGGGCCAACAAATACAGTCTCACACAGCGACAATCTCTAAGCAAGACCCTTGTTATATGTGTATATATATATCCAAACGGATTTAATTTTATAGTGATTATACACGAATATATTCATTGGTAATATATTCAGATTTTGCCAATAAACCTCGACAAATATTACACACTGGACAATATTTAATTATTGTGTTAACCTGTCGTCTCTCTGCAGTGTGAAGTCAGTGGCTCAGGACCAGAAAAATGAGATCATGTCTCAGCTCCAGACCATCCGGTACCTGATGAAGAAGAGAGGGATGGACTGTCCTCCTCTGAACATCAACGGTGGGATGATCATCTCACTCTCTCTGTGTTCACACTGAACGAGCCTGCTCACTAACAGTGATCAGAGTCACTGTGCTGAGTTCTCTGCAGCTGCACGATAAACCACTGATAATTCAGACACGCTTCATGCTGCATTCATCACTTGCAGTGTAATCAGTGTTGTGTGTCTTGTCATGATAATGTGTAATTTGAAAAGCCCACTGGTTCACATTCATAAAATCTCCTGCTTCTAAAGTTATACTCTCGAATGTGACTAAAGGTTAAATCTGCAAACAGAGAATTCCCTGCAGCAGAGGTGTGGAGGTGAGACTGAAGCTGCTTCATGAGTCTGTGAAGTCTGACACTGATATTTTTGCATGACGCCTGTGGTTTATTGACCTGAGGTTGAGGTTGAGTATTTAAATCATGTGGGTTGATGTAAAGGAAACAGACAGACGACTCTGACCTGATGTGTGTGCAGAGGGAGGAAACCAGACCTCTATCACAAAACGTATAAACATTTACCTAGTGTGTAACACAAACACTTCTCCATTGATTACATTCCCTTTTATTAAAAGCAAGCTTTAGTTTGTTTAAGTTCAGGTTTCCACATTTCAGGGAGAATCCTTCCTGTCTCCTGATCTACTAGTGCAAACAGCTCTCGATGACACACAACACTTCATACACAGCATTTAATTTTAAAAAGGCTTCATTTTTTTCCATTCCTTATATGGTTTAACTTTGACACTAGATGTTGATGATGTTTTATTGATGGTGACTGGAAAGAACTAGTGATTGAAGACGGTATTTCTGATCAGAGAGCGATCCAGAGCAGCAGAGTATGACCTGTAGCAGCAGTGAGACACGATGCTCTCAGGTTGTCTGTCTCATTCTTTACAACATGACATCTCAAGACCAAAGGTTGAAGTCATTCTGACCTCACAATAGACATCTTTGGGCCACAAATTTAAACCCTAATTATTACACTGTGGTACTCACATATTCTCTTAGGATTGAATGATGACATGATGTTGAAGAACTTCACTATCCACCTTTTTCCGAACATCAAAAACGTAAGCCGGTTTTGCTCTTCCGGTGGAATTGTATGTAATTGTATGTTTACGTTTCCATTGTTTCATTAGTTGTGGTAAATGCATGGATCTATTAACGCTGGCTTTTAACAATGGATGTCCAATACCAATGGATATCATACAAATGGACATCCATTGTTAAAAGCCAGTGTTAATAGATCCATGGAAACGTAAACATACAATTACATACAATTCCACCGGAAGAGCAAAACCAGCTTACGTTTTTGATGTTTGGAAACTTGTGGATAGCATCATATTGTTCTGCAAAAACACTTCCGAGTTCTTTTGACTATTCTTTCTTTAGACGTTGGTGGAATCAACACAACTACAACCTGGGACATTAGTTGAACTGAATTTACTGAATGAGCTAAGGCAGTGTTTTGTAGCCTTGAGGTCGGGTCGCCTGAAATGTCTAGTAATTGATACAAAAATTACTGATATATATATTTTTTTATTATTATTATTTTTAAAATTATAATTAAAAACACCACACACAATCTTAAACAACTGTATTCTATACTTTCACTTGAGTTCAAATAAAAAGCAGCATATAAAAATTTCTGAGCTGGCACATCTTAATAGAAAGGGTCGCCCGAAATTTGTGATGTCAAAATGGGGTCACGAGCCAAAAAAGGTTGGGAACCACTGAGCTAAGGCAACTTTTAAACTACTGCCCTTATGGCACTTTTGGTGTTGAATTGATGACATACAGTTTCAGTATTGATTATCAGTAGGATGTATAATAATAGCACTTTTTGTTTTGACTCTTTCAGAGGCGTCCTGCGAGCGTAATCTGGACCACCTCATCGAGTCCCTGGGGGCCAGCGACTCCTCGGCAGCTGAAGCTTCTCTCGGGGACGAGCAGAAACACGGAGCAGCAGAGGCTTCAGATGGAGTCTATCAGAAGCCTCCAGAACTCAGAGACGAGGCTGCAACAGAGGGCGAAGAGATGAAGGAGCTCGTACAAGAGGAATCAGACGGAGAAGTAGAGAAAGACGGAGATGTGGTGGAGGAGGAGGAGGAGGAGGAGGAGGAGGGAGGCGAGGAGGAAGAACTGTTGGAGGACTGTGAGCTCATGCCTTCACTAGAGGACTCTCACCAGCCAAACAGTGAGGAGGTGTTGCCGGCGTCCGGCCTCAGGCGACGCAACAGGCCTGAATGACCTGAGAGCAGGACTGCTGCACTGTACAGAGAAGTGATAGATTATTCTGGTTATTTATTATCTGAACGGCTTTCCCTCCAAAACGCTGTCTACTACTTCATCAAAGACATGTGAGGCTGTGTGTCCATGTAGTGTTTTGCTCTGGCGGCGGGCTGGGGAGCACCTCATCACAGAAACACTGCACGGGAGGTTTTGTTTCTATGACAACGAAGCACCACCGCTGTAGTATGATAGACTAGCATCTCCACTTTGCAACACGGAAATGATCCCGTCTTGGAGTCCAGCTCCAGCTCCAGCTCCAGCTCCAGGCTGTAGGCAAAACATTTTGTTCTGACACAAGCTTCTTCCTTATTTTCTTGGTTACCAGGGTGACAAGTCCCTCTGCATTTGATAGGCTGCCTGAAAAGCAGCTACAGTGATGACACCGGTGCCTTTTTAGAAAAGTTTTCATCCAGAAACTCTTGGAGTGGTCGTATGACAAAGGCGGAGCGCTCTGGCAGCATTTACTCCCTCCTCATGCTGGCACTCAGAAAGAAAAACACTATATGGACACATATGCCTTGATGTATCAATAAGCAACAATAACTTCACAAGGAAAGGTCTCTAATTAAACTCACTGGGCTGTATTTTCCTGTTGCATTCACAAGGACCAGCACAACAAACTGTAGATCACATATACAAGCTCAAGCACCGTGGTGCAGGGTGCTACTGTATGTACAACAGGCTTGTTTAAAAGTGATGCTGTGATTTAGTAATAATTCATCTCATTCATTTTAATACCTGTGCTCGTCACGTCAAAGAACTGTCATTTGTGGTGATACGCAGGATAATTATCTGGTGTCGTCCTCCTGATGGATACTTTTTTTTCTGATTAGACTAAATAAGATTCTTTAAAAAAGCCTTTCTCAGAGATCACTATAAAAATGGGTGTGCATGATGTGAAGCATGTTTGATGTGCACACAATCTCACCACACACTCATTTTAGACATGAATGTGGGGAAATGTTTTTGTGCTGCTTACATGTTGTTTCCACATCTTGTCCCAGGCCCTCACACATGAATTTTTTCCCCCCGCCTCATTCTCTTCCATCTTGTTGCTCCTCTCACTTTTGCACATGCAGGACACAGATCTATAGAGGAGACATACAAATCACAGGGTATTTGGACTTCGTGCTGGCAGGAAAATAGAGCCCTGATTAACCGTACTTACCTGTTCTCCCTCATTTTATAACACTAGTTATCACCTTTCTAAACTTGCCTGATTTTGAAATGAAATGACTTTATGTACAGTTTTGGTTACGAGTACTTTCACTGTCAGTTTAGGTTTGCACCTGTTAGAGAATGCCAAACATGTAAATCATCTATAATCCAATGGAATCTGTTACTTGTTATTTGCCTTTACTGATGTTTTCTCATGGTTGTGTGTGTGTGTGTGTGTGCTAACATGGCTGCATTCCACTCATGTCCAGATGCTGCTGTGCATACTGGCTCAGTCACTTACACATCTTAAACTCATTCATATTAATTTCCTGGTGCAGCAAATGGAAATGTTTGCTGTGAGGAGGATCTTTTGACATGATTTCACATGCTCTCAGCATCAGGTTGCTATGGAATTTTAACATTTCATATAGTGTCAAAATACACAACCACTAAATGCATAAAGGTTCACCACAAAAACATTATTTTTCCTTTTATGATTTCGAATATTTACAAAATTCTTTATCATAAAAGGATTAACATTAATGCTGCTGGATGCACTGAGCTTACTCAGAGTGTAGTATATCATAATGTAGGCCTACATTTCCAAAGTGCAACTGAGGCTTGTGGCATGTTCATACATCCTATCATATCTGTGCATGTTTTATTTTCTGTGACTGTTTTGCCTGCGCAATGTGACTGCATGGTAGTTTCATTTATTCATTTACACGGAGAATGACAATCATATCAGTCGGAAACATTTAAACATTCAATGTTTCTTCAATTACTTTTTGTAAATAAGAATTATTTTGGGTGTGTTTGCTAGATATTTATTGGATACCAATACCATTGAAAGAAATCAGATGTCACTCTTGCCTTATATTTCAATCATTCATTCACAAATGATGATTTAAGGTTGTCTTGGCACATCTCTAAATTTCCTAATGTCACTTAATACCTAACACTACATTCATCATGACTGTTATTATGGCTACAGTCAGTGGCACCAGAGAATCATTAATCATTCATCTCACATTACATGTCGCTGTCTGTCACATGAAAAAAGAAAAACAAATAATTCCTCATTTCACTGAACTTTGCAGGAAATGATAGAAGCCCAAATAGGTATTTAGTAAAATGTGGTAAAATCACAATTAAATATTCGTCGTTATAATTTTTGCCAAGATTAGATTCCCTTTATTGTTGACTCGGTAGTGTAACAATATACAACCCAATCCTATTATTGTGCACCCCCAAATCATTGCCTTGTTTGGGTTATTTGATCTGATACACTGTGCATAGGATATTTCCACTGTCTTTACTTCCGACACTAAGTTTTACACATTGAAATTGTTGCCATGACTCGGTACCACAAATCTTTGCCTTAAATTATTTTGGAAATGTTTTTTTGTTGGATTTTTTTTCCCCCCTAAACATACAGGCACATCTCTATGAATTAGAATATCATGGAAAAGTTCATTTACTTAAGTAGTTTAATTCAAATGGTGAAACTCAGATATTATATAGATTCATTACAGACTAAAATGTTTCATGTCTTTATTTATTTTAATTGTAATAATCATGGCTTACATTTAATGAAAACACAAAATTCAGTAAATCAAGAAAATTACAATCAAGTGAAAAAGTTCAATATTGTAACCTAATGAGGTCACACTCTAATCAGCTGATTAACTCCAAACACCTTCAAGGTTTCCTGAGCCTGGTTCAGCAGCTGCACTGTCCTCCATCATATTCTACTTTATTGAGATGCACCTGTAGTTTCCTGTCTGTGTTCAACGTTGTATGTTTCATATGGGAGTTGAGTGGTGAACCTCATCTAGCCATAAATAAATAAAAATGTAAACACATAGCGCTGTCTGTTTTATTGTATGACCCTAACCCTGAGTGGTTTTTCAGCTTCAACAACTAAAGATTCATAAAACTGAGTCCACAATACTGGACACGTTAGTTTGACCTTCCTCCTGTCCTGCATTTCTACCATACTAGCCTACATGAGGGAGTAAATGTCATAAACCAGTTCAGACATGCAATCCTCTCTTTGATGACATCATAGATCCTTGTTTGTGCTGGGTTGGGGAGTAGCTTACATTACATTAAAGCTGCACCTCTGTCAAAATGTCTGCTGCTGTGTAAAAGGTTAAAGTTCTCAGGAGAGTAGGTGGACAGTTCAATTAAACACAGGAATGCAAACTTCTGTCAGGCCTTTAAGATAAAATTGCCCATCTGTCACGCAGCTTCTTTACCCATCCATATAGGCAAGCCCTGTAGGATTTAATGTAAAATCTAATTATGGCTCTATTATTAGGAGTGTGTCATGATGCTCTCTGAGTGCTCTCCTTTGCATCAGCAGAGCCAGAGGCAGCCGACGGTCCCCAAGGTGGATTTAAGCTACAGGCGGTGTTGAAGCTTCCTCCTTGTACCTGCAGATGGCGCCACGGGAACATGGTTGCAGCAAAGGCAGTAAGATCTAATTTTTATCTCTGCATCTCTGTTTGATTCTTATTCCTGTGGCATATAGCAACATGAGAAATACTTCATTTGTTTTATGTGGAAAACAGATTAGAAAGAGCTTCATGAGAAAAAAAAGAGAAAATGAGAAAATCATTTAGCACTGAACCTCAATGAGCAATTAATGTTGAACTGTAATAAACGCTCCCCTGCTCATTAATTCCAGCAAACCTTACTGTAAGTATTTTGAAAATGTCTCCTGGTGAATAACCCCCCCCCCCCCCCTAATCAAAACTTATAATTAGACATGCAGACTTCATAAGTGACTTCCTCTCATGCAGTGCAGGAAAAAGATCTGGGATTCATAGCAAATTAGCTCGTCTCTCTCTCAACATTTAATCAGCTCAATTTTCTTCCACTGGGATTTCTGCCTAATTCCATCCATGGGTCTGTGGTTAGCAGGATAATTTGTTTTTTTATTGTACTGTATGGTTGTGAATGGAGTGGGCTAAAAAACAACAACAACTTAATTCCTTCCATCACTCCCTCCAGGGTTATGCTGCTGGACTTCTAATCTCCCCCAAAAACATCCTCAAGGCTGTTTAAAATGTTTGTATGTTTAAAGCACATTTAGAAGAGCTTAATATGTTTATTGACACAATTTACATGCTTTTTGATCAGTCGGATGGGATGCCAGTAATTGTTGGCTGCAGTAACTGCTTCAGTGATGGGCTGTTTATCCCCAAATATTCTAAGATTGTGAGGAATAAGTGGAGAAATGGTGCATTTCTTGCTTATATTTTATGGACTTGTCTTGAAACTGGTCTTGATCCTGCTGTTCATACAATGTAAAAGCTTTCACTGCTTGCTCTTCAAGGAAATTATCGCTACAGGTGCCGTATTGTGCAGTAGATTGTCGTGTGTTTGTTGCTTGTAAAGCCATGTCTCTTATCAGAACTGTGTAACTATGAAAGCTGCAGAAATGAACCTTTACAGCTGTCAGGACGTCTGTGACTTTGTGATGTCACAACAGAGCAGTCACTGCTTTCAGCTATGCCCCCAAGCCTTGCCCACATTTTGCCCTTATAAGATTTGGATTCTCTTTGGTTCTCATTTAGAAAACAATAGACCAATTAGATGAGAGGAGACTGCAAGCTTCTCTTTTGATTGGCTGACACGGACCTGTTGTTATTAGGGCTAAAAAGCCAGCTCAGAAGCCTGAGAGTGGAGATTGTTTTTAGATTTATCTTCTCATGGATGAACACTTTTTCATATCTGGCTTGGAATAAAACAAGCAGGCGATGTAATAAACATTCCTGTGTACTATACTGTACCTGTAGGCAAAGCACAACTCAGGGAAGAAGAATAGTTCTGGTTGGTTCTCAGTGGTTCTGAACATAAGATGGTTGAACATAATCTCTCTAATATTTTCATTCAGTCTACACAGGTTTTGCTGCCGTTCACGATAAGCTATAGTCATTCTCTGTATGTGTGTTATGTAATCAACTCTCTGTATAGTAGCATTCATTGTTAGTGAGTCTGCCATTCCCTTGTGATTCAGATTACCTGCCTACGCGCAAGTGATTCACTGGAAACCATTCAGCATGTAATCCAGTGTAATTTTATCTAATTGATATCAGATTCACAGCTTTTTTTGTTAGAAGGACTGTTACTGTATGTACATGTTGCTGGAGTTTTGGATTTTTTTGGACTTTTTCCTTTTCTACTTTTTCCTCTGCTGCTCCAGCTTCACAGACACTTAAGGTGAAAACACGGGATGAAAATGTACTGAAAAAATAGACTGTTATTGACTATTGTTAGGCTGGATTTATGGCGTTTAAAATGAGTGGATGTTTTATCAGGCACGAAGGGTTGAAAGAAAAGACACTCATGTAAAAACTTTACATTTCACTACACCCAGATGACCTATCACCCATAATATCCCTCACTCAGTGTATCAAAGATATTAATCATTGGATGTCAGAAATTTTTTTACAACTAAACAAAGACAAAACAGAAATACTCATTTTTGGTGCACAGGCTCAGAGACAGAAAATTGCAGCACATCTCAACTCTCTCTCTCTTACCAGCAAAACCGAAGCAAGGAATCTGGGTGTAATCATCGACAGCGATCTAAATTTCAGAAGTCATATCAATCACATCACCAGATCATCTTTCTATCATCTCAAAAATATTTCCAAATTGAGGGGCTTTCTGTCAAAACCGGACTCAGAAAAATTAATCCACGCCTTTATAACAAGTAGATTAGACTACTGTAATGGCTTATTCACCGGACTCTCAAAATCAAGTATTCAGAGGTTACAATTAATTCAAAATGCAGCTGCACGTGTTCTCACTGGTACCAAGAAATATCAACACATCACACCCGTTCTGAAGTCTTTGCACTGGTTACCTGTTAATACAAGAATCGATTTTAGAATCGATTTTAAAATACTACTCCTGGTTTACAAAGCACTACATGGCCTTGCACCTCAATACATCACAGATATGCTCACCACTTACACCCCAGCAAGAACACTTCGGTCATCAGGCAGTGGCAACTTACTCATTCCTCGCACCAGATCCAAAGAAGGGGAGGCAGCTTTTAGTGTATATGCCCCACGAAAATGGAACACCTTGCCCGACACAGTTAGACATGCCACGTCACTAGCCATCTTCAAAAACAGATTAAAAACATATCTATTTTCAACAGCATTCTGTTGACCTGTGTGTGTGTGTGTGTGTATGTGTGTGTAGATATGCATATGTGATTGGGTGAGTGGGTGTGAATTTGTGCATCTAAGTGTGTATGGGTTGAAATTGACATATATGATTGTTTGCACTTGCACTCTCTCTGTTTATATATGATTGTTTACTTGCACTTGCACTTTATCTTTTTTGTTTGTTTTCTATGTGATTTATTTAAATTTGATTGATTTTTGTTGTGAAGCACATTGAGTCTGCCTTGTGCATGAAATGCGCTTTATAAATAAAGTTGAATTGAATTGAATTGAATTAAAATATAGGTGTGAGTGTTCCTGGAAGTTGCGCATTGCAATCAATTAAAAAGATGATTTGACCACTCTTTGATTCGTCTGTCTCCTGCACATGTTCCTATATGTAAATGTATTTGTAGTTATTTGATGAGACGTTGGATATAACTGGAAGTGAGCAATCTGTTTGCTTGATATATTTGTTGGATAGATGTTACACAGTTCACTGGGCCTTGTAGTGCCACCTTTGCTCTTGTTGTTGCAGAATAAGATCTCAGCATTTCATTTTGTCATTATTTGAAGGGACATTTGAAATGGCAAAGTTTTTATTTCAGCCCGCAGACAAAGATCTGTCCTTTTGCTCCCGAGATGTCTTCAAAGTCAGCAGGATTGTGTTGTCTTCTGGGACAGAGGCAGAGGTATTGTGCTTCATCTGATATAAACCCAGCAGACAGTCTGTTCAGGACGCTGCAGAAAGTTCAGACTGAAAAATATCCCAACCTCTGCCACCAAGGGCACTGAGAAAGTGATACTTTCCAGTATTAATATTCATCCCGTCAATTTCTCTGAAATTCACACTGTGATACAATCGTTTACTTGTTGACTTTCTTCTGTTGACAAAATGTCTTTTGTCCTATTTTCTGTATCGGTTCCAGCTGGAGAATCCTGCCCTCTGCTGTGGCCTAGATTATGTTCTTGTTTTACTGGGAATCATTTTTCCTATTTATTGTAATTTGAAAGAAGACACTGGAGCTTTTCTTTCTCCACACATCCTCCTCTCAAACATACTGTCCCCCAGTGTTGGTCCCCTAACACAACATGATTGTATCATAGCCCCATTTCTGATTGATGCCATTGTGAACCTGAATTGTACCCAGCCAAGGCTGCCTGTCTAGCCCCTCGCTCCCTCTGGGACTGATACTGTGGCTCTACTTGGGGAAAATGGACTAGCCAAGGACCTTTTCCAATTTTTTTTTTACTCTCTTGTTCCCGATAAGGATCAGCAATCCACCTGCTCTATTTTTAGTGAAGATATTAAAAGGAGGGAGAAGGGGAGAAAAGTCTGGATGCTATTTTCTCCCTGTATTGGTCAGTACAAGGATAGCTGTTTATAGGCAAGGACTGTCTTGACCCACTAAAGTCCCCAATCCTTCATCGTCTATGATGAATAGCCTCATTAACAAAACATTACTGGGACTTGGTATCCCAGTGGTCTGAATTCACCAGTTGGTTCGTTTTAAATCCAAGTGGGAAGCGGGGAAATGACTGATGTTACTACGTTAAAGGTTTTACAAAGAGTTCGTGTTCTGTGTGACCTGAACTGACCTCTGCTGGTGATATGTAAGAATTCCAATAAAGTCAAGCACAATGTAAACCTGCGCTGAAAATGTGATGGCAAAAAAAATGTTTGAATCTCAAAGGAGCAGTTCCCTGGGGGAACAGGACACAGCAGCAGGTGCACAGGCAATCATCCTGCTGCTCCTTCTCTTCTGCATGGTCTGTCACACTTGTAGATGAAGGCTTTGGCTGTGGACTGGCTTTTCTATCAGGGGGTGAAGAGGATGATGACAAGAGGAGGGTTAGGAAGATGCATGATAAAAATTAAAAATAAGTCAAAATTCTGTTTTAAGTTTTGAGTTAGTGTTTTATCATATTCAATTAAGTAATAATTGACTTTCTTAATCAATATAGTGACTTGCCATTTACTGGACATGACTTTACTTAATTCTTTTTGCTTCATACTCATCCGTCATGCACTGAAAATTAGGGATGCACCGATCCGGCTTTTTCAGTCCCAATGCCGATACTGATACAGTAGCTGGGCTTAGCGTATATCGGCTCGGCTGATACCGATACCGTTAATTAACTGTATACCTTGCCATATTGGAGACAGTGAAGGCATCCGACTCAACTTTAACTCACTTTCTTAACTTTGTAAAACGTTGTTGCTGTGTGTTTTGTTACAGCGTGCTGCACCTGCTGCTGCCACCTGATGTACCGTCACAAACATAGAACTGAAGCGACTGATCGTCACAGCATCATGGATCAGCCCCGTTATCAGGGCCCATATCAGATTTTAATATCGGATTGATGCATCGATACTGATAATACAGAAATATTCATTTTGGGGAAAATTCACTAGACAAGATTCTGTTTCAGCATATTAGGGTTGATATTTCCTGAGCTCACGTTGATCCCTTAATAACCTGCTTGCAACTCAATATGTATTTAGCTAGCTCTTCCATTTCTCTTAATCATGTTTACAACAGTCTTACCATGATTAAAGAAGTAGAACTGGATATTGACTCAACCAGGTATCGACACTGATCTGAGACCAAGCAATTTATTAATAAATCAAACCAGTCTCTCCCTGATAAAACTGATTTTCCACAAATCAACTCTTCACCTAATTGCTCAAAGGACGTTGTACTGTGCAGCCACCAGCAATTTAGAACTGTTTCCTGGTAAATTGTTAACGTCAGCTGTTTGTAAAATGTCAGTGATTAGGTGATGAATCCTATTATTTGTGTCCAGTATTTCAATCTTTAATTTGGGGGTGTGGCACTAGTCTATCCCCTGAATTATGCTTTTTGATTGACAGATTGATTAGATAATATAAGAGGATCTCTGGCACCCAGGTTGTGTGTTGTGTGTCAAAACGTATCCACAGCAGCTGTTGACTTCAGAACATCTGTGGTGTGCACGGCTTTTGAAGGCAAGACCTTTATCAAAACAAACCCATGAATATTTTCGGTGTTTGTAACTCTGCTGGCAGCGGGCTGTGTTGAGGAAGTGTGAGATATAAATGCTTAAGTCAGTCAGTAGGTTGTGGTGGCGGCTCATTCTCTTACACTAAGACTGCAGATGAATTCCTTGGCAGATTTGATCAAGGCAGGAAATAATTAGGTTAGTTGGAGGTTGCAGTTTTACAAAGCAGCCTTGCATCAGGGAATAATGATGCATGTAATCATGGGCGAGCTGCCGGGCCGGCCGTGCCTCCTGGCTGATTGAGCCGTGCCCAGGTCCCGTAAAGATGTCACTCTCACCCTCGCTGTGGAGAGCGGCTGTGGGATGACGTGTCCTCTCGTAGACAGCTGCGTCTCTCTGCTCGGGCTTTGAGGCGCTGCAGATCATTCAGCCTGCTCAGCACGATGGAGACTGAAGCTCCGCTCTGTCACTGATCAGCACCACTTTGATGCAAACAGCATCATGGAGACTGTAAAGTCACGAGATTAGAACGGTGTTTAACAACTTCTCGTCTCATCAACTTCCTCTCACCACTAACACTGTATCACCTCATGCCTCCACTGCTGCTGCTGCTGCTGATATCATGGCCTATACATCCAGGTCTACTACCACTGTCTCTGCTGCTATTCTGAGCTCTACCACTGACTTAACAACATGCCACTGCCTTTACAATTACCTCTACACATGCTACTATTACTGTTAATGCTGCTGCCTCTACTACCTGCCACTCCTAATATTCCTGGTATTTGTCTGACTAGGACAACCTAATTCCATAGGCACTACTTCCACTACAACCACTAGTAATACTATACGTACTGTGTGTACTTCAGCTCCACTGTATTACTGCTGCTATCCTGCCGGTCTCATCTGCTGCAGTGATGCTTCTGCTTTTTATACCACTAATACTACTGGTATTGTCCTCTATGACTCCTACTCCTACTGTTGTATTCTGTTACCACTACTGCTGATAAAGTTGATACAGCTGCAAACCGGTGTCCCGGTGTCCCATGGCCCCGAGTTCCTGTGGCTCTTCCTTATATTGTGTGTAATATGCAAGACTAAAGTGCAATATCACTTAAAAATAATGTCCGCTCTAGTAGTTTCAGGGCTTGTCTCGTAGTGGCACCTTTTTGTTATTTAGGCCTATTTCATAGTATGCTCACACTGTGCGAATCATCAAATAAATGTGCAGCACTGTTACCTATCCTCCTGAGACCCGGCAATGCATTTTTGTACACTGTAGTGCACATCATATTCAAACCCATTTCTCTCATACTAAACATGTCACCTTATTAAGTCCTGTTGTTCACTACAGAGGACAACTGGCCCTTTCCAATGATATCTTGTGTGGGGGGGTGTGACCTTCCAAACTTTCTGTGCATCTCTTTTAGAAATGGCCGACATCGCAACAAGCAGATTTTATGGGAAAGAGTACATGTGAGCATGATATTTAAAATTTTAAGTATTTTGAGTCCTATATGTTGATTGTTTATTATAAATAAACATATCAGCAACACTGAAGTAAATTTTCAGAACTGAATTGTTTACTTTTCATATGAAAAACTGAGTAAATTCTTATATTCTTAAATAGTTGAGGGGGATTCAGAAATTGATTTATCAGAGGATAACAGTCCATGGTAAGATAATGACCTTGTAGGAGAGCGTAAAAGTTCAGATGAGGAAGAGCCAGATGAGGGAGATCAAGACAAAGAGCTGACGTGGTGCACCATTGGTTTCTATGGGCCGAAACCAAAACATAGGGTTTTGAGGTTTTAAATCAGTGCAAAATGAATGCCCATGGAAATATACTCCAGAAAACAGGTACCTTGATTTTGTTCTTGACTCTAAATAATGATTAAGCAATGAAAACTGTTCATGGATGGACAACAAGCCTTTTGTTGAGGCATTAATCAAAATAGCATAAGATGCAACCTGTTTGTCTTTTGCTCTAAAACGTCTGAATGGTCAATGAAATACCATCTCTAATGATGAAATCACAAAGATAAATAGTGTAGTTGATGAAAAAGAATGAAAACCCTATAATTGACATTAGTTTTTATAATATATTACTGTATTTTACATGATAATTCTAGTCTTTCCATGTACATTATAAGCATCAAAATATTACACGTTTGAGAACAATATAGTCCTGTTGTACACTACAGTGCACAGGTTATAAAATTAAAATAAAATACAAATTTCAGATTTTTTTCTTTGCAATTTGTTCTTTACCATCCCAACACTTAATTTATGTAAAAAAAAATCAAAATCAAAAAACTTTTTTTTCCTGGGTCTCAGGAGTCAGAGGTGAAAAGACTTCTGACTTAAAACCAATTAGAATAGCAGATCAAAACAAATGCAAAATGTGTTATTTGTAAAGAAAAGTTGTGTTAAAGTTGATGGAGCCTTTTTTTAATTCATCAAGATAAATATACTATAGATAAAGACTGGGAGGAGTGAGGGGTCAAAGGGGACCCACAGTTCATATTTTGACCCCTTTGGCACATTGATTGTATTGCATGCCTCTACTAATACAGCAACAAGGTCTGTACTTCTTAATACTGCCTGCCTTGTAAGCCAGTAAGCAAATAGTCACATGTGGATAAAAGCAGGAGATATAAGGACTGGCAAGGAACACTGAGATCAGACATGGTTAGGTCTGCAGTGTACCAGACTGCTTTATACGTCCCCTCATGTAAATGTGAATATGGGATCATATGGATCTTGTGTATTCCCAATTTTTCTGACACTGGGGGGATGCAACAACAGTGATGGTGTGGGGCCACTGGCCGGTGGCTTCTTGATGTCACAGTCTCAGTGGCCTTTGCACCAGCATTTACACAAAATGTATTTTGTTATGCTGAGAGGATTAACACCTGTGACAATTAAGGTGTGACAAGGTCATGGGAGGCCGACCTGTTGATCTACCTGTTGACAGATGTAAGGCTGAATCAACAATAAACTGTTGATATCACTACTTTAATTTGTACAGCAGGCTAGTTGAATTAAATTCAACGTTGTTGTTGTTCCAGTTTTCCTCAGCATCCAAACTAGTTCTTTGTGTGTGTTGTCGTTTATTACAGCAGGTTAAAACCGAAACAATCCCTTTAGTCCAATCAGCCAGTTTGTTCTGTGGAGCTCAGCAGTGAGCAGCAGTAGCTACAGCAGAGCAGCGCTGTTTCATCTCCCTGAATACAACTTCAACTCATTTTCTAAAACAAAGAAACGACGAAGAAACGTTCACACGGTTGTCGTGACTTGTCTCGGTGGTGCTGGTTTAAGCGCCGACATCACTTGACTTTGTTCTTTTAAAGGAATCGCGGTTGTTCCATATTGTGAGGAACGAGCCCGACGCTGACGAGCGGCTGTGCGTCTTGGAGAGGGCAGGGACGCCGGAGACGCGCAGCGGCAGCAGCAGCGCAGTCTATTTGGAGCCACCGGTTGAGATCATTCAACACTCCGAGTGTCTGCGCGGGTTGAGGGAAACAGATCGACGACCCCCGCCTCCCTGAGACCCTCCCCAAAAACGATGGAAATCCCCCTCGCCCCCCCAGAGAGCCACGGGAGCGTCGGGTGAGTGAAATCAAAGATGCTGCGCACCACGGCCAGAATCCTGGAGCTTTTCTGAACAGGATTGTGGGTGTGTGCGCGTCGGGCTCACCGCTACCTCCGGACTGCTCTCGCCAACTTCCCCCGCTCTCCATCAAGTCATGTCTGATACAGAGCAATGGGCAAGTTTGACGACAACGAGAGGATAATCCTCAACGTCGGGGGCACCAGGCACGAAACCTACAAAAGCACCCTGAAGACCCTGCCGGGGACGCGACTGGCGCTGCTCGCCTCCGACTCGGACATCGACTCCGTGCTGGATCAGCTGCAACAAGTCCCCGGCTTCATCGAGTACAACGCGCGGACCAACGAGTACTTCTTCGACCGCCACCCGGGGGTGTTCGCCTATGTGCTCAACTACTACCGCACCGGGAAGCTGCACTGCCCGGCCGATGTGTGCGGACCGCTGTTCGAGGAGGAGCTCTCCTTCTGGGGCATCGACGAGACGGACGTGGAGCCGTGCTGCTGGATGACTTACCGCCAGCACCGGGACGCGGAGGAGGCGCTGGATGTGTTCGAGCTCAACGTCGACACCGGGGAGGACGACGACGAGGTCGGGAAGCGGCTCGGCATCGAGGATGTGGCCGCCGACGGGAACACCAGCCTGTGGAGGAAGTGGCAGCCGGTGGTCTGGAATCTATTCGAGGACCCCTACTCCTCCAGGGCGGCGAGGGTAAGGGCGCACCGCTGCACCTGGGGCTCAGCAACACACACACAACCACAGAAACACACACGCAAACTTCAAATCTCCACCACAATCCTCCCACAAAGCGTTTAAAAAGTCATTTATAAGTTGGCAAAGTCTCAAACTTAATTCTTGCAAGGTCTTGGTGAGAGATCATTTCTTTTCAACAGGTCATTTTATTTAAATTATATTGATGCATTTTATTTCTCTGTTCCTTATGCAGACTCATTTCAGTTTTGTTCAAGAGTGTGATGAGAGAACAGGTGCAACTGTCTCACTTTAGAATAAGCTGAATTTTCCACTTGTCATGAGCAAAAAAGGTGTTAACAATGTTGGGCTGGATATTCATAGCACTGTTGTATTCAAGGTGTGTAGGTTTGTGCCAACAGAGGCTGGAGCCTACAGTTATTGCAGTCTGCTATTTGTTTATTTTAACCCAGCATCCTATATCTGTCTTACTCCAGTTTTCCAGTTGCACAGACTTTGTTTATTGGGTCACAGCTCTAGAAATGTCACCGTGTGTTAGTTACCCTTCAGATCTTATTCAGTGCCTCTTTAAGCCCACAGCCGACTTCCTCAATTTATGATAAACA
Source organism: Trachurus japonicus (assembly GCF_045865225.1). Taxonomy (NCBI): domain Eukaryota; kingdom Metazoa; phylum Chordata; class Actinopteri; order Carangiformes; family Carangidae; genus Trachurus; species Trachurus japonicus. The sequence continues at coordinate 20,321,801 of NC_140929.1, forward strand.
CAGAAGAAAGGTGTAGAGTTATAATCTTTTCCAAAATGAATGCAGCCTGACGTGCTGGGAGTAGGGCAGATGCAAACGTACAGCACATGTGAAAAATCTTCAGATGTCAGATTTCACATGTTGCAGCCTCATGATAAAATTGTTTAAATTAATTTTCCCTCATCAGGCTACAGCGAATATCTCATTATGGCAGCGTGGAGCCAAAATTTTAGACATTTTTGCAGGTTTATTATAATATTAAAACTGAAATATCACCTTGACATAAGTATTCAGACACTGAAATTTATCTGAGCTGCCTGCCCATTTCTCTTGATCATCTTTGAGATGTTTATTCACCTTGAGTCCACCTGCAGTGATTGTAGCTGATTAGACACACGTGTGTGTATAAGGCTTCACAGCTGACGGTTGTACATCTGACCAAAAACCTGGGGGAAGGAGCTGCTCCAGGAATGTGTTGAGGCTCAGATCTGAAGGATACAGGAACATTGGCCTCCATTATTTCAACAAGAATGAAGAAGGCCTTTGAAGAAGAGGTGACCAAGAACCTGATGGTCTCTCCTGTTGAGCTCCAGAGATCCAGAGAACATGATTCATGATTCTCTGGTCTGATAAAACCAAAACTAAGCTGTTTGGCCCCACATCTAAGGGAAACCAGGCACTGCTCATCACCTGTCCAATACATTCACAGCTGTGAAGCATAGTGATCATATTTCAGTGGCAGTCTAAAGAATGTATACCTGGTCCAAAAACACTCTGGACCTCAGACTGGGCCAAACGTTCACCTTCCATCACGACAATGACCCAAAGCACACAGACAAACCAGCACTGGAGAGGCCTGGTGGTGACAGCTCTGAATGTTCCTGCTGGCACAGTGGCACATATCCCAAACATCTCTGGAGAGACATACAGTACTGTCCAAATGTCTGCCCATCCCCATCCAGAAGGCTCTGTAGAGTATCAAATCCAGGTGAGGAGAACCTGTTGAACATACCTAAGAAGACTCAAGGTCGTAATCACTGCCAGATGTGTCAACAAAGAACTTAATAAGGGTCTGAATACTTAACTTACTACGGTTTACAGTTTGTCCTACTCATACGTTTTGTTTTCACTTTGTCACTGTGGGTTATTAAGTGTAGATTGATGAAGGAAAAATGACATTAAATGGCAACATAACAAAGTGTGGGAGACAACTGTGTCTGTACTTTGAGTCCACTGTGAATGTGGCACCCTGTCATATTTTGATCATTAGGTTTCTTTACACTTAGGCACAGTGGCATGATAGGTGACGGATGACAAGTTTGGATTATGATGTTTTATCTGGTGTAGTTCACTAGGCAGGCATGCTACAGTTGGTTAGTTGTTAGAAAATAACACCAGATGAACACAGAGTAGCTTCAGATATTATAAAAGAACACATCTGTTGTTAAAATCAGTGTGGCCTCTTGATCCACCTCAACCACTTCATTTTACACCCCCACCACCTGTGAGGGACAGGGGCTCTGCTAAACTTCCCTTAGGCTGCTGGTGTATTATGGGTAATGGATTGCAAGTCATTCAGTCATTGGCAGGCTGAATGACTGCTGGCTATGAAGTAATGTTGTGTAAATGGATATTAATGCAACTACTGGAATGACCTCACGATGTCACAGGCAGCATAGTTCAGACAGATGAAACAGATCTCAGAGAGGATGCTGGGATGTTGAAGCTAACATGCTGTCTATTGTAAGTTTCTTGCCGTGACATCTGTGCGGCCAGAGGGGACTGAATGAAACTGAAAGGCCTGGCTGGTTTTATTTTTTCTACCTTACATAGGAATGTGACCAGGCAACACATATTTAACCAAAAGGACACATCAGTTAATTACCTTGTGGTGTGTCCCTTTAGTTTTGCACTCAACGCTCACAAGCATCAAGATGCAGGGGAAAATGATTAGTGCTGTAGTGAACTTTACAAAAATGATACTATCTATTACATCCTCCATATCTTGTAGCCCATAGCAACCTGCACACACAACCTCATGTGGTCTGTCTGTCATGATAGCATCCTGCCACTAGTGGGGCAGAAGTATCCAACCCAGAGGCTTATCTCAGATGTTCAGTGTGTACAACCTGAACTTGTTCCATTTCACATCTCCTTAAAGAGATCAGACTTGTAAAGTTATTCTGACAGACAATAAAACTATTGTATTAAACTTATACTTCATGGTTTAAATGCTGTAAAAGTAGAAATAAGATATATTTAACATTCATAATAGAAACTTAATGTCAAACATAACTCTTTCTTGACGAGCAGACTTCTCTTCATTCACTGAGCAGACAACACAAGCCCCACGACTGATGTCATTTGTACTGCGATGACATCATTCCTGGTAGTGTGAACAGGATGACATGGACTTTTATATGAGGTTGAGGTTTAAGGAAAGGAAGCAGTGTTGGTGGTTTGAATAACAATGATGCACAAAAACCCGTTAACACCCCAGATCAACCAGATATGACCTTTTTAGGACTTTGAGTTTGAAAATCAGATTGTTTTTGTGTTAATGTCAAGAGATCAGACATACCCATCTTCTGTAGATTATTTCTTGAAGAGGTGAAATTGACTTGAAATTGAATTAGATAAAAGTTTTACAAAAAGATAGATAAACTGAGTGTTAATTTGCTGTCGAGTTCTTGGAATTGTGTGTTCTAGTTTTTGGAGGAAAGGGGGATGGGCTGAACTTGGAGGTGTGTGTGTTGTGAGAGTCGTATTGGCATTGATCTTACTCTGTATAACTTGTCCTTCTCTCACAATCCTTCAGCAAACTTTCAATCAGGATGAGGGCAGGGATTCATCTGTGTGTGAGAAGACTATTGATATATTTAGTTTGTTTTATAAGAAGAATCTTTCCAGAGTTGAACATTTAGCTCTTCTGATATTTGGTGATGTGCATAACCCTGTAGCTCAGTTTGTCAGCCCATTTATAAAATAAACTACCCATCTCTCCCATTTGATTCTAGGACTGTTATGTAATAACAAACCAGTCACTTTCCTTCACCATGCCCTCAACCCCACCCATGCAGGACCTGGAAAAACACACACAGGTTTTTAAATGATAATATATGATGACCAAATTATTAATATAAACGTCTTCTGCTTCACTGCTAAACTTTGCTGATCATTTTTGTTAAATGTTTCTTTTCATGGTTCCACTGCTGAGTGGAACAGGCCGAGGTGTAACGGAGGTAAATACTGAGTCGGTTTGAACGATGCTGATGAAGCTGAATGCTTGTGTTTACAACGTGCATATATCAGTCTCCCTGCACACACACGGCAATTAAGTCACGCCATCAGCTCCACACAGAGGCGCCTGGTTGTGTAAGTTCCTTTTTTAAACTCTTGTCGTCTGCGATGTGAACCATGCTGGTGCCGAGGCCGTCGTCAGCCACATCAGGCCTTACTTCGGTGTGCTCCTTGATGTCCACACATTTCCTCTTGCCGGTGGTTTTAAAGAGGCTTTTTAATGCACAACCTGTGGATGGAAAAGCCTCTGTATGTGTATGAAACACTGAGAAGCAAAGCTGTGCGTGTGAAAGGCAGCGTGTGACTAAAAGAGGGCCCTTAGGGCACTAATCCGCCCCCTGACAAGGCGTCAGCAGAGGGTAATGTGGAATTATCCTCCATGGAAATGAAAGGTGTGATTTCAGCTCGCCGACCCGTGCCAGTGGAAATCTCACTCCTCTTACACAGTTTACCTTTGACCCTGACATCATGGAGCTGTGGAGTGGCCTTTAACTGCAGTAATGACATTAAACATAGCAATGAATAAAAAGGAGGTGGTGCGAGTCGTGCTCGTCCTCTGAACAGTGGTCATCATTCAGCCATCAGTCACCATGTGCAGGAACAGTAAATCTGCTGCTGCAGCAGGTGTTAAGGATGTCATATGGCTCGTATAAGCTAGGCCAGCTCTTTAGATGGGTTGTGGGTTCTCCTCTGTTTCATAGTTAATCATTTGTTGTAGTTTGTTGCATGGACGAGCCTTCAGTTCTATAGGCAAAATATACCCTTAAGATTTTCAGAATAAAGGTATGTTTTTGGTCATTTCGAGACAATAAGCAAATCCACTATAGCTAATGCTGCAGACACTCAAATATCAAAATGTTTTAGCTGTCACATCAGTTGTGCTTAAGCTCTTTAAATGTAATACATGTACACTGAGTAACACAGTGTGCCAGTAGAACAGAGGAGTTACCAACCAGTGACAAATGATGGACACTGACTCTTCTCAGAGATCTTCCATCTTCTGCTGTTTTTAATGCCGGTGGTTTTATCATCAGCCCCAAAGAGAGACCGTTCACATCAGGATAGAAATGTGATGTCATGGGGTGATGGTGCTCAGTCGGAACAACTTTGTATTGATTTGCAGTGACCCCTTCCTCTGAGGGGATGGGTCGATCCAAACCTTGCCCCCCCCCCCCACCCCCCCCCCCGCCCCCCCCCGCCCCCCCCCCCTCACAGTGTAACAGAGCCACCTGCTTCCCTCGCTGCAGGGGGCAGCATTCAGGCCTGCAGCGTCCTCATGGTGTTCACCACACGGGCTTGTTGTGGAGAATGTGAAAGATGACTCATCTGTCCATGCCCCCCCCCCCCCCCCCAGTAACAAATGTGGCTTTATCTTTGTAATGATGGTTTATGCACTGCAGCTTTACTATAATATCCCTTTCTATGTAGCTGTTGACAGAGCGCTGTAGCTGACAGTTTTAACACGCTGACATCCTAAATCACCTGAGGAGCTGGCTGCTCTTTCTTTTTTTTCTCCTTCATCTCACACTAATGCTCAAGCAGCACGCACACGCACACTGACCACGCCGTCCGACCCTGGTGACTGACAACTTTCTTATAGATCTAAATGCAGATGTCACTTCAGCCAGTTGAGCATTTTCTGGCCCGAAGCGGCTGCCATCTGTGGCCCAACAACGAACCCTCTTTCAAAGTCACTCAGATCTTTTTCTCTTGCATCTTGTCACAAAATGACTCGACCTGTCTGACTCGGCATTTTTTATACATGATGCTACAGATCATGACTGGATGTTATTGTCCCATGTCGTGCACCTGTGTGGAAGCATCACTTTTCATTGTTTCTGGACATTTATTCTGTTTTTTTTCTACAATTTGACACCATATACAAATATTTTATTAAGCATTATTGATGATTTATGTTCAATCCTTTCTCAGAGAAAAAAAATATAAAGCTTCCTAAGAAAAGGGTTAGGCTTAGTTGTGTCATGAGGCTGCTTTGCTAAGTCTGTTGCAGAGCAGTAATGACCCAAAACTTACATTTTAAAAGCACTGGAGTGGATCAGAAGAAAACATTAGGAGTCTTTATTTTAATCCCTCAGATTTTAGGACTATGGAAGAGCTGAGTCTCACAGTTAGAAGAAGTGTTCACATCATACCTGTGAGAACTGGAGCCGAGAAGTGTTGAATACATCTCATTGAGCTCTACAAGAATCTGAAGTGAGAAGAACCTCAAAAGGATGTGCTAAAATATAATGCTACGGGTCCCAGTCATATTAAAAGTGCATTTGTTTTGTTTTATTTGAAATGTGTGGCATCAAAAAAGAAATCACGTGTCATATTGATACAGAATAAAATGCGGATTTCAATTTCTTTTGTCTTTTTTTAAGTGGAAGGGTCTAAATGAGCTTTTCTAGTCTGTTTTAACAGACATGTCTTTTCTGTTGTGGCTGTCAGTGTAAATGTGCTCTGCTCTACTCTGCTGCTACAGTAATGGCAGCAGTGCCAGGGAGTGTAGCACAAAAAAAATCAGCTGCTCACAAACCACACTGATGTTGCCGTTCACAGCTTCCAACCCTGTAAGGCCACCGGGAGGCCCCATCAAATGTTCACATTCCTGTATAATATTTAATAATCGATGTGGGACACAGCTCGGTGTCGGCTCAGCTGTCAGGAAAGCTTTCATGGGTTTGTTTCTGCAGGTTCATGGGTTTGTTTCTGCAGGTTCATGGGTTTGTTTCTGCAGGTTCATGGGTTTGTTTCTGCAGGTGAGCCCAGAACTCCAACAGTCTGCTCCGTCTCTTTCAACCCGCTGCCAGCAGTCAGCGGCAGCAGTCAGCGGTAGCAGGCGTGTTTCTCTGGGCTCCCCACGCTGTCTCTATTGTTGTAGCCATCCTGCTCCTCACTCTCAATGCTGCCTTGTTAATCTGCATGCAGTGTGTTTTTAACTGTGTTCACTCGTCCCAGCGAGACAGAAGAGTGAGAATATCTGTTCAACTTTACCTGAATGTCTTTGCCTGTGAGTAAGAAACTATGTGTGTAAGTGTATGTGTTCTTCTATGTGTTAATCTGTTTGTTTGTCCCTCCCTGTCTCTGTAGTCGGCCATTGCTGGATTGGGATGGTAACAAAACAAAAAAAAATAAGAGAGAAAAAAATAAACTAACACCCACCACCTTTTTCATTTCCCATGTCTGTGCTCTGAGGCAGAGGTTTCCACTGATGCCTGACTTTGCCCCCCCTCCAAGCCACCCACACACACAGACACACACCTCACCCACTCACCCATGCATCCCCTCCCCTCTTCCCATGATCCCATCTGAGACTGCAGCTTGCTTTCTGCCACTTAAGAGGTTAAAAACCCAAACCGTCTGGGTGCCGCCTGCCGCACGCCTGAAGATACCAAAGGCAGGCTGCACGCTCAGCCTGCCTGTTGTCATGGCAACATCATCGCTCATCACCATGGCCTGTTTTCATTGAGATCCGTCCGGTCTGTGAAACTGATTGATTTCAGAAACCCGCTCGACCATGAACCCTTATTGCTCAGTAACCCCTTGCGTGCCAGCTTGTTAGTCTTGAAGCAGCGATGCAAAAAAGTGGGTGTTGGAGCGTCACTAACACAACTGATCTGTGTGTGTGTGTGTGTGTGCATGTCTCTTTAACTGCTTTCTTACTGCTGTCTGAGCTCATATTGAAGAGGTGTGCATCAGCATCCTCACTTTTTCTTTTTTGTTCCCGTCAGACCGGGGCTACAGGTGCACGCGGGCTCATCGGAAAGCTCCCTCCCGCTGAATCATTTAGCAAAGTGTGAGGTTGTAGGAGGCTTCAGGATTCAGGGAACGCAGCTGATAGACGACACGGCCACGCTGACGCTGAGTAAAGAGTCTGATGTGTAAACAGCAGCAGACCTGACGCCGGGCAGGAGAGCAGGGCAAATAGCTGCCGGGGTGTGGGCGGTGACGGCGCGCCGCTGGGCATGTTTGTAGCCGCTGCCAGTCACGTTAACACGCCCCGCCAATCATCATCCTGCTGCTTTGGTTATAATAGCTCGGTACAGGAGCAGCGCCGACGTCTGCTGCTACCGTGATTAGGTTAGTGTGAGTAAGACTTTCACATTAACATTAACAGCCTCACCGCTGTCACTTCTTTTTCTAACATTTTTGTGGCGAGTGCTCATCACTGCCATGTCCAGACATCACATTTTGCACTGTCAGCTGTGCAGTTTGGTAACTGTGACTTCTTATTTGGTGATGTGACTGTGTCTGTGGTGTTAGACTCCCAAACAGACTGAATGTAGGAAATGACCTACGCATATGTGTACAAGGAGAAGTTTATGTGCATGTGGATGGTATTAAGTTAATGTAGCCTCAGAGAAGTCTTTGAGGGAACGACCTGTGGAGACCATTATGGCTGTTTATATTATTTATTTTGCCCATCTGAGTGAATAAAGTTGGCTAATCATATTTCAGGTCATTTCTAAGCAAAGTTAAATTCATTATCAAAAGTGCCTCGCTACATTCCTCAACTAAACTGTAACTTTGCTACTGCACTTAGTCTGCAGCTAATGGTGCAGAGCCAACGCTTGCACATTTAAAGTATATATTGTGGTCTAACTAATGGGCATTCACTGACAAAATGACTCTTGTGATTAAGGTAGCCCACACTACAGTAGTGTAAATAATGTGTACAAAAAAAACAACAAGTTTATGCCATTTTCCACACATAGCATAGGTAAATTATAAATGAGGAATGTGCAAACTTGTGCTTTCTGTTCTCAGTTTGCTAGCTGCAGCTGGAATAAAGAGTTTAAACAGGAGACGTGAACTTATAGAAGTGCATTGTTTGTTCAGGTTTCCCTGCGTATCTTGTCGTCCTTACAACAGTCTAAAGTCTCGACCAAATGCTGATTTATACACATGATTTTAATGATCTGCTTAATCTGGAGTGAAGCCATTAATTTCCTGTCGGTGATCTTTGAAATTTGATCCTATGAGCCTTGTCTCTGTATGGGGGCCATAAATTGATCATTGATCATGTGACTGATGTGGGTGTTAAAGGGCGTTTCCATATGTATTTATGGCTAAATTTGGAGGTGGAAATGCAGCGTGTGTGTGTGTGTGTGTGTGTGTGGGTCCTAAGTGATTGACAGCTGTAAAAGACCACACGTGACTTTCCAAATCTGACAAAGAATGAATATGCAACACACTTATTCCTTTACAAATGCTGTTTAGATCATCTGTATTTAAAAATGAGTGAATAGTTTATTTTGAAACTGAATACTTGACAAGATATGGAATACGACTCCTCCTGCAGGCGTGCTATAGCTACGCTGCTCTCAGACAAATAGACAGTTGAAGAAATATGTCAAAGTTATTTCATGGACTGTCATCATAGAGGCAAGAAAAGATGTGCAGGTTAAAGCAGAAACTCTCATCATGATTATTATGACTCTTCCTCTCTGATGCTCTGAAGCAGACTGCACAGCACACAGGCCTGCTGCTGTTTCAAATGACGAGGAATTAATTTCAGGGAAACCTTATTTTATCGAAAATTATATCTAGATGTGAAACTATAAAGTTAATCAATGCATTGAACTGGACAATATGTCTATGCTGTAAGTGATATTGTGATCGTTTTTGACTATTGCGAATTATAAATGTATGATTTAACCCTTTGATGCTTCACAGCTGCTTTGTGTGAGCTAGTGATTCAGCATCAAAAATAGACAAAGACATTTATTGATTAACTTCTTGTGAATATTACAACTGAAACTTCAGGCTAAAAAGGTACCCGGACTTGATTTTCTGAATCTGACAGAAACAAATACAATATAGGAGAAACAGAGGCAACCATAGCAGAAAGCCAACGTTTATGTTTAATTGAACAGGTGAGGAGCAGGATTATACTGATGTATTGTGTCTGTCTCACTCTGAGGGTAAATAAAGGTCAAGTCAAACTACATGTAGAAATCCAGAGCTGCAGCAGCAGTGACGGTGTCTGATGCTGTTTGTTTCTGAACCAACTCACCTGCCTCCATCTTGAGTTACCGTTTCTAAACAAGGATAAACTCACTTTGGCACTTAACCTTTGCTGCTCCAGAAACACACACACACACACACACACACACACACACACACACACACACACACACACACACACACACACCTCCTCACTTACACATTCAGAGAGTTTTCTGGATGGGCAGGAAGGTTTCTGCCAGAGGAGGGTTTTAAAACCAGTTGTATTCAGTGGATCACCCAGCCGTAATGTTTAGTGCTATTGAATCCATGCATAGATGTATAAATGTAATTACAATGCCACGAGTATGAAAGTAAGAACCAATTTGTAATAAAATGGAATTATTATCCACATTGGCTCCAAAACAAACCACACAACCAGCTGCACTGCTGGTTGTGTGGTTTAGCCATAGCAGAAGCTGCTGTGTAAACCAGCTCATGGGCTCTTTGGTTCAGTTTATAGCTGACAAACATAACATCCTACCACAGGATCAGTTATAGTATTGCTTTGTCATGAATGGACAAAATCGATGAGTAGGGTAGATGTTTATTCATATGATTTTGCAGCGAGCAGACACCTTTTACAAGAAATGATGAAGTGCAAAGCGTAGGAATGTTTGTTTGTGTGCGTACTGAAAAAAGTTGTATAGTTAATGAAGGAGAGTCGTTGAGCATGCATGGTTGGATCCCTCGACTTGTAGTTGCTTGCTGTATACTGTACAGTATCCCATCAGGCCTTGCTCTCTCCCTGTCTGTTGGTCTCACTCTCACACAAACACATTCCCACAGCTGTCCACCAAAATGAGAAACATGCTCACTGCCTCCTTCTTGCAAAGGGACTTTTAAATTATTACGCAGTACATACAAGTGCCATTTGGCCCACATGTTGATGACGATTTCTCTCTGAGGCCTTATACTCTTCTCTCTGTGTGGCCTTTAGAGCTTCTCCAACTGTCAGTGCAGTTAGAAAGCTGTTTTAAAGGGATAGTTCAACATTTTGGCAAATGGACCCATTGCCATAATCCCTATAGTTTTAGGAGTAGGTTTATTACCTTTAATTGTTGGTGCAAGCTATTTTTAGAACGGTGGAGCAGAGCCGCGAGCTGCTCAGAGCTACGCTATGGAGGCTAATGGGATTTCTTGGTTTCCCTCATCAAATACACAATCCAACAACTCCAAAACGCTCTGGTGGACAAGTTGTGACCTGCACATTCACCACGCTATGAGATAATAACAGAACATTATGAGACAGAGTTGTTTTCAAGGTAAATACAGAGACTGCTTGCTGAAAAACTGCCCCTGAAGGCAACACACATCAGTGGTTTTGCATGAATTTACCTCTAAAACGACGGCATATTTCTCTGTATTTGATGAGTTTGATGAGGGAAACCAAGAAATCCCATTAACCTCCGTAGTGTAGCTCTCAGCAACTCGCTGCTCGGCTCGGCTGTTCCAAAAATAGCTCGCACCGACAATTAAAGGTAACGAACCTACTGCTATGACTATAGCTGACTATAGGGATTATGGCAATGGGCCAATTTGCCAAAATGTTGAACTATCCCTTTAAAGAATAAGGTGAATTGTGAATTTTAATTCCTTAGCATCCTGGTGCCTAGCTTCGATTATACATACACAAATATTTGTTTTATCTTGGCTGATTTATGTCATTTTGAAGGATCAAAGAGTGATGGATTATGGGTAGTTATTGCTGCAATAGGAAGCAAAAGGAGCAGCAACTCCGGACACCGGTCGGCATGATGTGCATTTGACTCTGAATGAAGCATTTTGAAGCATGAGAATAAGTGCATGTGTGAATCTCCACAACAGCAGCACTCCTCTTTGTCTTGTTGAAGGTTTCTGCAGGTGTTAATTCAACTGAGCATCTGAGTGGAGCACTTATGAACCCACTCCCACCCACCATCTTCCCCACAGCACCCAGGCCTCCACGCTGGTGCTCATCTGAAACGAGTAACGGCACGAGGGGTTACTCATCAGATCATGCAAAGTGTTAAAAATGTGTGTATGTCCTGGAAACATGTGAGAGGAAGAGTGGCAGTCGCATCAGACCGGGAGGCACGGTGGGTGCTCGACACCGCCAGATTGGACAAGCGTTACTGCTCAATTTGCAAACAGAAGCTGACGTCACCTTGAAGGCAGACGAAGCTGAAGCTGGAGCGAAGAAAAGAAAGGATGGGTCCCGTTCTCTGACGTCCATCCCAGCAGAACGCTCTGAAAGACACCGGGTGGTTTCTCCTCTGTCAGAAGTGCTGCACTTAATGGGTTAGATGAGAGTTCTGTGTCATGCATTTATGGATGTGATGGCATGTTAAAGGTGTGCTCCTCCCGACCGCCAGCAGGGGCCCCGCTGTGGCCCTCAGCCTCCGAGCCTACGAGCTGTAACAGATGTGCCGTTTGTTTGGGCTCCACGCTGAATAATTAATGCTCATCATCCGTTCACTCTGAAAGATTGAGCTCTTCCCAAGGACAATGGATTTACTGAAAGTTCCTTTACTCAGCCGGCGTTTGCTCAGCCCAGAGGCTCACGCATTAAAAGGTAATTAATAAATCAGACTTTGAGGCTGATTTGTGTCTTGACTCTCTGCCTCGGTTGGCTGGACGTGGCTGAGTCGCTGTCTCACAGAGTGCGGTGTGAATTCAGCCGGAGCAGGCCGAGTGTGGATTCAAGCCACTGAGACCTCAGGTTTCCATCATTTCTATTAATCTCCATTTTTACTGTTGCTGCAGTTTATTAAAAAAAGAAAACAGGTTTTATTTAGGATTTTATTTACATTCTCTTCATTTGAATACAGTGTTTAACTAGAGTTTCTTACTAATCACTTGTTTAGTTTTTGTTTGGGCGGTACAGTACACCTAAACCGCTGACAATTGTTTTCATCCAAGGTCCACTTACTGACTGACTTGTGCTGGAGCTATCAACCACATCACACTGTCTTCATCAGCAGGGTGACTTAATAAACTGCAGCTGTACACGTTCAAACTGTTAACACGATCAAACAAGTTAATGGACATTGATATTGTCAGCTGCTGTTTGAAGGTCAAGAATGAACTGTCAGACATTAAGCCAAGTTTAAACCTTTAATTTCTTGTTTATATGTTTATTTGTGCAGAGTAATGAAGCTCCATACGTCTTTGGTACCAACTGAAACGAGTCTGTAGCACAGAATCATATGCACAGTTTTGCACTGGAGTCAATTGTCTGGTCAGATCAGATTTATAATCTTGTTTGTTGATCAGATGTTCATGATCTGAATAAAAAAATAATCATGGTGACTTATTTGTATTCAAATGATTAGAGATTTATGTCTTTTGTGAAATCTGTAGCAATTCTTTTTTTGCCCACACGACTACAAGCACTGACGTCAGGCTTGTCACAATGTCATCATCATCATGTGAAGTCATGTTTTTGATCCCCTGACACGTCTACACTGAAAAAAATAACTCATAAGATTTACTTAAAAAAATTATTGTAAGTATTTGCACGCAAATGATTTAAGTAAAATTTAATGCTGCAATATCAAGTAACATTCACTTGCCAGTATCAAGTAAATTCTACTTACCATAAAACATTACAGTTGTGAAGATATTAAGTAACATTTACTTAATTACATCCAAGTTTTAAGTTATATTTATTTAAACAAATTAAGTAAAGTGTACTTGTTTTTCATAGGTAGGAACATCATTTTACTCAAAATTTCAAGTAAATTTTATATATCTGTAGTATTTGCTGTTATGAAGTAATTTAGTAAATTTTAATTATTTTCTTGTGCTTGAATTTAACCAACACTCTAATATTCATCACATATCACACAACTAAATTACAATGCAATTAAACTGTTTATTTTCATTTTAAACAGTTCAACAAACAACAAAGTACCGTCAAAGTAAATCCACTACTACTGTGGACTGAATTGCCCAATCTTTTATGGGGCAGCCATAAATTTAACTCTAGACTAGTGCACTTTTAAGAATGCAATTAAAACATTAATGAAATACAATCAACAGCCTTATTTGACAAAAAATGAAAAACATTTATGACAGGCAACTTCTCACTAGTAAACCAGGATGAAATGGAACTCAGTGCTAGTTCTTGGCATTTCTTTACAAGGGTCCATGTATGATGCCGCATTTTCCTCCTCTAGGATGACAAAGTCATGACATGCATTTTAGGAAAGCAACTTCAACTTCAAGGTGTTTACTTTTGGGGACAGTTTAAATCCATCCAGCTCCAGCAAGAGTTTTTGGAAGACTTCAAAAGTGTAGCGCAAAGTGGGAGGGTATACCAAGTTCAGGGCATAAATTAGTCCCATGAGCAGTGAGCAAGCTTTCGCAGTACTGTTGCACCCTGGTATCGGCTGGATCCTCATCAGCACCACGGACGACAAGTATTTTGACGATGTGGTTACTGACATCACTCCGGCTGTCCTCCTGCATACAGTGTACAACAAAAAAGAAGAATCTTATTGAGAAACAAATAATAGAATTGCATGAATCATTCAAAGTGACTTCATTATCAGGGAAGAATGGACACAAGAATATCTTTGTTCCTTTGTCTGTTTTTAACTTAAACATTAAAATTAACCCGTGTCATTAAACATTATTTTTAAATGATAAAAATCATGCTATAACCAAGCAGTCTTCAAAAAGTTTCCTCTTCCTTCTCGCCAAGGTACAGTATAAGGCTGCGGATAACGGTTTCACGTCTCATCTCAATGGTCGGTTTTCTGTGAACAGAATTAAGAACATGAACAAAACCATTAGTACATACACAATGAACTGTTCAAGTGAAAACACAAGTGCATATGTTTGCTTTTGTGTTTTAAGTGCATGGACCCAGAGCGTGCAAGGGCATGGAATCTACAGTACCAAGTGTGAGGCTTGTGCTGTATATGTGTATATGTGTGTGTGAGAAAAAAAAAGTAGGCCCATCACCCTGTAAAACATATGAACAAGCAAAACAAGCACACCTGACTCAGTCTGTCCAGGAGCGGCCTCATCTTGATCCCCACGACACCACGACACCTAATTTTCGTCAAGTTTGTGCATGAAGGTTTGCTCCAGGGGAATGGTATTCTCCTGAACTCCTCCTTGATCTGAATGGACAAAAGATTCACAAGTACATCAATATTTTTTATATAAATGTAAATAATAACCCCCCCCCCCCCCACACACACACACACACACACAGTATCCCTGCAGTAAGCTGTGCTGTGTGCATGTGATTGAACCTTTATAAAAAGGTACAGTTGACAGCAGATCACATGACAGTTATAAAAAAAGATTATAAATTCTGTTCTGTAAATACTGTTGCAAGAACAGTAAGTTACATTCCACTCATATATTGGGAGATAACTTATTTTAATTATTACTATTATCTGCTTTGCTGTTATAGTAACTTGTACATGTAGCCTCAACAGATCGGTCCGCACATCACAAAGTTGCTGTGGGCTTCACACCGCATGGCACAGCCATGCTACTAGCTGTGCTAACTAGCTTCTTGTCAAAAAAAGAAAAGAAAAGAATGTTCTATGTTGACGTCAGTTGATAAATGTCCTACCGTTATGTTGGTGCTTTTTTAATATCCTAACTTTAGTTAGGTATTTTTATCGGGGAAAAACTGCAGCCCTACCACTTACAGGCCAGCATGGACCAATGTAGCGTTATGCTAACTTTAAATTAACTTATGATTATGAACAGTAACATATCTTGCGTCAAACTATCAAAATACATGCAGACCTATTATCACAAATTTATAACAGAACGGTATAACTTACCTGCGAAATGACTGTCGTGCGTGCTACACCTTGCTCTGTGATCCTGTAACGTCCGAGCAGAGCCAGTCCTGTTGTGTTACTGTGCGCATGCGTCGTGCATCCGTTTCAAAAGACTGGACTTTCAGAGTAAAGTTTATGTAATATTTTTAGGTTTATGTCATACAACTATTAAACATTTAAATAGTATAAGGAAAACAAAAGTAAAACTTACTCTTCCCCCATAATTCATGTTTTACGTTAATGAAATGTTTAAATTTACTTAAAAAACTCTAGTTCTCACTGAATCTTAAAAATACAAGGTAGAAATTATGACAGTTACTCTAATAGAGTTTACTACACCAAAAAGTCACTTTTTTCAGTGTAGTCTATTATTCACCAGCTATTAGCTCTGTTATAGCCTTCAGAATAAAAGTCTGGCTGTTTTTTTTTTTGTTTTTTTTTAAGCCAGAGCCAAGTTAGATTGTCGCTAATTTTATATGGTATGTAAATAAATATATGAAAATGGTCTCACATAGCTTTCCTATTTCATTTTTAAGTGTTTTTATTGTTTATACATACAGCATGATACATTTCACATACAATTCAGTCTATATAGAATACATGTTTACACCATTGGTGCAACTTTAAAGGGATACCTAACCCAAAATCGATAATTCACCAATTTTCTTTTCATGCCAAGGAAGGGTTTGGAGTCATCAAAATGTTTTTGGAGTTCTAGGGGGGGTCCGGGGTCCTGGCAACGGATTTTAATATAATGGTGGTGGATAGAGTTCACTTTTGAATGGTCCAAAACACACACTATGAAACATCCAAATACCTCCATACTGCTTGTCTGTACTGACCCAAGTGTCCTGAAGCCGCCACATGAAAAAGTTGTTTGGAAAAAATTAATCTGATCTCTGTTTTTAGCCTTGTTGTAGCAGTAGCTCCCAGTAGCTCTGTTGATGTTTGTGCGCATGCGCGAGATTTACTGCGAGATGATCTCGCACAGCTACTGGGAGCTACTGCTACAACAAGGCTAAAAACAGAGATCGAATACATTTTTTCCAAACAACTTTTTCATGTGGCAGCTTCAGGACACTTGGGTCAGTACAGATGAGCAGTATGGAGGTATTTGGATGTTTCATAGTGTGTGTTTTGGACGATTCAAAGTGAACTCTATCCGCCGCCATTATATGAAAATCCATTGCCAGCCGGACCCCCCCTGGAACTGCAAAAGCGTTTTGATGACTCTGAAAGTTCTCCAAACCCTTCCTTGGCACGATGGTGAGTAGAAAATTGGTGAATTATCGATTTTGGGTGAAGTATCCTTTTAAGCGTCTATGTGGTTATGTAATGAACCAAACCAAACTGAGGCTCATTGACTATCTAGATATAACCTGCTTCATACTCACATGAAGACGTACATGAATGAAGTAGAATTGTCCAAATACAACTTTATCTTAAAGATGTTTTTCTTTGTTCCTGAAAAGTGAAAATTGCAGCAATGCAGAGTTCTGACCTGAGCGATAGTTACACTCTTAAATAAAACAAAAATATCTGTCAGTGTGAGTCCTTTGTCTAGGGTTTGATAACCCGTCACTAAGCAACTGAAGGCTGTGCAGCTTATTAGACTGCAGCATCCTTCAGACCTTTTCCCTCTAAGCCACAGAGTAAGTCCTGAAAGTCTTTCTCACTGCTTAGATTAACTCACATTTGGTAGGAATGTACCCAGAGAGCCTTCCAGACTTGACAGTGAAAGATCAAGCCACATTCTCAGAGAGGTGTTCATGCTCTGTCTTACATTCACATTCACAGCGCGGTCGGCTCTTGGGTGACAGCAGACGGCTCAGCTGCCCTCACAGCTTTGATTTGAAAATCTGATCCCAAACAAACATGGTGGGAAACTTCACTCTTAGACACAGATGAGGATCAGACATCTGAAAATGTCGCACCAAAACAGATGACGGGGGCGCGATGTGCAGAAGGAGTTGTCAGCTTGTAATGATGGTGACTAGTAGCGGGCTGACCCTCTTCCACAGCTTTGGTTGCGTTTGAAGCGGTAAAACGTGTTGGTTTTTCTGTCCCTACATAGCGTGGCATGGTAATGAACTGGATGTTGCGGTTCTTCTTGGTATCTTTGTCTGATACTAATTGTGTGCCTGGTTACCCCGCTGGGTCAACCCCTGGCTTTCAGCTCTGCCAGCTGATCATTTACGCTGGTTCAAAGACCGGGCTTTAAAGAGGATCCACTGTTTAATGCAGCTGCATCTGAGCGAGCGGGGGCTCAATTAGAGGACACGTTGAGCCAAAACAACACACCGAGAAACAGCCAGATGAGAACAGCTGGAGGGACTAATAGTGAAAAGAAGTAACTGCAATTCAGGATAACAACTCATCGACTGTGTTGCTGTACAAGAGTTCAACCAGTGCATCATGCAGGATCGCCGTGGCTGCAGTTTGAAATATTTTTAGCACTGCACTACATAACTGAATATGGTGCTTCACAACCTGGAAAAACAAAGGTGGCAACGTTTCAAAATGTTAAACTTGAACATGAAGAGTAAGAGTGTTAAGAAAGTCAAATTACAATGTTTAGTAAAGGTCCCATATTGTATTAAGTTACCCCCAGATACCCATGTCATTTTGGATTACACAACAGGCCTCTATTAGTATGTGAAGGAGAAATACACAGTCTGAAACTTCAAACCAGCTGTCAGGACTTTGGTGACTTTGAGATGTCACAACAAAGCTGTCACCCCTCTCTCTGCTTTCTTTTCTTTTTTTTCTTTTTTTAAACCTGAAATTGTTTTTTATTCTTTTTAGAAAGCAGCCAATGACTTATCTCTTCTGATTGGCTGACACTGACCTGTTGTTACCAGATCTCCAGAGAGAAGCCTGCAGAGCAGATGGCAAACTACACTGAGGTGTTTTTTTTTCTTTTCTTAAAAGCACAATATATTTCTTACAGGTTAAGATTAAACTTAAAATACGGGATCTTTTAACACTGGAAAGAATATTGAATGACTGGAAAGAATAAGATGTATAACAGATTAACCTAATCTAATTTCACTCCATATGTGTAGTGGTAATGTTATGCTCTGATCTGGAGTATTTACCTCTGCTGTTCAGTGTAAACAAGGTGGTTACTAAGGCACCAGAGTTATTTTCCACTGCCACCTGGGCTGACAGTGGTCTGAACTTATACAGTTCATAGTGGTGGCTTGTTCTGTGATCATGGCAACCACAGAAAACACAGAGGAGCTGATGTCGACTTAGATGTCTTAATATTCACCAGAATTTAATTTTAGATATAGGCACCTATCATCCTTTTATAGAAATGACAGGCTGAACGGTTGTGGTCTTCAATGATGTGGTCAGGGGCCCAGTAACACACCATGTATTCTCTCTTTCATGTAAATCTGGCAATATTCTTTTTTTCTTGTTAACAAATCCCCTGAAAACCAAATCCCAAACCAACAATGTGTTGATTCTACCAACAAGTATTATCTGTGTGTGCCGTATCCAAAGCCTGATGTAAAACCATTAACACACATCAGCGAGCCACGCGGCATTCCTTCACGACCACGATCATTCTCACTGTACATTGTCTTTAATTGAATCCCACACACACTGTCCTGCTGCTCAGTACGGCACCAAATGTGGATTAATCCACCACGCAAGACCGTCCATACAAATCACTGATCCTTCCTGTTTGGATGATGTTAAATCTACTGTACCAGATGTAGGAAATCATTGAGTCTATTTTTTTTATGAATGTTTTTTCAACTGACCTTAAAAATAGTATAGTGTCAACCTTATACTGTACTATTATACAGCTGCAATAATGAATCGATTAATCGAACAGTAATTGATTATTGAATTAATCATCAACTATTCTGATAATCGAATAATTGGTTTGAGTAGTTTTTTAAGAAAAAAAAAGTCCAAATTCTCTGATTCCAGCTTCTTAAATGTGAATATTTCTGGTTTCTCTGTTACTTTATGACAATAAACTGAGTCTCTCTTTGGTTTGTGGATAAAACAAGACATTTGAGGACGTCGTCTTGTAGTTTGGGAAGCACATTTTTCAATATTTTTTAATATTTTATTGACCAAACAATTTATCAATTAATCGTTTAAGTAATTGACAGATTAATCAATAATGAAAATTATTGTTAGTTGCAGCCCTATACTATTAGTGTATCAACAAATCAACTATGTGATGAGATTATAGCAAAGTTGTGGCAACATGTATCAAATGGTTGCAGTTAGAATATAAACAATACATGGTAGCAGCCAGCTGTAATATGGCTAAACAATATGCCAAAAATGTAGCGATTCTGATGGATATGGTCGTTGTCACATGGTCATTTTTCAATTTCATCAGCAAATATCATGACCATGTGATTGTTTGTTTGTAGTAATTAACATGTCCCTTTACTTCCAGAGAAAGTGTTGTTGTGTGCTGCTGTCTCTATAGCGCCACAGTGCTTCATGTGTCTGTGTCGACACATTTTTACCCTTTTAGGTTAAGAATTTAAAAAATATTGTTGTTGGCCATATTGTGATTTTGATAATATTGTCCAGCGCTGGTGAATACTTTGCCCAGTACCTTGTGTTGTGTTCATGATCTCGATGCTTAAAAACACAGCCCCGTGTGAACAGTCACATGCCTCCACCCTGTTCAACCACAGTCGCTCTGTTGATAATGACACATGAGCAAACACTCAGTCTCAGGCTGTGTCACATTAACACCTTTTAGTTTTAAGTATGTGACTGCTGTTTGAATAATAAGACTGCATGTCTCTTTGAATGACAGGGCTGATCAGTCTAAGTTTGACATAATCAGGATATTGCTATGAAGTCACACTGGAGAGGAAAATGTTGCCTATTGTCTCATTTTGAATTAACAGTAAAATTAGCAGCAACAACAGAACAGCCCTTTGCTACAGTATCTTTGTCTTTTGACAACAGTGTTTTCAAACATCTCCACAGTTAAATGCTGTGACTTTGTGTTGAGATAGGTATCTATCTCCAACAATAAGTCGTCTCTTCCCTGTATTTATTCTCACTTCAATGTGTCTTCATCCATGACGGGTGTGTGTGCGCTACGGAACGTGAGAGATGGCAGCCACATGAAAGATTCAGAGCTCTGTGAGGAACCTCCGAGACCAGACTCAAGTACGGCAGCAGACACTTTTCTGTGGAAGTGTAATTGTAAATACTGTTAATGTAACTTCTCTCCGAACTGTCAGGGGTCTCTCCGGCTGATGATGATGACATATGGTAATGCAGTCTCTGCCAGCCTGATATCGACTGCAGTCAGTAACACAAACCTCCCCGGAGGTTGTCTCTCTGGGAAAAAAAAGAAAAAAAAGTTAACTGTACAAAGAGTCAGAGCGCTGCCTCTGCCCTCTGGCACTAAAACACTGTCAGCCATGAAGCCCAGCTCTGGTAAATGTTTCTTTTTGTAGCTGCCGCAAGTTTTCCGGAGACAGATAGGATTTGTTTTTTTTTAGAGCTGACAATATCGAAAATGAGACGGGAATTTGATTAAAATATCCACCAACACACAAGATGGTGTTAATAACATCTCAGATGTAGAGCTCGGCCTTAAATCTCTGTACGTGCTGATAGACTTTCAACAGACTCAACTTGTTCCTCTTGCGCCTGTTTCACACTTGAGCTTGTTTTCTCACGTGTAAAACAAGACATTGTTCTTTCCATACCTCGACATGTTTCCATGGATTCTTCCATCTTCTTCAGAAGAGTCACTAGGTGTTGGTGTGATGTGTCTTATCAGCTGATGTTACATATCTCCTGCTGTCAGTTGGCTCCTTCAGGGTGTATAACCCTGCTCCTGGTTCTTCATCTTGTAGGCCCACTTCCTTATTTCGATCACCTCCATGTTCCTTTCCGTACGGATGATTTAGGCTTTCATCATCGTCCATGATGTGGTTTTCTCTGCAGTGGTCCATGATGGCTGAATTTTTCCTGTTGTGCCTAGCCCATTGTTGCTCGTGTCTGTCTTTTTCCCGTTTCTTTTTTGCTTTCTTTCCTCCGTGTGTTGAAACATCTCCTTTTTCACTCAGATGTTTTACATGAGAGGTATGGAATTTCGTACATGACACTACACTTATTGTTTTGTTCGATTTTGTCTTTCGAGTGTACAGGTAACTGCCTCAGTTTAATGTGTGGCTCCACCTGTGTACTGATGTTGTATTCTCTCATGGCTCTCTGTATTTTTCTGTGATGCCCCTGGTGTGTCATGGTAACGTGACCTCTCCTCTTTTGAAGAAGATGGAAGAATCCGTCGAAACATGTCAAGGTATGGAAAGAACAACCTCTTGTCTTACACATAAGGAAACCTATTGCAATTTGTAGACATAATGAATTGTGCTTCATACTTCTCCTGGTGGGACTTGCAGCAAAACGCGGTAACTAATGCACGTTATAAATCTGTCTTCAACAGCTCTTATGTTAGTTAGTCATCAGAATAACTACTGCTTACATGGACATGCTTGAAATTTGCCTTCTGGCTTTGAAGTCCACTTTTAAGGCTGCACTAATCAATATTTTCTGAAGAACAAAGGGCGACTTGACGAGCCTGTTTCTAGTGAAAAACTCACAGCGAATGATCATCAGCTCAGACTGAGTGCACTCACAGGAAAAAAACATCTTTAAACTCATCTTCCTAGCATCAAACATCAAACACTGAAAGGAAGCAGCTAGTTAGAAACACAGGAGAGAACTTAGCAGCTAAAGTGTCAGATTTTTTTTTTCCAGAAATGGGCGGAAACCATAACAGACCTAAAAGGAAATTAAACATTAAACGTAGGTAGGTCAGAAAGTACCAACATTGCCGGTTGCAGAAACTTCAATTGCAGATACGACTCCAAATGACTGATAACCCTGCTCCCAAACTGCTGTGTAAACAAGCAGCCACTCGATTTTGTTTGCAGAATATAGATTTTAAGGTGATAAAACAGCAGCGATGTGCTAATAGCTTCTTCTTTTGCCTGTCACTGGAATGAAAAAAAGCTTCTTTAAACTCCCTGGCTGTTATGCACTGAATTATCAAACAGTTTACCGCTAATACATTCAACCAATCACTGCTATTTGTTGCAAATGTGCTGAAAATGCAAAGAAATAATAGCAGGACAGCTCAGTGGTGCGGTGGTTAGCAGGGTTGGTGACTCTAAATTGCCCGTATGGTGTGAATGTGAGTGTGTGTGTATTCTTTGTCTCTATATATCAGCTCTGTGATAGGCTGGAGACCGGTCCAGGCTGTACCAGCCCTGGTCCTATATGTCAGCTGGGACATATAGGACAAGTGGTATAGATAATTGATGGATGGGTGGATGGATAGCTATGTCAGTGCATAGAGTATAAAAACGTGCATCTAAAACTGAAAAATGAAGCAAGTCTTTAAATATTTGGAATCGGCACCATGCAGTTTAATTGAGATTTTCCACTGATGGATATTTTCCTCTTCACTGAAAGTCTGAAGTGAATGAGAGGGAAAAGTGAGCTCTTCATGTGGGGATCAGGGCCTGCAGACTGAGGACAGTGTGTGCTGAACATATTAAATAAAGAATATACCTCAGATTTATTTTTAATACAAGCGTGACATGGTTCTGTATCTGTACGAGCCTTGGGAAAGGGAGCTGTGGTGTGGGGCCACTGCACAACTGGGCCTTTGGTTTCAGCTGGAAGTAGGAACTCTACTAGGAACTTTTTTTTTTTTTTGGGAGGGGGAGGGATTTAAGTTGTAACATGCAGCAGTTTTTGATGATATTGAGAGAAGAGGAGCCCCCACCTCAGGGGTCAGCTCTAAGGTTATTTCTAATGTGCCTGACGACTGGAATATGTCGGCTCTGATAAGGGAAGAGGAGGAATCACATCTCTAAACGGAGAAACTATTAATGTCCTGTTCCCTTGAATGGGCTTGGCGGACAGAATGAAGGAAAAGCAAGCTGACCCCGTCCCCTGGTGCAGCACCGAGTCTTTGTCTGTCTGAGTCTTCCTCTATGGTTCACTGATACCGACCTGGCAGAACCAATCCTATTAGTAATTCTCTGCTGGACTGGGGCTCCTGGGGACCCAGAGGAGCCCCTCCGCTCCGGCAGCCCCCTCCTCTCCACCGGGCTCGCAGACAGAGGAGGATGTTCACGCCCGGGTGCGTTTGCTCTTCAGTAACAACCACCAGGGGTTTGCTGCTACAACCATAGAGTCCCGCCTCTCAATGAAGAGGTTAAAGGGCCCACGCCTGAGGAGAGCTCTCTCTTCTCTTCTCTCCTCTCCTCTTCTCTTCTCTTCTCTTCTCTTCTCTTCTCTTCTCTTCTCTTCTCTTCTCTTCTCTTCTCTTCTCTTCTCTTCTCTTCTCTTCTCTTCTCTTCTCTTCTCTTCTCTTCTCTTCTCTTCTCGCTGTATGTTTGCAGCAGCTCTCCACTAAAGCCAGACACACAGTTTACACATTTACCTCACGCTCTTTTACACACCAGCCAGGCTCCCTGGACCATGGTTTGCCATGTGTGCAGCAATTTGTAGGTTTCGCTTGGTGTGGTGGTTGAAAAGACACGATTTCAACTTGTCTCCCTGTTTACTTCTGTCAGTTTTTGTCAGAGCACAAGACCGTGAATGCCCCATTTCTGTGATTGATCATACCCCCCCTCCCCTCTCTGTGACAGCTGTCAGGTTTTCGCAGAAAGAATAACAACATTGCACTACTTTAACCAGCTAGTGAGAGAGGGCTGACTGCAAGAAGTCGACTTTCAGGAAAAGGTTTTACAGGTTCTGACTTACAATTTTACTGTTGTGGAGTGCAGCAACGATACAATAAATCATCACTGTCCTCCAGATAAGTATGAGTTTAGTGAACTATAGTTGTGTTATTTTAACTCAGACTGTGATCTCCAAGTAGTTTTTA
The DNA here is from genome assembly GCF_045865225.1 of Trachurus japonicus. Lineage (NCBI taxonomy): Eukaryota > Metazoa > Chordata > Actinopteri > Carangiformes > Carangidae > Trachurus > Trachurus japonicus. Next base: position 20,345,792 of record NC_140929.1, read on the forward strand.
TTCCAACCAAACTGTGCTCTAAAAGTAGTTTATACTTGCTGGTATGTTTGTATGGGAAAGTAATACTTTGTGATGTCACTATTAGGATTTAATCAGCCCCTTTGGGGATAATTATTAATCATCCAAAAGTTGACTGATGGACGCCGATGTTAAAGGGATAGTTCAACATTTTGGAAAATTGGCCCATTGCCATTGGTTCGTTACCTTTAATTGTCGGTGCAAGCTACTTTTAGAACGGCGGAGCAGAGCCGCAAGCTGCTCAGAGCTACGCTTTGTGCTGTTATTTATCCAGTAGAGGTGAAATGCACCACTGGCCTGAGGAACATGCTGTAGTAAGACGTAACAGGCACATTTCAAGTGATGTTATAATTGTTCATATGCTGCTCCCCACACACAACAATTTTTGAAAATAAAAGTATTTGAGAATAGTACAATGTTCTACCTTAAATTTATATTTTAGTCGTGAGTGTTAGTATAAGTATAGTTAGTTAGTGTAAGTATTCAAGTAATCAAAAGCAACTATTTACTTAATTTTTTTTTCTTTTTTGGATATAAAAAAATATAAAAATCGGCCTATATATCAGTTATCAGAGTTTATAATTCCCTAATATTGACATCGTCCCCAAAAAATCCATACAGTCAGGCCCTAGTCACTACATTGCTAAATCTCAGCACTTTACACCAGTTGACTTGTTAACTGGAACAATTTGATTACAGATGGGTTGAAAGCAGAGACTGAGATTAAGGATCTATGTTGTAATGAACCACAATTAATCTTAGATATTCTTTAGAAATGATTGATATGCAGTATAAACTGTTTGGTTTTGGTTGAGTGGACAGTGCATGATTCCATGTGAGTCCATGTCCACATTTTGTGAGCCAGCACAGCGCGTACCTGTGACAAAAATAACCTGCATTATTGGGTCAGCAGCAGTATGTGTGATAAAATGACTTGCTTCTTCTTTGTTACTGGAGTGAGCCACGGAGCAGAAGTGATTTGAACCACATTTTATTTACACTGGTGTCAAAACCAGAGTGTAATTCTGTTATTTCATTATAAGCTTAGTGGGACAAGGTGGAGGCATCACTATAAGACCACTCTGAACTGAACACACAGTGATTTTCTCCTTTAACACGTCTCACATCTGCCTGGTTTATGTGCAGATATGACTCATATTAGTCTGTAAAATGAACATCATCAGGAAAATTATTCATTTTCAAAACATGAGTGGGAGAAACACGTTGACTGAATTATGAGAACTGCTCTTTTGAGTGTATCTCAGTCTTAGCATAAATATTTTGCAACCTAAAGTGATGGGAAGTCGAGAAGAGAGGGTGTCAAAGTACAATGCTGATTCACTCCCACACCAGCAATTTTGTCATTGACTCACAAATCTTCAGTGTTGCAGGAATCAAGCTGGGATGAGAACATTACCCCGGGCCCCTTTCTATAAATGACTCTAAAATTAACCTCATCTGTTTGGCGATAATACTCTAAAAGTCATTTACCGTACAAATGCCTCCGTCTCACTCGGTGACGTCCGACCATGTGCCACAGAGACGTCCAGGCTGCTGCAGGTCATTCCACTGATCTGTCCCACCTGGCGCTGGCTTTTACAAACACTGAATCACCGTCCTACAGAGAGAGTTTCTGACTGCAGGTGAGCCACATGTTTGTTTGCTGATGTATTATTCTGTCAGCTGATTTTTGCCTGTTAATAGTCCACATGTTTCCGGCGTTTTTCAAAATCCCAGTGTCTTTTTTTTTCGCAAACATTACTGCAGTTATCTACACCAAGCCGACATCTGACACAGTTTCTATCCAGCCACTAGAACCAAACCTACCTGTGGTCTAAAGCAGCGGTGGTCTGCAAGTGGACCCTGGTGGTCTATGGGTAAATTAGTTCAGATGTCACATTTTAAATTCAGTGTTTCTTTAACTGTCAGCGAGTGACCACATGCCACTAGTTAGCAGTGTGTGTGTTTATGTTGTTTTTAATATGAAATCCACTCATGTGAAAGCATCATTTGATTCAGCTGTTTTATAGTGTGACTTACTGCTTCACCACCGATCACAGATTATGTTGTGATAAACTACTCACAAAAAGTTAAGGATATTCGGCTTTTGGATGAAATTTCAGAATGCACCTATAATGCACTATAACCTCTTCAGGTGAACTTTGTTTGACTTTCTCTAAACTTTTGAATGCACATGTCCAGTTGTTCAGTGTTTCAGTAATTATAATATACAGTAACATGCTGTTCTCTAACAAGGTGATTAACCACAAACATCACAATAAGTGTCTAATCCATGAATCCACCACTAAATGTTCAGCTTCAATCACAGTTTGTATTGAAACACTCGATCCTCTTCATCCTGCTGTTCACATTCTGACATCACCATGGACCATGTGGAGGCTAGATGATGGGATGTCGTCAGAGGGAAGTGTCCACTGAGCTCAGAGTGTCATCAGCAGGTTGGACAGACACAGAGAGACTGGAAGAGTCACAGAAACACAGAGAAGTGGATGTCCTCTGGTCACATGACAACTTATTGACACATTGACATGTTTTGTTATGGTATAGGCCTACTCACCACTGTTGTTGGCTGTTTCACTAAATTATTTGAGATGAAGGAATTACCATCCCATACTTAAACTTAAATACTCTGATTTCACATAATATCACTGTGGCATGAACGTTTTACATTTTCCATAAATTTCACAAATTTTCACAAAGTTGAATATCCCTTACTTTTTGTGAGTAGTGTAGGTTCGACATTGACCAGTGTGATATTTGAAAGATGCTGTGGATGAAGCTAATTTAGCAAGATTTCAGTTATCAGCCTATGAATGATCTAACTACTGACATGGACAACAGACAAGATCATTGACCACTGGTGTTTTATGGGGTCAATCAAAGGAAAATCAAACGTAATCTCCATCACACTGACCACACTCTACTGTGTCTGTTACATTTTACTTGTAATGCAGCAATGTGTGTGATCATTTTGAGGCTACATACATAGAAGCTGCCACTTGAATTAATAATCAAATGGTGAAGATACATGGTTGCAAGTTCTCTGACAGGGTCAGGGTAAACTTTATTGTCCCGTTAGGGAAATTTGTCTTGGACGTCGTGCTACATTATTGCTTCACAGGGAAGAAAAGATTAGAAAGAAAAGAAGTACAATAGTATCACATAAAAACAGACGTTGGCTACTAAAACAGAACTAAAAAACAGGAGGTACATTACAATGACAACACAGAGACATTAGACAATTTAAAGTGCTAAAGTGCACGTTGCACTAGTTTTCTGGATTGTTCAACAGCTTGATAGAAGCTGGAACACATGATAATTTGAGAAGTTTGTATTCTGAGGACAGTGGGTGAGTGGAGTCTGAGGAAATTTTTCTTGCTTGTGTCAAAACTGACTGGTTATACAAATTATCTATGGACTTGTATTGTTTCATACCAATTATCTTCATTGCTGCTCTGTGCATGTGTTAGCCAATCTGTTTTTCAGTTGTACTGTTAAAGGGACTATGAGGAGTTTCGGAAAGCAGAACTGTTCTCACACTACATTTCCCATGAGCCTCCGCACGCACGGTGAAATTCTATGACCGGTGTAAGACGGACGAAAGCGAAAACATTTGCCAAGACTGTTTTCATTAATCAAGAATGAAAGTCGGAGGTTTGAAGACGATCAGATACCGTCGTAGTTCCGACCATAAACGATGCCAACAGGTGATCCGGCAGCGTTATTCCCACGACCCGCCGGGCAGCGTCTGGAAACCAGGAAATGCTGGGCGAGTCGACCACTAAATCAAAATAACTATAAAGACAAAACGATATATATCGAAAATGGACCCATTAACAAGTGGGTAATGTAGATTCATCCACATTAATATGAGACTATTTCATAACCAAAACAAAACTCCTCGGGGTCTCTTTAAGTTACCAAACCAGGCTGTGATTCTATTCTATGATTAAGCTTTCTAAGATACCCTTGTAGAAAATCAGCATGATCTGATTGCTAACACCACACAGCGTCCCCATGTTTCCTGTCTTCACTGTCCTGTCTGGTAAATGTCCCCCAAAAAGAGAAATATCCCAGGTGCCACTTACCTGCCCACACTACCCACAGTACTACAGCTTCATAGGTTTTGGGGACAGCTGGGTGGGGGCTGTGACTCTACCTGATCTGTGGTGTGAAACATTTGGTGTAAAGGCTGTTTTATTTACGAAATAGCACATTTGGCACACAGCACTTTAAACTTGTGTTGTGTTTGAATACCGGGGAGGTTGTAGCTCCCAGCCTCCACACAACATGTTGCTTGTATTAAAATAAAATGAGTTGAATCTCTCAGAAGCTGCTGTTGTTATGTAAAAGCTTAAAACGTGAATGCAAACATGTCAGAGGTCGTTGCACGTCCTCATCACTGCTCTGTCACAGTTCACCTGGATTCTGTGGGAATCGGCTCGGCTCGGCTCGGCGTGCAGGGTAGACCGAGCATCTGCTCCCGCAGGCTGAGGAGCCATTTTAAGAGCTTCGACTCGAGCACCAGAGCTGCTGCCTGACGGTGGCACGTCTGCTGTTGTCCAAGGATGACTTTGTCTCTCCTGGTCTGCTCTGTGCAGCTCCACGCTCTGGCATGTGTGAGAGTCTTTGTGTGAGCAGATGCGTGCCGCTGTGTGCCAGCTGCTAATGCCTCCTGGCATGTGATGTATCTTAACTTACCATCACTGCTTCCTGTCAGGAGCGACTGGGATTGTTTGAAGTCGGCACGTGTCTCAGCTAAACGGTTGTTTAATTTACCAGCTCGCTCCGCACTTCGCTTCAGTGCAGGTTCACGCAGAGTTTGTAGAAGTGTACAGTGTATAAACTACATTATTTTATAACATCATGTAATAGAGAATGTTAGGGAGCCATGAAGAGAAACAATTAGATTTTCCTCTGTGTTATTGGAAGTTAAGAAAATGTTTGTGGCGGCTTTGTGCAGTGGAGTAGAGTGCTAATCTGTTCTTTCTCCTCTGGACTGAAGATGATTGTGATTGGCTCTTGCCTGGATGTCGCAGGTGAAGCATAACAAGCTGGAGACTGTGTTATTGGTCATTGAAGTAATACTGTTTGATATTGCACACATAGCTAATCATTTGATTGTTTCAGTCTGGGTTCTTAGTCGATATTACAGGTTCCATATTGTTTAAAGTGAGATTTCCAGTTGTTGATTTGTGTTGCTAAATACAGCATGTTTCTGCTATATTCTTATTTGAGCATTCTGAAAACAGATAATCAATCACAAGAGAGAGACCTGAGTGCATTGCACACCACTGTTGGCATGAAGAGGTGGCAGCAAATGCTGCGCACGCCACATGTGTGAGGACATGTACAACTACATTGAGATGTTTTTATAGTTCTTACGCCACATTATAAATCAACACTTCATATAAAACACAGGATAAATGTCAAATAGCACTCAGTTAAAGGGAAAGTCACTATCTTTTAACCGTATTAGCCTATAAGCTGCAGATCTGTCATGTATCTTGCAAAACTGCAAAATTGCTAAATAAGATCAAGCCTTTAGGAAACTTTCAGGAAGACATCTCTGGTTATGATGTCTGTCTTTTGATGTGCGGTTTGTTTCCTTGTGCCCAGGGACCTGCAGTAATGATGATGACTTGGGTCTGGGAAAGGGTCCGCTGACATGGAAGAAGTGTTTTTTTTACGCTGACGTCATAGAGGCTCATAGAAAGTATGATTTTTAGAAAGAACTGAATATGAGACTAAATGAGATGGAGATTAAATATTTTAGTTTCAGTATTCATCTGATAACAAGATTATAATTATTAAAACAATCTCATTTTAATATACCGTGATTCATCATTACATGATTACTTTCTTTTAATCACAAATGACCATTTTAGTGATGCAGAGCTCTGACTTAATGACACAGCATTTTGACTTTGACCCAGACGCTCTCAGACAATAATCTGTCTTGCAGTCTTTGCTAAGAACATATTTAGTGAACAAAGTTGACTCGGAGCAAAGTTAGTTTTCTAAAGCACCTAAAACATCTGCTTCTCCTGGTTATTTAATGAGAACTGAAGAGAAGAAGAAGAGCAAAGAGGAGAGAGGATGAAACAGACAGATAACAGGAAGGAGGGAAAAACAGCAAAGTCACTGTCTTGAGTTTTATCTAAATGACCTCGGATATCACATTCACCCAGATGCTGAACTGGGTCTGATTTTGAGGTAAACAGCTTGACTTTGGGAGGATTACACTTGAAGCTTGCGGTAGCAAAAAGCCAGAAGTCTTGCTAGACTAAGCCATGCTCAAGTGTCAGTCACTGAGACTGGATCTCAAGGACGTCGTCGGGGTATTTAGACGACTACTGGGAGGAAAGTTAGCACGCTGCGCTTGTCAAAGGTCACGTCAGTTAAAACCTCCGATTTCAGAGCTGCTTTTGCTAAAAGACATGATGTGGTATATGTGGTGTTCTGTGGTATGCTACTGACTGTACAGCCCACAGACATGATCAGTTGACTTCATTAGCCTTTTGGAACAAACTCACATAGTGTTGGTTGTACACTGACATTTACACCTGTACAGTATTTATCCTTTGTTAAGTTTGTGTTCCGTTCAAACAGCAGCAGTAAGCAACATAAAGCTAACATTAGCACTGTATTATTCAAGTTATTTTAACACCTGCTAAGTCATCAACAGCTTGTGTACACTCTGCTTGGTCCCATGGAGGCTGCATGTTGCTGATTGCATTAACGTGACACTGTTCATTGTGCACCAGTAATGAATATAATATGGCAGTATACACTAAGACTGACAGCAGTATTGGGGAGGGCTTTAAGTCTCCCCAACTCTTAAAGGGATAGTTAAACATTTTGGCAAAGTTTTAGGAGTAGGTTTGTTACCTTTAATTGTCGGTGCAAGCTCTTTTTAGAACGGCGGAGCAGAGCCGCGAGCTGCTCAGAGCTACACTACAGAGGCTGATGGAATTTCTTGGTTTCCCTCATCAAACTCATCAAGTACACAATCCAACAACTGCAAAAGGCAAGGCAATTTTATTCGTATAGCCTGTTTTTACAAATAGTTTGTCTCAAAGGGGTTTACATGGCATCTCAAACACTCTCATTGACAAGTTGTGACCTGCACATTCACCACGCTGTGAGATAATAACACAACGTTACAAGACAGAGTTGTCTACAAAGTAAATTCATGCAAAACCGCTGATGCGCATTCCTATCGGGGGCAGTTTTTCGGCAAGCAGTCTCATGGTGAATGTGCAGGTCACAACTTGTCCACCAGAGCGTTTTGGAGTTGTTGGATTGTGTATTTGATGTGTTTGATGAGGGAAACTAAGAAATCTCATTAGCCTCAGTAGCGTAGCTCTGAGCAGCTCACGGCTCTGCTCCACCATTCTAAAAATAGCTTGCACCGACAATTAAAAGTAACAAACCTACTCCTATGTTAATGGACCAATTTGCCAAAATGTTGAACTATCCCTTTAAAAAAACAAGGGCTTCAATTTTTGTTAACTAACTTTACCTGTCTTTTTACCACAAGCCCAGCTGTGATGATGGCAGATCAAACTGTTAAACAACATGATTTTTTTTTTTTTTTAGATATTTTGGACATTTTCTGCCTTTTATTTGATAAAACAGTGTAAAGAGACAGAAAAGCAGGGACACAGACTGGGGGAATGACATGAGCAAAGGATCCTCTCGGTTGTAAGTGGAACTGGTGATCAGCACCTAAGGCATATGGCCACTTGACCACCGAGCACCCCAGAAACGATATTTTAAAATGAAATAATTTTGATACAGTATATTGATGTCCTTCTCCATCACATATTACACAGTACTCTCAGCAAATATTTGGTTAGTCTTGTCTTCAGTTTTTAGGGTTTTTGGTCAGATGCTTTGTGACTCAAATACTGTTATACACGAAACTGAGACGAAACCTTTACCTGCACAATCACCGACTAAAACCATAAGCTTAATACCACATGGTGAATGAGCACCATGGGACTCCTCCTGCTCTGCTTCTTCCTATCGTGCCGGCGCTGCATGCAAAGGTACAGTACGTGCCATTCAGCGCAGCATAATTCCACTATTTATGCAGCGAGCGTTTATGGAAGTAAAAACAATCAGGCGCTGCGTGAGATCTGCAGGTTTAGCACCGGCTGCAGTGTCAGATTTAAATGCCGTGGTGTGTCTGCTCGCGCTCACAACCCAGCATGTAAATATAACCTTCTCCTCTGTAGCACCCTCGTATTCCCGCCCTCCTTAGACACAGGCAATTATGCTATTCACTCTCTGCCAAGCTCTGCCTCAAACCATGACTCTCTTCCCATTAGAAGTCACTTAAGCAGCGTGCTGGAGGAGGCTAGTGGAGCTGTGGAGAGGGTCTCATTTTCACAAGCAAGTGCACACACACACACACGTACATAGAGACACACACTTGTAGTAGTGTGTATAATTGGCTTTCCAAATGCAGAGAAATCTTAATGTTAGTGAGAGAGGAAGTCCCATCTTCATCTTGTCTCTTCCACTTCAGCTTTCAGTTCGATTACTCACAGCAAAGTTTCCTTTCCCTCTCACACTCAGAAATAATTACCACCTTCATTAAGTCTGCTTTGTTTTTATACTGATAAATCTGTAGATTCGATGTAAACACAGTAAGAAGTTAATGATCTAAAAAAATAAAGATAACATTAATTTCAAAATAAAAGAAATATATGCATCAGTATCACACTCTGCATCTGTGATCCAGTCTAGCTGACTCCAGTCTCAGTCTTGACACATTTCTCATGACTCAGATTTGTGCTGATTTCCTGGTGGGCGATTGGTTTCTATCCAACACATCAGCAGGAAGTCACTCACACCTGATACCCACAGTACAGTAGATACAGTAGATACAGTACAGCATTTATATTGATACTGACACTTTTCAAAAACAAGAACTTGTTAGGAGTAGTTCCACAAAATAATCTTAACTAATTCTTCACTTACTAGATATTCAGTACATCTCATTGTCTTCATCAGCAGATGGAGTATGAAAAAATATGTTTTTACATACATATGTTATTGTGATTTCTTTTTCAATCTTTATTTAAATATTTGAATTTATGAAAAATGTAAATACACAAACACCAGCTGGACTCAGTAAACTGTAGTTGTGGATATAGAGTCAAAGTTAATAATAACAATATAAACAGAAACGATGGAAAAATATTTATAAGTTCAAGAGCGAAAGTTTATTTTTTTAAAAATCAGCTGACAGTGGAGGTGACTTTTGTTCATCTGAATTTTTGCTTTACTGCATATTGCATAAGATAAAACAGTGTCTTGAAATTTTAACTCAATATTAATGTGGTATCATCACATGACTGAGTTTCCTTCGTTGGATCATTTGATGACAACCGAGTCATCTCCCTGACAACTGAGCAAACACCATATGTCCAGAAAGACTCTGGGATGCAGATGAGAGCTTCAGCGTCAGCAGACGTTGGCGCTTGATTCAAGATGTGTTTTTTTTATTCTTCTTACAAGATAAAAGTTCAACAGAAATTAAATCACCAGGCAACTATTCAGTATTGTGAAATATAATGTAGAAGTTGACTATTATTATGGCATTATGTTTGGTTATTGAGTTGAAGTATGAAAAGTATTTGATGTATTACTACTTTATTATATATAAAAATATTTACATAACCTATATCTATATATCAATATATCTGTATGTCTATCTATCTCTCTACCTACCCACATTCATTACAGAGGGAATACAAAATTCTTTATCTTGGAGTATTGAATTCCTCTAAATACATATGTATTTATGATCTGTATGTCTTTTCATTAGGTTTCCTCTCATGTTTGCTTTTTATTGAATATTTTGTCTTTTATGTTGAAGATTGAATTAGACTCTTCCCAGCAGCTTCATGGTAAACAGCTTTAATATGAATCTGAAGCTGAGAAGACGAGGCTGTCTCGGCCCTGTGTGCTGTCTGGCTCTTCCTCTTGATCTTTTGCTCCGTGTGTGTGAGCGCTGCAGCAGGAGGCCTGTGACACTAGGAGCCCTGCCCTCACACCATCTGTGCAGCTCTGGCTCTCCACGCCGCCGCCGCCGTCACATGAGGACGCTGACGTCACTGCAGCAACACACAGCAACACACAGCAACACACAGCAACACACAGCAACACACAGGCCTGCATATACAGTAAACACAAGCATACATTTACAGTATGTACAGATCAGATTTATGGCAGCTGCTCACACAACCTTCAGTCTGACTCGAGTTAATGATTAAATGAAGATGCTGCAGACACGAGGACATCAGACCTGCTTGTATCGTTCTATACAATTAGCTGCTCCATTCAAAACCTCCTTGAGACAATGTGCCATCGATTAGTTATAATTAGTGTGACTGCTGAAGCAGTCACACTATTGTTCTTCTGTTTGGCCATTTTCTTCCGCCTTTTTACGGTCTTCTTCTAGTCCTTCATACTTTGTGCTATTTCAACAATTCATATATCAAAACGTGCAGCTTTTTTTGAACTTTATCGGCATTACTTTTCTCTTTTTAACTATTTATACTTTTTCAAATATTTAACTTTTTCACAAAAAATCTCACATTCATCTAAGTCTCAACCTCTCTTCTTGACAACTCCACTGTAGTGTAGGGGTTAGGGTGGATGTTTGCCAACCCTAAGGTCACTGGTTCGAATCCAAGGGAAGAACTCTTGTTATGTTATGTTGAATTCTGCTCTCCTCCCCCGCCTTCAATTGGTTACAGGTGTTTGTTATCTCCTTGATTACTCATACCAGTTTGCAGCACATCATCACATTACGAGGAATGACAACAGTCTTGAAAGCAGTGTGCTCTCTGTAGCTGAGTGGCAGAGTAAAGGTTTAGTGATCATATGGTCATGGGTTCGATTCCTGCCTCAGTCTTTTCACTTCATTGCTTGACTTTTGATTCCAATTATTCAGCTGTCATTGGACAGTCTTTGATTCCTCATAGTATAAAGCTCATTGTAACTCAGGTTCTCTGTGGCCATATGGTTAGTGCTCAGCCTGAAATTCACAGACATTTTCATTCTAAGTCATTCAAGCTTGACTCTCAAGCTTTCTTGATGTTGACAGTGTGCAGATCATTAACAGACAACAGTCTCTGCAACTGTGTGTTCACTGTGGCCTAGAGGCAGAGTGGAAGTCTAATGACCATGAGGATGTGGGTTTGATTCTGACCTTGGTCAAACATTTGTATGGTGATCACAGCTTGCACTATTTGCTAATTCTGCAACAGCGTTCAGTTGCTGTCAGCAGTCACACCATTTCCATTCTTGGAAATGCTTTTTCTAGTTAGATGTGTGATCCATTGACAACAAAGCTCTGTTGGCATGTTCTGATTGGTCTGAGAATGGATTTATGTCCATCAGGTTGGTCTCTGTAGCCTTTTGTGGCTCTGACACAGAGTGCTTGGAGAGACAGGGATGCAGGAATCCCTTAAATAAATATTGGCTACCGAGTGTGATCTTCTCTGGTGATCCCTCCCAGACCAGCAACATGAAAACCCAACCTGCAATGAACAAAACAAGCAAAGAAAACATTTTCTTTCCTCCTCTACACGTCTCAGATTTTTTTCTTTGTTGAAAGATGAAATCTATCCCAGAGTTTTCCTCTCGGTGAATATGTGGGGTGAGTCATCGGCCGTGCCTTGCCAGCTCTCCAAGCATGACTCAGTTTTGAGTGTCCCGTTATAGGCAAAACGCTGTCTTGGAGGTGTTTCCACCTTGACGAGAAAACAAGTTTACTGTAGCAGGAAACACTAAACGCTTCACCATGGAAATGGATGTCAGCAATTGAAATCTAAAAATATCTATTTTAGCCTTTGAAATCCTCATTTCCACACACGTCATACACATTAGCTTTAACGCCTCCTCAAGACAAAGAGGAGATAGAAATATATTCTTATCTGCTCGGTGGAGATTAGCTCATCAACATCATGAGGTGATGTCACCATGATGTCACCTGAAGTGTTTTTTTTTGTTGCATTAGATGATTAGTCAGTGCAATTTCTAAATTTGATAATGTAAAGTACTTCAACAAACATTTGGCTGCATCCATCATTCTTTATTTTCTTTTTGCTTTTGGTAAGCTACAATAGACTGTCTTATTATATGGGACCCTGTCATCATGACCACATGGACTTGTGTGTACAGTATCTTAGTTTCTTTGGGGGTTTTTTTTATCAAGTTTTTATTATTTCATTTTCTTTTCTTTTTCTTCTTCTACAATATACCCACATTAAATCATATACACAGCCACATCTAGTAAGCATATTGCGGGCAGTGTAAAAAAGAAAGAAAGAAAAAAGCAAGAAATCTTTTTTTTATTATTATATATTATTTTATTATATTATTATTTGTATAAAAATGTGTGTATCTTAGTTGTATTGAGCTTCTTTTCTACTGAAAAGACTAAATTTGCAGGCACTCGTTGAAGTTCTAGCTGCACATCTGACTTTTGTCCAGTGGGAAAGGGTACGTTCAGCTCTGCAGTAGACACAACAGCTGGTTGAACACGCTAATTGTCACTTCAATTCTGATTTGCATTAACATCTCTCAGGGTGAACAGACCAGTCACCCTCCCAGCACGGTGCCGTCAAACCAGAAACTCTGTGGCTGCATGGGGCTCAGTGTGAGCCGGAGTTCTGCTCTCTGTGGTTGTGTGTAAACAGTGTGAGCAGAATGCAAACCCAGCTGGCAGTGTAGAAATGATACATGTCCTTTCAGCAGGTTCATCTACATGTAAAATAACCTTAAAATAAAAGGGTGAAAAGGGTTATCAGGGCAGACTGTTGGTGAATCGTGGACTTGTTGCCTTCTTTGCTCTGAGTCCAGTATCAGTCTAATCTGCTGTAGCTCAGCTCTTTTTGCTGTGCATGGCTTTCCAACTGTGACAAACTGCAGGCTGCCTCATGTAAACATCTCTTCCTGTGAACCCATAAACCCTGGCATTTTGGAGATGTTTCTGCAGTTAGTCTTCTAGACCTGACTTTGGTCTTTGTTAGCGGCGCCAGGGACCGAGACTGAGACTTTCCAACATCTCATGAACATTACATGAGGAGCTTGAATGACACGTGAGAAGTCAAGTGAATAGTCAAGTGTTGCCTGGTTGCCCCTTTTTAAATCGTTCAGCTCATTTGCGTGTATTCCACGTAGCCCCAAAGGTTTCTCAGGGCAAACCGTCCCTGCCCAGTCCAGAGGTTTTTGAGGTTTCCTCTTTATGGGTGTGCCCATTGGCAGTAGGTGCGTTTCCATTACCCCTGGAAATGTGTAAAACCTAAATATCACAATTAAAAGCTGGTAATGGAAACGCCTACATTTTGAAAAAACTCTCAAATATCGCAAAAACATTTTTACGCTCTCATTAGGTATAGTTTTTCAGACGTGTCAATATAAGAGTGTAATGGAAACACTTTCTTCGCATTTACACGTCCCTCAGGGTCTGATCAGATCTGATCCCGTTGGTGATGTTTTTCTGTTTCCCTTCGCTCTCCCTCTCTCTCCCGGCTGTTTTGAGTCATCCCATCCTGTGGACCGTTTTTATTTTAATAAAACTTTGGCGTGTGAGGTACAATTATTCAACTCAGTCTGATAACTCAGGCGGTGTCACACAATACCATGTCAGTGTGAATAACCAAACAATAGTTCCTTCTGTTACAGTCGCGAGACTAGACTTTACGAGAATTACGGCTCATTCGCAAAACGCCTTTCGATGGAAACACCTGCAAATAGGAATTTTTTTATTCTATTTCGCGAAAAACCTGCAATGGAAACGTGACAAGAGAAGTAACTGGCAACATGACAGCCTGTCATTATCATAACACATGTCATATTTATGTGTCTTTCACATTGATTGGTGCACTGAACTAATATTTGTCCACATGTTTGACATTCTGCCCAGATACAGAAACCTTAAAGGGATAGTTCAACATTTTGGCAAATTGGCCCATTGCCATAATCGCTATAGTCATAGCAGTAGGTTCATTACCTTTAATTGTAGGTGTAAGCTATTTTCAGTACGGCGGAGCGCAGCAGCTGGCTGCTCAGAGCTACGCTATGGAGGCTAAGGGAATTTCTTGGTTTCCCTCATTAAACTCATCAAATTCAACATCCCAAAACTCCACAGCGCTTTTGTAGACAAGTTGTGACCTGCACAACCACCACGCTATGAGATAATGACGGAACGATACGAAACGGAGCCGTTTTCGAGGTAAATACAGGGTAAATACGGAGACTGCTTGCTGAAAACTGTCCCTGAACGCAACGCGCATCAGCGGTTTTGTATGAATTTACCTCGAAAACGGCTCCGTTTCGTATCGTTCCGTCATTATCTCATAGCGTGGTGGTTGTGCAGCTCACAACTTGTCTACAAAAGCGCTGTGGAGTTTTGGGATTTTGTATTTGATGAGTTTAATGAGGGAAACCAAGAAATTCCCTTAGCCTCCATAGCGTAGCTCTGAGCAGCCTGTTGCTGCGCTCCGCTGTACTGAAAATAGCTTACACCTACAATTAAAGGTAACGAACCTACTGCTATGACTATAGCAATTATGGCAATGGGCCAATTTGCCAAAATGTTGAACTATCCCTTTAAGTGAAGATTTGAGAGGTACTCAATAATCCATAGCGGGGCTGTTTTCTCCCAGAATCTTAACTCAGTCAACCAGTAATACATCTGCATCACCAAGCAGCTTCACCTCTGAATGGCCTTTTTTTCCTCTGAAACTGAAACCAACCAGCTAATTATTGTAGCTAAAGGTTCATCAGTATTTCGTCAGTAGAATTATTCAGAATGAAAAACACCCAAACAAGTTGAATGTTCAGAAACTGTGGGGGTAAAAAACAAACTGCAGAATGAAGCACATGCAGGAGGTGGTGGAGTTGCTGTTTAATTAGGTCAGTATTGGTGCTGACACCTACGCAGTTTGGATCTGTGCTTTCTATTAATGGTCTCCATCTGAAACACTGAGACTTGACGTGATTCAGATCTCCTGATAGACTAACAGCCGTCAGAAGAGGCTGCTTTCACCTTGAGGCTGACCTGTCTCTGGGTCTGCAGCCTCACAGCTGCCGTCTTATCATCGCATGCTTTTAAAATGAGGGTAACGTTCCTGCACTGGGCTGAAATAACACTGGGTTTCAGGTGAGATGTCAGTTGTAATGCATGTTAATGTGTGCAGTCATGTGTATTGAAATACCAGTGAATTTGCATAGATATTACTCCATTTCCTCAGAGGAATTGTGCTTTTTAAGTCTCACACCAACCATTCATGTCTCTGCTGAAGCTGTCAATCATTGTGACTGACAGTTTGTAGCGGTCCTGTTTAAGTCTAGTTTAACATGGAGTGTAACAGGACGCATCAGTGGAATGAGGAAGGTGCAAAACGCAGGGTGGAAGTTGGAAATGCCCTTCAGAGAGCATGGTAGACTAGTGTGTGTTTCCCTGTGTGTGTGTGTGTGTGTGTTGGGCAGCTGTTTATAATGAACCTATTCTGGGAGTAGATCTAAAAGGTTATGGTAAAGTAGTGCAAGAGGACAGGGAGAACGCCGCAGGGGTGAATGGGAACATCTCTCTAATGTAAGAAAAGAGGACCCACAGACCCAGTTAGGCCTCAGCAGAGGACTCAGGGCAACCGGCTCTCCACCGCAGCCTCCCCGGCCCCGCTTCTCTCACTCTCTGACTTTTGCTTCATCATTTTTTTTCCTTTTCAACAAAATGTAAGACTTTTCCTGGCCCCTCTGCCATCTTTAGTGTTTCTGTCATGAAGACAGTATCCACAAAACCTTTCACTGTCTGCAGCATTTAGTTATCAGCGTTTCAGTTATTCAAGTGTGCAATAAAAAGCACAGTGCTTTTTGTTCACAATGCACAGGTTAACCTAATTATAACATGAACTTAAAGCGCAGCTCAAGAGGCCGTCGCAGCCCACAAAACTACTGTGGTCTGCCAGATCACTGTTGACAGTACTGTGGGCTGTGAATGCCCCCTGATTTAAATATGGTGGCTTAAAGGGATAGTTCAACATTTTGGCAAATTGACCTATTGCCATAATCCCTATAGTCATAGCAGTAGGTTTGTTACCTTTTATTTGTCGGTGAAAGCTATTTTAAAGAATTGCTAAGCCAAGCCGCGAGCTGCTCAGAGCTACGCTACAGAGGCTAATGGGATTTCTTGGTTTCTCTCATCAAATACACAATGCAACAACTCCAAAACGCTCTCGTGGACAAGTTGTGACCTGCACATTCACCATGCTATGAGATAATAAGGGAATGTTACGAGACAGAGTTGTTTTAGAGGCAAATGCAGAGACTGCTTGCTGAAAAACTGCCCCTGACAGGAACGCGCATCAGCTGTTTTGCATGAATTTACCTTGAAAACAACTCTGTCTGGTAACGTTGTGTTATTATCTCATATCGTGGTGAATGTGCAGCTCACAACTTGTCCATGGGAGCATTTTGGAGTTGTTGGATTGTGTATTTGATGAGTTTGATGAAGGAAACCAAGAAATCCCATTAGTCTCCATAGCGTAGCTCTGAGCAGCTCGCGGCTCTGCTCCGCCGTTCTAAAAATAGCTTGCACCGACAATTAAAGGTAACGAACCTACTGCTACTATAGGGATTATGGCAATGGGCCAATTTGTCAAAATGTTGAACTATCCCTTTAACAGTGACAGAACTAGGATCAGTCGGTCCGTTAGTCAGCAACACTCCCAAATAAGTTGTATACACTCTCAAAAAAGTTGTGTCTTACTCTTAGCGTGTCGTGTTGCTTCTTTGTTTATCGATCGATTCTGATCCACTATGTTTTCTCGTGACGTCTAGAGTAACATCACCTAATTGGACACTTGGCTCCAGTGGGAGTCGGTGTCACAGAGTGTCTGTTTCAGAGGCTAGGCTGTTTGTTGGTTGGATTCCCAAAGTAAATGGCATCAATATTGTATTATTCAGAGTTCAGTGAGAAGTTTTGGGGGTTTGAAGGAGAATAAATGTCCAGAGATACTTCTCAAACTAATGAGCATAATGCAAAATGTGTGCAGTGTACAGACGGCTGAGAGTTTATAGAGAAGCTTGTAAAAGTCTGAGTGTGGGCCTTTTATATTTTCTATAAATTTACAAGTTTTTGTGTTGTTCATTCAACACAAGCTCTTTAAATGCTCTCGAGTTAATTGAATGAGATCAAAGCTTTCTGAAGCTGGGCTGATGCTAATCAGTGCGTTGTTCTCGTGTTCCTTCCTGATCTTTCTGATAGTGACTTTGACCGCGGGCCAGGACTTTCTCTTGCCCTTCATGTGCCTCCCTCCCCTCTCCCCCCTCGCTTTGCTCGTCTTTAGTTGTGCGTGTTTATTGTCCCTGAACCCGGCAATGGTGTCAGAAGGGACGTGTAAAACTGTCATGTTAGAAATGGAAGGTGGCTGGCCGAGAGGAGAGCGATTAGAGCCTGGTGAAAGGTCGTGTTTTATGGGCCCTTCTTTTAACCCCTCCAAATAGAGGTGATTATGGAGAAGGGTGCAAATCCAGCGACCTACTGTCTGACCACAGCGACTTGTGTTCCCTCTCACCCTGACACTCCCATAATAACAGTCACGCAGCCTTTTTCTGTTGTGACAACTTCCAAATGTCCTCCGTTGTCAGTTCAACACTTGGCTAAAACAAATGCAGTCTAATGCAACAGCCCTTCAATAAATCCTCCTTCATGAAGGTTACACTGGTCAGTTTGTGTTGAGACTGAGTTCCCACACAGCCTGGAAAACCTGGAAAACAGTTTTCCGGTCATGGAAGTAAAGTAAAATGACTAAGAAAATAGTCTTGTCCTGGAAAATGTATTCAATATTCATCTGTTTTCAGGAAAGTTATGTTCAGGATCATGTTGACGTGATGCTAGGGGATTTTATAGATTTAGATGATCTACAACGTAAATGAACACTCTTGGCTGCTAAATGTGGTTGATTGATTTAGGTTTACATGCACATGCTTGAGTTTATTTGTTTTAAACAGTTCAATAATGGGTTAGCATATAGTTCTGCTACATATATGTATGTATATGTATATGTATATTGCTGTAACTGTACCTCATAGTGCATAGTGGTTAAAGACATCACTGTTACTAGTGTGATTAACTTATCAGACCCAGCTGCAGTAAATAATGTAGAACCAGCTACAGTGTGTTGGGCTCTCAGGGCCACCGTAGTTATTGTTTCTTCAGGTAGCAATGGTCGATGTAATTAATCAGAAAAAAAGTGATTCATGTTAGAAATTAAAACTGGTTATTATAATAATATATTTTGTTTTGCACATATGAGAAAAAGTTCTTATGATCAATTTGCAATAATTCATTCAGCATGTGAGAGATGAAGATAAATACAGCCAAGTAAAGACCTTGCAACTGTAGCTATGGTCATTTGGTGCCGGTGTTTCCCGCCTCCATTCAAATTAATGAGGAATGAGGCTAAACAACAAATGCACCTTTAATGCAATACAGTTCAACAGCAGCAAAAACCTACATCCTCTGTAACAGTTTCATTAACAACTGGAGGGTTTGTTTCAGGCTTGTTGTATTGACTGCATCAGTTTCAGCCAGATGACGCGGCTAACAAGTGCTACACCTGTTCTTATCAGCCACCTGTTTTGTTATCAGACTTGGATGGAGGCAGGAGCTGATATCAGTGTAATTAGCCTGTCTGCCATGTTGGTCGGCAAGAACTGATTATGTTTTGGAGCTCTGCAGGAAATTTGAGCCACTGTTTTCTTTTATTGTTCCCGAGTTTTTTGTCAATACCTGCAATTTAAATAAATGCATCCTCAGAGATAAAGACTTATAATCAATGTGATTTATTTAATAGTGAGTAAATTCTTGTTATTTGTCACTGGACAAATTTGTACATCTGATCTTATTTGTATTTGACTTCAACTCTTCAGGAATGTGTGCTGATGTACTGACCTCCATCATTCGCTGTCTCTAAAAGAATTCCCACTATGCAATTTCATTCTCAAGCAGGGAATTAGATTACTTATATTCCTTTAATATGAACAACACCCTCATTTGTTTTGATATTGAATTCTTTCCGTAGGTATCAGTTTTTTCATGTGGGTTTCACTTTGAAACCAAACTCCTCTCCTCAAAGACTGAGCATTATCTCAGAGGTCAATTCAGTTCGATCTTCTATTTCAAGGAGTGTAAATAAAGAAGAGCTGCAGAGTTTGAGCCTGCAGAAGGATGGCGCACAGGAAGTTCACATCACGGGACAGAGAAGGAGGCCTGCAGGCCTTGCATCTGAACCACATTTGAGCCACTGTGCATTGGTGCCAAGTACAAAATGCTATTGCAAAATAACACTTCTATCTTCATGCTGGTCCCAGTCCTGGAATCCTCATCTGTCAGCAGCTTCTAAACTTACCCCCTGGCCTTTCCACTTAATTCAGGGTCATTGTATATTTAATTCCACTTCAGCAGTGTTTAGATACAGAGATGATACTGCAGACAGTTCTTTCCTATTGTAGGTAAAAGGTCCTGTATTGTTAATAGGTAGATGTCCATGTGTAGTGTGATTATAAAGCAGCTCTAGGTTCTACGTATAAGCCTTAGTTAACAGAGAAATGCACACAGCCTGTATTCAAAGACTTCCTTAAAACCAGCCATCAAGATTTATGTGACTTTGTGATGTCACAACAACACATTGCTCTCAGCTATGCACCAAACCTTGGCCACATGGACACACTATCTAACTTTGCAGGATTTGTTTTGTTAAATCTTTACTGAAATCTGGGGGACAGGAAATGTAATTTTGGGGAGAAGTGTTGATCCATAAGAAGATGTATTTGTGGTTTTAAGGACCGACACTTGTTATAAAGTAGAGAGAAAAGTGATTGGGACATGGGACTTTAAAGTCATCAATGGCTGATTTACCAATCTACAATGAGAACCAGTAACACCTCTTCAACATCAACAGAACTTGAGGTTCTGGTGGGAGAGTGGTCTCAGACTTTTGGACCCCACTGTGTTTTAGCATGTGGATTTCACAGTGATGAGGAGAATAAATCAACATAATCTCTCGTATACAAGGTGGACTGTACTCATTATTTGCTGGAATTGACTGACTGAGCAAACACAGTCTCTGTGGTTCTACAAACATAAAATATATTTTGAGTGTGAAGTCTTTTGAGTGGCAGTAGAAATGCATGATTCCCTTTATTGTGGCAGCACCTTTGTGTGGCTGGGAGAAGAACAAAAGGAAGATGGTGTTTATTATCTGCACCCCTTGGTTTCCTGCGAGGTGTGACCGCTCAACCCTTCTCCTGATTCGCTCAGAGAAAGCCACGGGCCCAAGATTATCTGCCAGTGCTATCAATTTTTGTTTGTCACAGGCTCCTATCACTGTGTAATGGAAAAATAATGTACGCTGCTGTGACAAGACGGATGCATTTGTGCGGCATTTAGAAAGCTGGATGTGTTCCAGAACCTCTGGGATGTCCTCCACCCCATCATCGGTGTGTGGGATTACAACCTCAATGCATCTAAAAGCTCATCTGATGGAGTCGTTTTTTTGTCTGTTAAACTATTATTTGATGTGCGGAGTTCTCCTGTGTTGCTTGGATGAAAATGAATACATAAATAATCATTTAAGCTCAGATGACATTAACATCACTGAAGCACATGTCGCTGCATTCACTGCCCCTTCAATTAAAGGGATAGTTCACCCAAAATTCAAATTTCACTCATTATCTACTCACCCTCATGTCGACTAAGGGCTGGGAGAAGTTTCAGAGTCCTCCGTGCCTTCTCTGAGTTACAGCGGAGCTCCGTTCGCAACCGTCATATGGCAGTGCAGTTCTGCACAGAGCCCCGCTGTAACTCCGAGAAGGCACGGAGGACTCGGAAACTTCTCCCAGCCCTTAGTCGACATGAGGGTGAGTAGATAATGAGTGAAATTTGAATTTTGGGTGAACTATCCCTTTAAACTGTAGTGTGCAGCCTGTTAAAAGTAAAGAATAAATCCATTTCAGTTGCAGACAACAATCCAAAAATGCAGTGTTGTACTTATAGCCACTGATGACATACTGGGAAAACCTAAAGACAAACTAGATGCAACTAACCTTTGCTATGCCTTTCTCCCTTAGTTTCTGTTAGGTTTGTTCAGCTTTCCTATTTTCTCAAATCCATAGTATATTTGTCCCAGTGGAGTCTTGACATAAGCATGCTTCACATTTGTAGCTGATGGCTGTTAAACTGTTCAAATGTCCTGATCTGCTGCAGGCACATTTTGTAGCTAGCTAACTTCCTGACATCACAAGTTGGTGAGAACATCAATAAGTCATTGATTTCCTATGCGAGCCAGCATCTCTTGGCAGGTTTGTTGGTGTCTTGAGTAGTGTGGCTATCAGAAAAAGTTAAAGTTCAGGTGTTTAATAGATTTTGTGAAAATAAGTGGTCATTGTACAGTATGCTAACTAACACAGTGTTGCTTCGAGACTTTTCTGTTAACTTAGACCCTGTTGTCAGTCTTTAACTTTTCAGTCTCTTTAACTCATGTGTTCAAGGCCAAGCTTTTTTTAACAACGTGCTAGCTGCCACGGCCTTCAATAGCCAGAGCAAACTTTTCTAACTCTCACCACTTTAACTCTGAATGTACCGTACAGTAAGTCTGTGAGTGGGCTGAGCACTGACTCATTTATATGAAAGACCACCTTTAATGTTTTTTTAATTTTACCACAGAACGTATGTTTCACTCTTGGATTAAAAGTTTTCGTGAGGATGAGGATGAATTCTTGACAACAGCATCATCTTGGTTACTCATTTCTTCTGTCCATTACAAAGCAGTCATTTTGTTGTCATAGTTACCAGCAACTAAGATCTCCAGAGTCCTCAACTCCAGGTTCTCCTCTGATTCTAGTTTGCTTTGAAAATGCATTGATGCTTTGTCTCAACAACAGGGATCACAGATCAGTAGAAAGGTTGTGCACTCTTCACTGAAAGTACATGTGTCAAAGTAAACGCAGAAGTCCCAGATGACTGCAGGAGGCTTTGTAAATCAGTGATTAACTGAGGTAGATGGTGGAGTTGTTTGTACCCATGTCGAGGTACAGTAATGCTAATCTTAACTATGACCTGTAATGACACCATCCTGAACATCCTGCGGCTCTCTGGAGCTCTGGCCTCAAGCAGCAGCTTCTTGTGACTTCATGTGATGTTTTTTTCTAATTAGTTAAAAGTAGCACAATTTAGCCTTAATTTGTTTCAAACAACACACCCAATACATTCTTTTTGTCTTTGATCACCTCTCCCAAACAACTGTCCCTTCACTCGCTACAACTGTGTTTTTTATTGTGAACTGAACAGATACAGTATCCCTGCCTGTCTGAAGGTACAGTCAACGAGCTCTTTGAAAAATGTTCTCCTGTAGTAGAGAGAAAACCTGATTTAAAGTTAATGGACTAAAACCCGCAAAACCACCAGCATGATCTTTTAATTGGAACAGGCATTAACGGAGGAAGTTAAAGCAAGGTGTAAATAAATTATGGCAAGCAAGCAAGACATTAGTAGCTCTGTACTAAAGTGATTTGTCAGAAGTCATTAGGATGATGGAGGATGCTGGGAAGTTTCAAGTTTGAGGGGAAATTGGCTGGAGAGAGAGAGATGACCTTTCTCACCCTGAAAGTGTCCCACACCCTTTAGCTCCACTAGTTTCACTCATGACTGTGCACAATTGCTCTCTAATACCCTGTTCTTCTACAGTAGCTGCATGTTGTCTGACTTTGCCCAGCGCTCCTGCTCCACTGATGAACTTATTCCCAGCTCGCGCACCGGTGAGAGCGGCGGCGGTACCTGTGGAGGAAGCAGGGGTGATCAGTCAGGAACAGGAAGAACACCGGGGCGGAAAACACAGACACACCAGGGACAAACTCAAGCCTGGGCAGGTCTCCTGGTATTCTCTCTGCGGTGTCTCACTGACTTTGACCTACATTCACAACCTTTTTCCATAGACACAATATTCTGAGACTCGGACTATCCTTAGAACATCGTTTTTTTTTCGGGTCGGGGAGGTCGTGGTGCGCCTGTGAGTCGACACAATTTCCCCAAGTTTGAAGGTTCCTTGTTTCTGGGTTCATGTCTCACCTGTGAGCTTTCTCTCACGTCATCATCGCGTTCAATGAGAAAGTGAGTCATCATTGCTAGGATTGTCATTTTGTGTAGATACTAGGGTTGTCACGATACCAGAATTTCAGTAGTCGATACCAATACCTGTGAATTTCCACGATTCTCGATACTAATTCGATACCATGATTAAAACAGAACCCATGTACTTTTGAATTCACTACTTTATTGAAAACAGTTTCCAACTGTCAAGTATTTAACATCACTGTGCTTCAACATCTTTTTGCACAGAATTTAAAAGGGCTGCCCCTAAATAGTCGACTAAGCACTTGTCGACCAAAAAATCATTAGCCGACCAAAATGTCATTGGTCAATTGGTCGCAGGAAAAAAACCAAAAACATTTGGAGCCGTGTTTTGTCAAAATTAAGTCAAAATCAATATGACTGGAAGGCTATAGGGCTTTTAATTTGAAGGGCCAGATACAGGAAGTCGTGACACTCGTCAGTTTTTTGTTGTTGTTGTTTTTTTACATGGCAGGCAGGTCTCTCTCTCTTTTTTTTGGTCAAAAGCGACTTTTTCCGATGTAACAAGCGTTTCTGGTTTGGAGACTCTGACGTAGAAGCACGTATCACTGCTGTTTCAACGATTAGCGGGTGCTGTCGTGAGCCCCGTCCCAAAGTGCTCACCGTCCGTCAGTCTCGCAGTGTCACGGTGGAGCAGATCCATGATAGTCTCTGCTGCAATCCCAGACCCGCATCGCCCCACGCCGCAGACCCCCCACCCACAGCCTCAGCACCATAGACTGTATCAGTACCCACCTCATCTACTGTGTTTATTGATGATAAACGGCCATACTGCCTGTAATAACTGTAAACCCCGACCGGCTTGTTGAATCTCGGACCCAACCCGGCGCCGGACTCACGAGCATGAATTCTCAAACCCGACCATGGGCAAAAAAAAAAAGTGTGTGTGTGACCCCCATCAGTTCCACCAAGAATCGACACGGCTCACCGAAGGAAAAGTTATGTTTTCTGACGGTATATTTGGTATATATTCTGACGGTACCAGAAAAAAGGAAGTATCGATTTATTTTTTCCGTTCGGCATCGACTTGGTACCGAAGTATCGGTTCTTGTGACAACCCTAATAGATGCATTAAATATCTTTCTGTGCTTAGGGCAGTTTTACGTTTCCTCTTTCTAGCATCTGTCAGCACAGTCGGAGCTTTAAATTGAGCCGATTCTTCAAATCCCACCTCACCTGATAAACTTGCAGTGAACTGTTCTCTTGGCAGACATATAGATTCACTCGGCTTGTGCTGTCTCCTCTGTCCTCCCATCTTTCCTCATTATTCTTCCCCCGTGTTCTTTAGCTCCTGTATAATCCCCCCTGAAACAGTACATACTACCCCCCTACCAAGCAGGGTAAGACGAGCTGGGTGGCCATATCGCTCCCAGTCTGCCTGGCATTGATCCTGCTGGCAGAGCCTGTTCTTGAGTCTCCTTTGAAGGAAAAGCTTTTGCACACTTTTTAACGAGACAGCACGGCTTTGCCTCCCTCCCCGGCCACACAGACACATAAAACACCAAAGATCCCTGTGAGAATGCCTGTTTGGCCGTGTTTTCCTGCTTCACACAACAGGAGTCCTGGATGTATATCCAGAAATCCTTTCTATGTTTTCTTCTGCTTCTTTTTTTTTCTCAGGTGTTTGTTGTGCAGCGAAGCCGTTCTGCTCATACGGCTGCTCTGATTTCACACCTTCACACCCCTGGAGGTGTGCTGTTGTTTGAATGTGGGTATTTTTGGAACATTAATGAATTGAGTTAAGGTGTAAAATGGCTGCCACGGGAGGTCACACACTGGTCATTTGTCATCAGGATGAAGTAAGCCAGCTTGAGAGACGGAAATAGCTTTGTTTAGAGTGCCAAGTCATCAGAAGCCAATCTAGTGGAACCAGAGGGCCCAGTGTTTTTGCAGGCCAAACTGGGGAGCCAGGCTCTCCATCTCTTCCAGGGTCCCCTTCATCATTTCCAGTCACATGTGGCCCCCAAGGCACTGTCCACCAAATGTAAAGACATAAATATCCTCCATCATAAGAACATGTCTCTCCCAGCTGTATAATAGTGCCTGTGAGCATTGCACAATAGTGTACATAAAGTGCCATCAGTCCCCGCGGTGCACAAAGAGCCTCCAGCAAGACATGTTCTCATTTTGTCCTCCAGATTGCAGGAGTTCCACCACCTCAGTTTTCCTTTTCCCGTCCATCCAATGGCTGTTAGGCTTATTAGACCAGAGTCCCTAACCTCTTCTCCAAACCCAGTAGCCCTGAAGATATGGGATATGAAATGGGCCAGTTTTCCAGAAATTAATTTAAAAAAAGAACTCATCTCGTCCTGCCACTTGTTTTATTGGTACAGGGTTTGAGATATCTGTCTCTTAGATGTCTATCTCCTCGACAATAAATGTGAAGTCAATAAAAAAGGATTTGCCTGAAGGAGAACAGAGTTTACTGTACAACATCTCAGCAAGAAGTGTTGTTCCTCACTCTTTATAATCAACACAACACAGTGGCAGCAGACGATGTCAAATCATTTCACTCTAATGACGACTTCAAGATCATTAAGAATCACAAATACTCTTCAATAAATAAATTGTTCAAAAAAAAAGAATCACAAATACTCAATACACAGCTTAATGTACAAATGTCATTAGAGTACATTTAGAAAATGATCCACTGAAGTTCAGCATTGTGACTTTATTGACTATGTGACATCATCTCGTCACACTGAGTCCAATGGAGCGCAGCCAGTCCACAACGCAAACAGCTGAATCGTGGGTATTAATGTAATGAACCACTGGGCTTAGATGAGGAAACGGATGAGGGCAGTTGAGCTGAATGTTATGACATAAATTATTACAAAAATATGTGCATTCATGCCAATTGCAACAATCCTTCATTAACGTTTGAGTGAATTGAATGAGGGTTTGGTGACCGCTTACATAGTTTGTGGCGACAGGGCGACCCCTCAGTCTTCTTGTTTTCTTTACCTGCTGCTCTGACCACCAGTGGAGAAGCTCTATAATAAACTGAATGTGAGTGAAAAAAGGAGGAGGTGTTGGGGATGATATGTGAGGTGTTTTGAACTCCAGGTGCACTGAAGCGCAGCATCCACTCCACCGACAGACAGCCTCATTGGTCACCATTTACACATGAAGAAGCCCATTGGTCAGTGGTCATTCATCATGTTATGTGCAGATATAGAACCTGGGCCCTGTAACAAACTGCCCTCTGCTGCACTCCCATCACTCCCATCACTCCCTACCTCCACTATCACCACTGCACTTACTGCAGCTGCTGCTGATGTTTCCACAACTAATACTGTTGTGGTTTCACTTCTGCAGGTACTGTAATTATGACTTCTACTCGTATTACTGCAGTTACTGCATTTTTAATTCTCTTTCAAACATCAGTCTGTATCTCACTCTAAAATGTGCCCTCTTTGAACAAACGTGGTATTCTTGCTTTCCTCCCCATGACGATCTCTTGAGCTCCTCAGTCATACTGACTTTTGATTTTCCACTTTACTGTTCACCTACACAGCCATCAAGGTAGTCACTGGACACTTGTGGTTTAAAGGTGAACTATGTAAGTCCGGTCTCTTTTCTGCTGTTTTGCTAACCCTCCTCTTGGCCATGTGCATTTGTTTACACCGAAGCCAGTGAGAAATCAATCAAAAGAGCGGTACATAATGTTATTTATCATATGCAATGTGTATATTTGTGTTGTCTTATCTGTCATACACAAGAGACTACGGGTTACCAGACACGTTTGTGTCGCGGTGCCGCAGAGACGAGAGCTGGGACAGCGAGTTGTTTTTCAGCCATGAGACGCTAGGTGGAAGGCAGAGAACATCAATTCTCCCTCTAACAAGTTACATGTCATTTATTTAACATCACAATTGCTCAAAAGCTGTTTAATTAAGGTAAACATGTAGCATAGTTCGGGTTAAAATCCTGCATAGTTCCTCTTTAAGCTCTTAATATTTCAATAATATCTCAAGTCAAGGAAAGATGCTTTTATTCAGATGGTGGTTATCGTGGACCTGCATCTGTTTTTCACATCAGCCAACAGGCTATAATGTCAGTTCACCTTTTTGGCTGTCACTAGCTACTGTAGCTATGGCTACAATGGTTCAAAAGAGCGCTAATGATGAAAAGGGCCTTTATCTGATTGCCTGTGGGTTCACCATATTGGTTAGGACTCCCCATCCCTTCTACGTTGCGTGCTTCGTTGTGAAGCAATGCAAGGTGTGGTTTGCAGATGCTGAAAGCACCACTGTGTTTGGAGCTACAGGTTAATGGGCAGACTATCATGTCTGTAGACTCTTGAAAGTGATGCTGGAAGCATTTTTAGTATCCATCAGTAGCTTTGATCACAGAACAGATACAGGTCCATTTTATTTACTTGTGTCAATCCACACTGACTGAAAACACTTGTATGAGCTGCAACTTAAACACACATTTCATTGTGTTTTATGATCTGAAGGGTTAGCTCCTTATATCTCTCATTAAATCACACAAACCTTAAATATACTGTATATGTTATTATATTTCTTTATATTTAACGACATCTGTAATGATTGATCAAGGCTCTCAGGCAGATTCTTCTTGCCCACTATGGTGGATAGGGAAATAAAATCAATGAATCAATAACTAATGCAGTTTTCTTGCTCTATGATCCTACTTGAAAACTATTTTTATCCTGGAAAATTATTTTATTATTCATGCTGGTTAATGGAGGTCAGAGTTAGTGTGGTTTATCCTGTTATATCCTGTGGGCAGCACAGTGGTCTTTTTCCTGTGGATGGGCTTCTCTATAAATTTGTTATGAAAATGCTTTAATAAAATAAAGTGAAGTGAAATATGCATGCACTGCCGTTTCAGACTTGAACCCTTATTTCACTGGAAATCAAATGCCTTCTCCTGATCTGGATCAATGTCGAGGAGAATAGATTAGTGAAAGCCAATTAACTCCTGTCTGTCTTCCTTAGTCTTGGATCCGTTCACCCCCCCCCCCCCCCCACACCGCCCCACCGCCCCGCCACGAATAGCACTGACCTTGAGGAAGCAGAGAATTTGGAAATCATAAACCTGTTGGAGAGTCGAGGGAGGGATGGATGTCAACGATTTTCTTGCCAGATCCCAGGTCTCATTTAGAAGTTGGGGAGTGAGTACAGGGGGAATAGAAGTGTGTGCTTTCATTACAGAGGGCGATACCTAAACCCACTGAAAGGAGAGAGACAGAGAGGGAGAAAGATTAGAGGAAGAGGGAGTCAAAAAAAAAAAAAGCCCAGATGGAGAGTGGGTAATGTGAGAATATTCTTAGTTCTCTCTCTGAATCTGTTTCTAACTTTCTCCTCCCTTGAGTTTGGTGTAAAGGCAGCAGTGCTACAGTCTGCTACTACCATTATCCATATCCACGTCAGCCCGCCACTCACTCTCCAAGCTGCTCATTCACAAACAATACATTTACCCACATTCACACACGCACACATAAAAAGCTGACACACACTCCCACTGCATCCATCTCATGCTTGATCTCTTATCATATCCCAGAACGCTATACGGTTTCCCTCCCTCTGGCAATTCATTTCATGTTAACACAGCATCAATCTGCAGGGCTGCCCTCTCACTCCACACATCCATCCATCGCTGCTCCGCTTATCTCAGTCACCTTCAGGGAAAACAAATGATGTTTCCCTTCTGCCTCGCCACTTAGATCACCTCCACCTGACTGTGTGTGTGTGTGTGTGTGTGTGGATCCCTGCACGCTGCAGTGTAGTAGGTGTAGGCAAGTGCTGTATCTGTCCTGCTGAGGGGTTGTTGCAGATGTGAAGGCATGAATCAGCGATGTTAACAGATGATCTCATGGTGATGTTTGAATGGACACTGAGGTAATTGTAGAGATGCTCTATGAGGCCGTGGGGCATTTAAACTAATGGCTTGAACCCACTAAGGATTCACCATCATAATCTTTCTATGCACAAAACACTTTGGTGCTATATTTGTAGTTGCTCAGCCCGCAATAAACCAGTCAACACACATATTAATTTAAATGCTCAAATAAATTCCCACTATATTTTATTGTTCTGCTCCCTTTTATTGTCATTTTTAATTTTAACCTGTAAATTTATTTTTCCCACATTCACATTAAAGGTCACACATGCTATGAAGGTTAATGTGGATTTGTAGTGTGATTATAAAATAGGTCTAGGTTATATAACATAATGAAAGTATCAAAGCCTCAGTCCACAGAAAAATTGCGTTGTTACTTTGTTCCAGCTGGACCCACTTTGATCAACTTTGCAGGTTTTGCTTTCTCTCTGCTATATTTCACTAAATGAGCCAATCAGAAGGGAGTATCAGAGCCTCCTCTCCTCTGATTGGTTCACTGACCTGTTGCCACTGGAGTTATAGAGAGAAGCCTGAGATAGGAGATGTAAAAACTACATTTTTGGTTATTAAATCCACATGGATATCATATCTATGGATCAATATTTCACAAACGCATGAGAAGTATAACATGATCTCTAACAGCAGCAGCAGGTTATAGAGAGGGGAGAGAAAATCTGATGTGTTTGATTGGTCAGAAGGTGATCTGATCTGTATTGTTAAATACCTACTTTGTTAGCCAAATGGATGTTCTGTCATATGATGAATATTGTATTTATATTGTATTGAGTATTTAATTTGGATTTTGTTAACTTCAGTTTCTGTCTTAGATTTGAAGGATTTGAGTTTCTGCTGGAGTGTTTGTGTTCTGCTGCAGGGCGTCTTCAGTCCTCCATGTGCTGTTCTTCTCAGTAACATCTTATGCTGCGGCTCCTCTCACTCCCTACAGGCTAATTGGCCCTAACTCGATCTGAAACGCCAGATAGGTTCACCCATAATGCCTAGCGTTGATATCTATCTGCTGGGGGCTGCTCTTCACTGTGTGTGTGGGTCTGAGTAGGAGTGGCAGTGGGATAAATGTTTGCCTATGCACCTTGTGTGTGTGTGTCTGTGTGTGTGTGTGTGTGTGTCTGTGTGTGTGTGTGTGTGTGTGTGTGTGTGTGTCTGTGTGTGTGTGTGCGAGCGCACTTACCGGGTGGTTGCGGTGTCATGTGTTTTTGTGTGTGTCTGTCTGCGATTGCGTGCCAGACTGTCTGCATGGTACAGCGCTATTACACCCAACGCTGGCTGCTCCCAAATGTCAGTTTGTGCCGTGCAGGTTGCCTGGCAGCATGTCGAGGTTGAGCGAACACGCTAATTTGATGAGAAGCCACATTGTAATGAAACTGATGAGGATTTGCTCACTCTGTATCTAGATTATCATAATTCAAAACCTTATTATGTAAGATTAATATTGGAAATAATAAATTACATTATGTCAATTGCTGTAGTCTGACTGATGAAGCTGCTGTCTGGTTGGCGCAATATGGCACGAAAAGGTTAATGCTAGTGAGGAAAGAAGTTTGTTATGTGTTTTGTTGACTTATTAAAGGGATTATTGTTTTCTGCTTTGTCACATTTTGGCTCATTAGTTCACATTTTCCAAGAGGAATTGAAGCACAGACAGAAAAGCAGGTCTTAAGGTTCTTAAAGTCCTCGTTAAAAGAGCTTAGGACATTTTCTACTGTGTACTTGATTACAGGTGCAAACAAACACTGTGTTGAAGTCAAAATATTGTTGCAGTTTTGATTGAGACACTGAAATAGCTCAAAGTATCATTTGAAGTGTGAGCGCTGCAGGGAGCTGAGCTGTTCAGTCTGTGAGCACGCTGTCAGTGAATTAACAATGAATCAGTGTTGAAACCATAAAAGCAGTCGAAGTGTTGGTGAGTGACTGAGGTTTACACTGAAACAATGAGTTGAACTGAGCCCAAACACAGTAGCATGTTAACTCTCCACAGGGCCAGTGCAGAGGCAATACAGAGCTGTATCCTGGAACACATGAAGCTCAGAGGAAGGTTTCTGTATGTTCACCCTGAGAACATTATGTGTTGGAGCACTTACGATGTCATGCATTACAGCTCTGTTGGGATTTGACTGTGGATGTGGAGCAGAGTGGGATCATTTTACAGGGAAGTGGGGGGAGGCGGGGGTTAAAGTTCAAAGCTATTCTCCTTTAATGATTATATACCATGGTAAGATGATAGGAGGAGTACCGAGACATATTGTAGTATACTGTATCTTGTATGAGATTTCTTAATGCCACTTATCCTGTAATTTTATGTAACTTTCCCTGCTGCCTCCTCCGAGCCCTGTCTCAGCTGCTTCACTGGGCTGACTCAGCTCTGAGCTACAAAGGAACAGGAGCAACACATTCAAATGTTGAAAATGTGTATTTTCATCATTTTCATGGCCATCTTTAATGGGATAGTGCAACATTTTTGGCAAATTGACCCATTGCCAAAATCCCTATAGTCTGCTCATAGCTACGCTACGGAGGCTAATGGGATTTCTTGGTTTCTATCATCAAACTCAATACACAATCCAACACCTCCAAAACCCTCTGGTGGACAAGCTGTGACTTGCACATTCACTGTTTGCCGAAAAACTGCCCCCGACAGGAACGTGCATCAGCGGTTTTGCATGAATTTACCTTGTAAAACAACTCCATCTCGTAACGTTCCGTTATTATCTCATAGCGTGGTGAATGTGCAGGTCACAACTTGTCCACCAGAGCGTTTTTGGAGTTGTTGGATTGTGTATTTGATGAGTTTGATGAGGGAAACCAAGAAATCCCATTATCCCCCATAGTGTAGCTCTGAGCAGCTCATGGCTCTGCTCTGCCGTTCTAAAAGCTTTGCACCGACAATTAAAGGTAACGAACCTGCTCCTAAAACTATAGGGATTATGGCAATGAGCCAATTTGCCAAAATATTTAACTATCCCTTTAAGTGAAATAACTGGCTGTAAAATCGTCCTCACCATCAGAAGAAATATTTCAACAGCCTCCACTTTTTCTGATTACACTGATGCCGCAGCACTGACCTCTGGCCTTTAAAAACACACCGCTGTGCCTTTTTGTGTGTGAGAGCGCGGCAGAGAAAACAGACTGAAGGTCAAAGATTTGATTCCAGTCCATGACCTGTGTGCGCGGCGTGTGCGCAGTGTGTGCACCTGTCCACCGGCCTCGTTCCCTCCAATGAAAGTCAGAGCTCCACAGCTGCCGCGCCTCGGCTCCTCCTCCTCTTCTCCCCGTGTGTTGCTCACAGTTCCTGGGTAAGCTGGTGTGACGGTAATGGGAGCTGCTTCATGAATCATTAAGCACATTTTTTTTCCCTACAATAGAGTGCGATTTGGCTAAATGGATGTGGACGATGAGAGCTTTTCCATCTTATCTGTATTATTTAAGGAGGAATGGTTGGAGGATGGATGGTTGGGATCATAGCGTGTGAGCCACAGCGAGCAGCCACATTCGTTATCATCACTCCCCGTCTTTCTTTCTCTCCCTCTCTCTGCCTCTTCTTTCATAATTTCTGTTGTCTTATTTTTTCCCTCGCTCTTCCATTCTTCATGCCTCCCTTTTATCATCAGGAGTTATTCCTTCCTGCGTGCGCTGTCTCTTTATCTCTGGCTCATTCTTTCTCTTTCTCCCTGAGGGGTTTTATCTAATCAGCCTTCTGACAGAAATGTAATTATTGTGCTAATGGTATATTTTATTCCAGAGAGCTTTTTGGCACGCTGCCATGACACCTAGGCATGAAGACGTTGTAACCATGAAGTGTTCTTCCAAAATTAGATCCATCCTACCACAAACAAGAGGGATAAAGCCTCACAAATGGACATTTGACTCCTGAAGATAGTGCTTCAGAAAAGCTCACCTGAAGGTCTGAAATGGAGAGGTGTTAGTGTGAATGTGCTCAGTTATCTGGCCAATTCACGTACATATTCTTCCAGAATATGTTGGTAAAATGGATGCAAAAGAAATTCTTCTTTCTGTTGAGTTTGGCTAGTTTTCTGAAGTGTTACAGATGTGTGTTCAATCACATCTATTAAATTCAAGCAGGAGAAGAGAAAAGATTATGGCTGTTCTCTAGACTCTCTTTCTTTATAATCTTTATACTGTAAACTGTCAGACAAACAGAAGGACGACAATAGCAGACACATAACAAAGTTGTCTCAATCATACATTCAGATGGTGTCAGCTCTCAGCTGCTGCAATCAACCAATGATCAAATAATCAAGAAACCTTTACATGAAAACAGCAAAATTGTTTGAGAAAAAAAAGATGTATGTTGTATGTATTGTGTAGTTATGACACAACACATGGTGATAGCTGTTAATGAGAGGTGATTAGTTGGATCTGTTGTTTCAGAGTGAACACTTAGTGGATGTCGATGTGGTTCTGTTTACATTAGATGGATTCATAGGCACTGGCAGATGTTAGACATATTTGTGTCATGGGTGGATGATGAAACTTACTTGTTGCCCTTGTTGCTGTGCTTGATGACATCTAGACCTGAGGTCTGGGGCAGTACATAGACCAGCCCTTTTGGTCTGAGACACCTTGCAAAGTTAATTCACTAATTTAACTTTTGACTACATACCATGATGTTAGACTTCAATGTAACCAACCATGCCACACTGTCTACTGATGTAGCTGTGCTAGTTTACAGGTTGTTTTTTGATGCCTCAATAATGATCGGCGTGACTTTGAAAGGTGGATGAAGCTGGTTGGCCTGGCCTTGGATTGTGTTGAATTTCTGTTTCACAGTCAATTAACTAGATCATTGTTGGATTAAGACAAGGTCAACTTAAAGAAAATCATATTAACTCTTCAGACACAGCATGCAAAGTGCAACTACTTCATGCAGTTGATAATAAAACACTTTGACAGCTGACCTGTAGACCCTATTGGTTTTCGGGAGGTTTGAAGAATTGTGTTGTCTATTTTTATTCTGATGGTGAGATACTTGGTTTGACAAATACTGAACCAATCACAGTTTGAATATACTTTAGATGTGGATCAGGTCTTGGGTTGGGTCTCAGTTATTAAGAGCCCTGCAGCTCAGGATCTGTCAAACCCACCAAATGGGCAGAACGTGATAACAATAAAAAGTTTGATATGTTTGCTTGTGACACCTTCTAATGGGCAACTTGAAACAAAACCTCAGCAGTAGTTGGGAATGAGGAAGAAATTTCAAAATGTATAAAATATCATGCCACTTGAAAATAAAAGGTGTTTGCAGAAATGCTGGGATACGGTTCGGTTCATATGACAGAAGTTCTGGTAGTAATTTGATCTCAACGAAACAATAGTACTTCAGGTATTTAAAAATAAATCCCGAAATTCACCTTTACACCTCTGCGATTTCAGCACGAGCTTCAACATGACAGTGTTTCCTTCGTGATCAGTCAGGACCAGAATACACATCTGATATGAATAATTCAGCAGGCGAGCCACAAATAGATTTACTGTAGTGGCAGCAGACGTAAAGCTTTGATCCTTTCTGAAGAATAAGCAGCTGCAAGAAAAAAAAAAACGTCCTGGTTGTTGCATCAGACATCCAAGAGTGTAACAGATCAGCAGGACGCTGCACTTCACTTTAAAGGGATAGTTCAACATTTTGGCAATTCAACACGATATGAGATAATAACACAACGTTATGAGACAGAGTTGTTTTTGAGGTAAATTCATGCAAAACTGCTGACGGGGTCAACTGACAGGGTCAATTTTTCGGCAAGCAGTCTCTGCATTTGCCTCTAAAACAACTCTGTCTCGTAACGTTGTGTTATTATCTCATAGCGTGGTGAATGTGCAGGTCACAACTTGTCCACCAGAGCGTTTTGGAGTTGTTGGATTGTGTATTTGATGAGTTTGATGAGGGAAGCCAAGAAATCCCATTAGCCTCCATAGCGTAGCTCTGAGCAGCTCGCGGCTCTGCTCCACCGTTCTAAAAATAGCTTGCACCGACAATTAAAAGTAATGAACCTACTCCTAAAACTATAGGGATCATGGCAATGGGCCAATTTGCCAAAATGTTGAACTATCCCTTTAATGATTCCTGTCTGAAGACACTCTTTCATTTTTGTCTTTTACAACAGAAATTTTCCAAGCGTATCACCGGGATATCTCACCTAAACGGACAGGATGGTGAACTGGTGCATACCAATGGAAGACATCTACTATAATATAATGTTATGTACCCTCAGTACAAGGTCTTAAGACAGCACAACAGATAAATAATTCATCTCTAGGCCAATTATTTTGCACATTGCTCCCATGGGTGAGACAAACCGAATGCTATATTTCCCTGTGACACAGGAAACGAGGTGTGTCAGATGTAAAAGAAGGTGTTTCACATTTAGCCGG
The DNA here is from genome assembly GCF_045865225.1 of Trachurus japonicus. Classification (NCBI taxonomy): domain Eukaryota; kingdom Metazoa; phylum Chordata; class Actinopteri; order Carangiformes; family Carangidae; genus Trachurus; species Trachurus japonicus. The sequence goes on from NC_140929.1 coordinate 20,381,328, forward strand.
GGGCCTCTCATCAGTCACAGGGTCCACATCGGAGACCAGCACAGGCCTGGGACGAAGAAGAAGAAGGGGGGAAGAAAAAAAACCACCATCACCTTGACCTTCACTTGCATTAACATTCAGATTTCCTGTCTCTGTTAGTGTGTGGGTGAGTCCCAGGGGCTGGCAGGGGTGAGAGGGTAGTGTGTAAGATGAATTTATTCATTGTTAAGGTCGTGGAGCCCAGGAGACCTGTAGGATCGGCCCCGCTCCTCTTCATTTGGCACAGACATCAAACTCCAATTTAGAGGAAAACGTGATTCATGGCGGTTGACAGTGAAAATTCCGATCGTGCTAATGGTTTTGTCGTTACAGCGGCTGTGTCTGGGTGTGAACGTCGACCTTTAAGCAGTCTGAGAGAAGACCTTTAACACATACAGTGTCAGAGTCATTTGATTATGCAGATAGTGGAAGGGTTTGCAAATTGAAATGCAGAGATTATTAATCCCAGTAGCGCAGTCTGACTTCAGTACAGAGGTGTGGGTATCAGGGTTACAGGTCAGGAGAGGGGAAGAGATACACCTGATGAAACTCAACACATGACCTGTGCCCTGCTAGCTCACCTGCTAACATTAGCTGTGTGTACATGCAGGAGTCAGCGTGTTGTGTTCAGACGTGGAGGATCTGTGAGCGCTGCAGCGTCACAGTGAATTGTTGGAAATGAGGTGAGACATGTGATTTAGATGGGAGGACTGAAATCAGGTGACATGGTGAGTGGGTGTGGAGACTTTGGATTTGTTGGGAGGCAACTCTACAGTGGCTTCGCTGTCCAAGGGCCTGCGTTTGGAAAATACTCAGTGTAGGCCTATTATGTTGTGGAAAAGTTGTGGAAAGGCAATTGAGAATTTGTTGATAGATAAAATCCCCAATATGGACAATAATTACAAAGGGCGTATTTGTGGTGATATGTCAGGTTTTTTTTTCTTTTTTTTTAATAATAAAAAATTATATTTTTGAGTGTTTCAGGTATAAATCAGGTATAATCAGTTTTACTTGTCACATGCCAATGTACAGTGCACAGTTGTATAAGCAGCAACATGAGACTCAGACTTCAGACTTCATTATGATGAATGTGTTATGAAATTATGAAAACATATTTGTGGTGATTGGCCCAAAACAACTAGCTATCCCACAGATGGGGATAGTTACCACAGTGGCAAAATCTTGATAACATTTAATTTGGTATCATATTAAAGTATATAAAGGTTGATTTTCTCTATCGGTAGCTAGTGAATGGATGACAGTATTTAAACTCACCCTCTTTATGCATATTTTTGAGATGCTAAATATTGAAGTATTTATACTTTTGATATTTGAGAAGTTGGACACCGCTCATTAAACACCCTTACACCCATCGGGTCAAACCAGAGCAGTGACTGTTCAAACATGTAAACCAGTGGAACATGGTCGTGTGGAGAGAACAGCAGTGTGATAGGTCAGAGTGGATAGAGGGGTGTGTGTATTAGCAGTAGCACAACCCTCTTTGCTTGTTGTATGTAAAATTAGAGAATGGACATTGTGTGTAAATGTTATAAGCTCATAATGTTGTGTTACTGTGTGCGACACAGGGAGTCTGCCACACCAACAACAACACACACGTGGAATGTTGGACGTTGTTCAGACCCATATTTTCACCCAGGCATCAATATTGAAACTCAAGCCCATCATGACACTCTATATTCTGCCTGTATTACATTCTGTGTGACCTTTAGTGGGTCAACAGTAAATCCCACGAAGGATTATATCCCTGGCCAGACTGCTCTATATGGCGCGCTCGCAGTTTGCCTGTGGGCGCCCAGTCGCCCATCTTGCTGAGCATAATAGCAAAGTGGGACCTGCAATTTCAAGTTGCCTGAGGGGTGGGAGAGATGGTTACACACCAACACCTACTCTGCCCTGCAATCTGACTTTAGGAGGGCCCCCCCTGCTGTCCGGCTGGGGGCAGAAACACGGGGGAGAGAGGCGATAACACCGGTCACGCTGAGTGGTTTCATCAGACTGATAAGGAGGCTGTTCTCAGATGGTTTTTCTTTTAGTGGCATTTGACCACATGGGAAAACAGCAGATAGACACACACATGGCTCCCAGTCCTTTTGAACGGATATGAGTATGTATGCTCGCAACTGGAGATCACATCAAAGAGCAAAGGATCATGGGTAGTCCTGTCCACCTGGTGATTTAATGTGCATTTTCTAGCAGAGTATACGTTAGTGAGGGGTTTATTAAGTCTCATATCACTCATTATGACGTAGGCTTTGGAAAGAAATAACATTAGAATAAGAGTATGTATATGAAAACCTGTCTGTTAAAAGGATCATTGAACATTTTAGCAAATTGGCCCATTGCCATAATCCCTATAGTTTTAGCAGTAGGTTCATTACCTTTAATTGTCGGTGCAAGCTGTTTTTAGAACGGCAGAGCAGAACCGCGAGCTGCTCAGAGCTACGCTACGGAGGCTCATTATGGGATTTCTTGGTTTCCCTCATCAAACTCATCAAATACACAATCCAACAACTCCACAACGCTCTGGTGGACAAGTTGTGACCTGCACATTCACCACGCTATGAGATAATAACACAGCGTTACCAGACAGAGTTGTTTTTGAGGTAAATTCATGCAAAACCGCTGATGTGCGTTCCCGTTGAGTGTAGTTTTTCGGCAAGCAATCTCCGCATTTAGCCTCGTAAACCAGCCTCTCACAGAAATGCATTTCATTTCATTTCTCGGGAGAGTCTGGCCTCATCCCCCCTCTAAGCGTTTGGGCTGGGCAGGAGCTGGGCGGGAGCAGTAGCAAAGACGGTTTAATATCTTTGGTAGTAGCGTTGACAGACAACCCCATTCAGCCAATCAGCAAGTTGGTGTAGTGACGGGGCTTTGCACCAGTCGGTCCCTGATTGGCCAACGTGCTGTGTCAATCACAGTGGGCGACGCTGATTGGCTCGGCCTTCTGAGGGTTTCAGTCCAAACGCTTAGAATGGGGATGAGGCCAGACTCTCCCTCAGAATGAAATGAAATGCACTTCTGCGAGAGGCTGGTTTACGAGGCTACTCCGCATTTGCCTCAAAAACAAATTCCATCAGCCTCCGTAGCGTCGCTCTGAGCAGCTCGCAGCTCTGCTCTGCCGTTCTGAAAATAGCTTGCACCGACAAATAGCCTACACATATCTCCTAAAACTATAGGGATAATGGCAATGGGCCAAAAATGTTGAACTATCCCTTTAAAGTGAAGTGCGGCGTCCTTCAGAGGACACAGTGTAGATCATAGGGCTGAACTACAATGACAGGCTCTGGCCTACAGAGGACTGTTGCTCTGTCCTTACCATTGCTGCTGCAGCATCAGCTGCTCCTGTCGCCTGGCAACCTTGACAAGATTTAACTTTTTTTTTTCTTTTTTCTTTTTTTTTTTTTTTTTTACAAAAAGTAGAGGTTTAGGAGGGTGGCACAGTGGTGTGGTGGTTAGCACCTTCGCCTTTCGGCAAGAAGGTTCAATTCCCCAGTCCAGGGTGGAGTTTATACTGTATGTTCTCCCTGTGCCTGTAGGGTCAGGCCTGTAGTGTCTTGTCTCTTGTTCATTCTACATATTGTACTGCACCTTTCCAGGTCGTATCCCGCCCTCGCCCTACAGTATGTCAGCTGGGATTGGCTCCAGCCACCCCCCAAACAACACTGCACAGATAAGCAGTATAGACGATGGATGGATGGATGGATGGATGGAGACTCAGATTCTGTTGGTGTTGTTACTGCCATATCATTTTCATTACTGACATGCAATACTTCTTGGGGTAGGCTGGACTGAAGAGGGATCCATTTCTAGTTCAGTCTAGTTGCACCACAGTTCTTCAACTGACTGGCTCCAAAAGTATTAAAATGCCTTTACAGCTTTGACTGTAAAAGCTGATACAGTAACTTTTATATAGTAACTCACCCAATTACATTTTATCAAAGCATAGAATTTTTCATAATTAAGGGCGGATCACTTTCAGTGGCAGGTGCCACAGATTGCACACTTGGATCATCTGGGAGTTAGGTGGCGGAGCCAGGCGCTGCCAAGGTGGTGACGGTAGAGCAGCTCACTCTGAGCTTCAAAACCATTCCTCAGAAACCTGTGGGTCTTTATTTACAGTCTGTGACTTGGACACAGCTGTTGTTTCAAACCAGGAATAACAACAGACATCCATTGCTTTGATATAAAAAGTCCCACTAATCCAGTGGTGGATGGTTGAGGGAGAAGCAGGTTTCTGAATCTTGCCATACCATACTGGTCTGTGCTGGAGGAAACCCAACATTATCACTTTTTCCCAGCCTCTACAGTGGGACTGTGAAACAAATAATCCCTTCCACTCACTACCGTACAGGATTTATCTCTCTGTGATCAGATGAAATACATCATTTCATACATGTGGAAAAAGTGGAATTTATGCCAGAAAACATCTACAACCTGTCCTGCCTCAGACTGAACGTGAGGAATTGATGGAGGTGAAATTGTTTCAGGGGAAGACATGTGGAAGAGACGAGTGACAAGTTTATTGTTGCAACAGCTGATAACATCTCCAGTGAAGGTAGTTCCAGTGATTTGCAGGTGAAATGATGTCCAGTCATCTGTTAAAAATACTAATAGATTTTTGAATTATACTGTATTTTCATAGAAGCCAAAGGCAGTTTCAAAGTGTCTACACATCCTTTAAGTGCAGAGTCTTTTTTCACATGTATCTGTGTGGTCAGATTTAAGCCAATATTTTGCCAAAGTGACAAAGTGTGCAGAAAAGTATTGTGTTTTTTGGACACAAGCACAATTTAAAATCCACATACTTTCATCTAAGACTGAACAGGCCATACTTTTTCATATACTCAACAAAAAAAAACAAAATTTGAGCAAAGATGTACATGTAGCATGATATTTTCATGTTATGAAATATTGCACTGTCCCAGGATTCCACACAGCAGCGCCGGTGTGTTGCAGATATCTTGATTTAGTTTCTGGGACTTTTATTTTGGTAAAGACTGTCATATCCCGCTGTATTCTGTCTGCATGTCTAAATGCTGTGTGTTTGTGGTGATGATAATGGGCACCGAGCGCTGCCAGACATCATGAGAGTGAACCGTCTCAGGTACGAGTCTCAGCTTGAACGTTGGTTCGATGCCGTCGTGTTGTCAAAACACATCAGCATTCAGCTCAGGGCTGATCGGCGCTGTGTTGTCAAATCTGGCCTTGTCTTTTGTCACAGCGCTTCTCAGCCGCCACTTTCACATTCCTCATCACCATAGCAACAGTGGCTTTCCCTACCTCGTGTCTCACTGAGAGCCAAGGCCCTGAAGATGGTGAATAATGCCGAACTGCTGTGGGAAATCGGAGAACGGAGCAAAATAAGAGATCCACCATTCAACATGATTAATTTCTATTCATCACGCTTCTTTTATGATTGATTGCATGTGACTCGAGCCTTTTGTTGTGAAAGTGGTGATGGCGCATGCACAGATAGGAGCCCTGGGATGCAGCACATGAAAAGTTCACATTATGAACTCAGACAACTTTACAAGTACAAATCCTTTAAGAATAGAGTAAAGGCTGCTTACAGCAATACTGTACTACACAGGCACATCTCAATAAATTAGAATATCATCATCATCAGGAGTTGATTTATTTCAGGAGTTCAATTCAAATAGTCAAACTATATATTATATTATATATATGTATATATTCAACCAAAATTCTGTATCTTATGAAAACATGAATATAGTGAAAATGTTCACTATTGTGACCTAATGATGTCATTAACTTCAAATACCTGCAAAGGTTTCCTGAGCCTGGTTCAGTAGCTCCACTATTATGAGGAAGACTGTTGACCTCCATCATATTCTAATGCATTTTGAGATTACAACAGATGCTTCATCATTTCTTTATATATTATGTTTCCTTGATGTATCTTCTACTGTAGAGTTTCCATAGAGTCCCTGTTTTGACCTCTGAGGCACTTGTAGAGCACATTAAGAGTACATGTTATGTTTTGCACCAACTCAGTTCAAGCACCTAAAATCTTTTGCCCTCCGTGACACGATGTGCGTCACAGTTCAGTCTTGACCTTGGAAACAGCAGCTCATGAGGACTGTGTGACTCACAAGCTTTAAAGCAAGTGGCTAAGTGGACGTTGTGTCATAGCAGCAAGAAAGCACCACATTCATTTGCTGTGCATTATTCAGACTTTGTGTTTGTGGACCTATGGAGGTACAGAGCCTTTGTCTGGACTGACATGAATTCATTATTTTTATAAAGAGTTTGACAGCCATTTTTTCTCCACAGTTTGTATTCAAGAGGAACAATGCAGGTTTTTTACCTTAAATATACTACATTTTTACTTTAGTTAAACAGCTTCGGAGTGATTGTGGTGGTTAAATAAATGACTTGAATGGAGGCTCTCTGCCTTCCACATAGAGTCTCTCAAAAACCAACTTTCAGAGCCTCGGACCCGGTGTCCCAGCTCTCGGCTTTGCAGCACCGCTACACAAACACATCCCATAATCCGTAATCTCTTGTTTATGACAGATAAAACTATCTACTACTATGTAATCTACTGCGCTATGGATTGCTATCTTGCTGGCTTTGTTGAAAATAAATGCACATGACTGAGAGGAGGGTTAGCAAAACAGCAGAAAAGCGACCAGACCTGCATAGTTCCCCCTTCAGAGACTGAGGCTTAAAACACTCCATCAGGGCTTCTGTAACTTTGTGATGTCACAACAAGGCAGTCGCCATCCTCAGCCATGCCCAAAGCCCCGCCCACCTGGACCCACCTGGACCCACCACCAACCAGCAGGGTTTAGGGTCTCCAGCTGTACCTGTGGAGGCTGTGGTCTACGAAGGCTTTGTCCTCTTAGACCATGTGGACAGGAACAGAGTATTGGTCAATGTGTCCACTGTGGTTCTGGTTCTGCCCAGAGCGCGCCTCCTGTTGCCTAGCAACCGTAACAGTCGCAGCTCATTCAGGTGATCACTCAGTGGGAACTCTCGGCAGACTAGACCGATGCATTTAGAACAGACTCGAATTAAAACACTAATTAATTAAAAAACACAAAAAACATGGAAATGGAGTTTAACGTTTAACATCGTCTCCACTTCTGACATTTCTGCACGTTGGATTGAAGTGCATTGTGGGAAAGAGCAGGCTGCGAGAGATCCAGCAGTCGACTGCATTTGAAAGAGCTTTGCAGCAGCTTCCGAGTCTTACCTGAAATCTGATGTATTAGATCGCTCAGAAACCAGTCAGCCAATCAGAGCCTCCTCTCTTCTGATTGGCTGATGCTGACCTGTTGTTACGAGCCCTCCAGAGAGAGATGTGAAACTACACTGGGATGTTTCACCTCCACCCCATGCATCTATTATACATCCATGCTCCACCCTCCTGACTTCACTTCACACTGCTTCCTGTTCCTGTTCAGGCGAAGACGATTTAAATGAAATCAAGCTGCCCCCCCCCCCCTCCTCCTCCATCAGCTCTGACCTGGAACCAGTGTGAGACATCACACCCCCGTGGTTAATTCATCAGAGCCTGTACAGTCTCTGGATTTGACAGACAGCAAACTTTACAGCCAACTCTTGCCGGTACTAAACGCACTATGACGAGGGGAAAACTTTTTTACCCAGACTGCTCTGCTTTGGACCCTGCCCCACCAGCTATTTGTGTGTGACCCAGTTTGTTGCAGCTTTTGGCAAATTTAAGTTGAAGATGAAATCTGGAACAGGAAGCTCACCAGCAGCACACACACATATAACAGCACTGTGACACATAACAGACTCATTTAGCAGTGAAGGTACAGTAGTGATTGAAGGGACTGGCTGCAGATCTCAGCGGGAGGTAACGTGTGTGTGTGTGTGTGTGTGTGGACTGTCACACACAAAGGGGGTATGTATAGCGGTTTGACTAGGCTTGTTTCTCTCTTTTATTCCCACTCTCCATATAATTGCATGTTTGTTTCTTTTAAATGACAATAATGTATTCATGTATTCAGGAAATCTTGGGAGGGCTGAGCAAATGCCTGCCAACTAGGCTTTTAATCACAACAGAAAAAAGCCCGGATACTGACATCAATTTTTACACTCCAGCACGGAGGCACACACACATACACACCCCACAGACGCACACACACAAATCATATGTTCCTCTCTACTTGTCTACAAATGGATGACAGGAGGATGGAGCATCTGTGTTTTACCAAGCTGAATATACGACCGACCATGCAGCTCGTTCTTCTCCCGACGTCCAACGACACAGACTCACAACATTTCAAACGGCCGTCTTCTTTATGCGAGCAAATGTTGGCAATTAAAGAATCTGAAGTCAGTGGAGGCAAATCCAAAGTTCTGGGTAGACTCCAGTCCTGACCCAACGTGACTGAGCTGGACTGATATTCCCAAGGCACTGGCTCCATTAATGGATGTATGAAAAGAGCAGAATAGTATGTCCAAGTTAGCAGCACATTCATTTGCTGTGAATTATTCAGGCATCCATGGGCTTTGGGTTTGTGGGCTTATAGGGTTGCATTAAAAACTTCCCCTGGATATGACAGACATGAATTAATTACTATCACTTCAACCCTGGTGAAACCAAGAGGTAGAAAGATTGTAGGAATTTAAAAGTCTTTTTGAGCCAGTGTGCATCACATGATCCTGTGTTAACAAATGTGTCTCACTCTGGACCTCCTGTCTCTCTGCCTCCTGTCACTGAGCTGTGTACCTACTGTATATAAAACTTATAAGTGCAGGTTGAAGCAGTCAGATGGAAAAGAAAGTTTTAAGTAACTGAATATAAACAAGATCTTAACTCGTCAACGAGAATGACAGAGGAAAACTCATAGCAATTCTTAAAGTGTAAGTTTGGCCTATTTAACATGTATGACTCGCTCCATCTCAGCCTCAGGCGGCCCCTTCCTTTGGAACTACATTTTCCCACCTGTTGAGCTAACAGGGAGCGTACCTACTGTATGTTCCCCGGGTCCTATGTTCCCTGCTGTGTCTTTCTATCTATCTGGCCTGTCTATAGCCTCTACCTGGTCTTTTTACTAAACTTAACCAACTCCTTTCTTCATTGCCTAAACCCAACCAACGGGACAATTCCACTTCTGACTCAAAGTCACAACTCCACTTCCAGGTATGGGACCAAAAATTGCATGTTCCCCGGTTCTGATCGGGGAAAAGCAGGGAAGGGTCCTATGTTCCCCGGTCACATACAAAGCGGAGAACATAAGACCCAGAGAACATAGGGATGACCCCGAAGTAACGTATCACTACACAAACGCACACTTGCTATACGGGACGCACTGTATTATGCTGCTACTTGCTGCAGATACAGCTAAAAATCTCTCAAGTGTCTGTAGAAAGGTCATTAACTGACAGTGACGGAATAAATGTTTCTTTTATTTATTTATTTATTTTTGTTGTGTGTTTTGTTTTTTACAGAGAGTAAAACAAGACGTGTTAATGCATCGGTTTAATAATAGCGTAGAGTTGAAGTAGTGTGCCTTCATTGCCTGTCACTGTCTTCATTATTATTTCTTGTTCCACATGTTTTTCTGATTATGACCTTGAAGCAGGATCAGAAGATGTGGTGAGAAGCTGGAGTGTGCAGCGTTCCTCTTGTTGTGTACTTACTGATAGATCATGAATACGCTGCTCACTGAATAAGCCTGTTTATTTGTTAATCACATGGCACAGGTGGGCTTCATGTCTATGTTTTTCCAGTGATAACGATCCTCTAGTTTTTGTTGTGGATTGTTGAGACTCTTGCTTGTATCTGTCAGAGCTATTTTTGTTTGCTTTTTCAAGTTACTAGCTAGTCAAAGTGGTGAGAGATGGGGATTTATGCCAGAATCAATCTTCTTGGATGTCTGATTTTCGCAGCGTGTCTGAGCCACCTGGTTATTCAGCTTGTCAATATTTTCCTGACAGAAGCAGTCAGTGTTGAGCATCTCACTGGAAACAAACTAAACCTGCTCCACACGTTTTCCTGTCTCCCCCTCACTCTCCACCTCAGCCGACACAACCTCTCCTGATCCTGGTGTCAAACCCGACTTCCTCAGCTTAAGAGACAGCCGCGCCCAGAGCGATGTGTGCCGCGCAGAATCCAACATGTCATGGGGTCACGGAGATATCGAGGCTGTTAAGTCAAATCGTCGTCCATTTCAGCCTCGTCTTTCTGATCCTCCTCTCTTTCAGATTTTGGTTTCGGACGCCCAGATGTGTCGCAGCCTTGAAATGTGATTAATGTCACATTTAGTCTCTGAGGATTTAGGAGAAGGATTTAAATAAGGAAACAAAGAATTGTGACTTTTATTGGGAATATAGGGAATATACAGTAAGTGTCCTCAGTGGGGAATAGCATCTTTGGGGCGATTAAGATTAACGATGATTTGCATGACATGACAACTTCCTTTAAAGACTGGGGTGGCTTGAGGACAGAGGATGGATGCTCCAATCCCTTCTGTGATATTTAGGACAGGAGGGATAAAAGCTTCCTGTCTGCTGATGTTAAACTTCTAAAGTTTGGTACAATCCAGAAGATAATTTGCTGAACATTTACAGCAGCACTCAGTGCTTTGGATTCAATCAGTGACCATTTTCTTTTCTTTTTAGGTCTTTCCTAATTTTCCCTTTTCCTCTAAAGGAAACGTTTTCCCTTTTTTTTCCTTTACCACATTTTAAATTGTATTTATTCATTAATCATAAAGTGGGTATGTTCTGTAAGTTCAGAGAAGTCATTGGTCTAAAGTTTGTGCACTGTTAGTTGAATGTAATATTAGTGCCCCAAAAAATGGAAACAAATTAGCCCCAGTGCAGTTACATACAAAGTTAAGATGACGATGCATTAGGACACAAAGTGGCTTCACAAACTTTCATGACATTCATGCCCCAATATGATTAATGATCAAATCTTTTGTATGTATCCCAGACCCAACCAGATCTGGTCGACTATATGGCAACACAGCTGGAGTCTCTGTTTAATATTGAATCTTGAATACTGTGGAATAACAGCCAGAGTCGTCTACGCATATTTATGGACTGGGCCCAAGAATCAGGCTGAAGTTTTATTTTGCTTTAATGGAGGCTAACACAACAAGCACACATTGACTCCCGTATACACCAGGTACTAGCTTCTAGCTAACAGCTGTACAGTTGCTGTTGAGATGTAGGTATACAATTGTATTGTATTAATGGATTTAAACGTTTCTACAATATTTAACTTTGTGTAATACTTAGGGTTAGGGTTAGGTTAAATAAATTCTCATTCTAGCCAACAAGCTAATGTTAGCTGGGAATTCAGAAACACTGTGCTTCTGTTTTTAACATCATCTTAAAGTGCATCTTACTGTATGTTCATCAAAGATGAAAATGGGGTTCAGTGTAAATAAACCCATCTCCTCTATAAGTGCAGCAGGAATATTTGCAATGTGGTGAAGAAAAGGAAATGTGGTGAAGGTTGAGAGCAAAAGGGACTACACCAATGATTAAATATGTGCCAAGACTCAATAAAACAGGAGAAAGTCAGAATATGAGGATAAAAACAATATGCTTTTTGTTTTAGACACACAGGCAGATGCTGGATTTGTGTGATGACCTCCAACCACATTTAGTCACTTTTAGAGCTCCATATAAAACCACCACCCTCCAGTCTGTCCTGTCACGTCCTGGTGGTGACACACTCTTTATGAATGGAGGCTCGCTGAACGCATCAGCACAGTCATCGCCAATATTTATGCTGCTGCGCCGTAGACGTCCCTTCATAAACATCAGCTTTCACGAGTCCGTGGCATCTGAGCTATAGGCAAAGAGCTGAGATATTGATGGGCAGATGACAGACAGACAGAGAGAGAGAGAGAGAGAGAGAGGCGTGGTGTTATATTTAGTATCACAGTCTCCGTGGGACCTTCAAGCGTGACTATTTTTGTCAGACTGGAGAGGTTGAAAACAGCTTTTGTTTTATTTTGAGTGATGTTACGATAAGCTGCTGCTCACTTTAATCTTTGTCTTCAACTCTTTGTTCTAGCAGCCGGTTTTCTGGGACAGTTTTGACAGCCGACACGAGACGGATACTTAACACGCATCTTGTGGATTGTTAGTTACGAGTATTACTCATCCACGTTGCCCCGCATGCATCCCCCTCCACATCCTCACTCTGACTTTCACAATCAATGCAGCAAGAACAAGATCTCTGAGTGTTCCAACATGCGTTTTGACACAGTTTAATCTGGTGGCAACACACTGTGCCTATGTAAATACACACAACAACACAAGCAAATACAGAAGTGCCCTACAAGTAGCACAGACGGCCACAGAGGTGTTTCCAGGGGACAGTTAAGAGTGATGGACGAGACAGGGATGCAGTCGTGACTTGTTCAATGCTCTGTGTCATTTGAAGACAAAACCATTGAACAAGTGTGTTTAGTTTCCCCTGGAAATACTTCCATTGACATCTCTGCTACTTGAAGTGCATTAGCACAATCTACTGTGGATTATTAGTGTTAGCAGTATCATTAGCTCTGCCAAGGAGATTATTATTTTACCCATATTAGCTTAATTTTCCACAGGATTACCCAGAAACTACAGAAACCACTCACACTGAACTCGGCGGGCCATGGACCATGTTAATACAATCTGTATCAGATTCCTAAATGTGTGGGATGGGTTAATATAAACCATGAGCGTCGTTCTATTATTGATATTACTACACACCTCTGAGTGGATCCTGCACTGTGCTCTGTCCTCTTTCCTCCTCTAGTATTCATTTTAGTGTTTTTGGACTGAGCAGTTCAATTCAATACAACTTATGTTATCCCAGAGGGCAACTCAGTTTGCAGCTTCTCTAAACACATTCATCCCAGCATGTACATCTCACTTTCAACTCCCAGATGCTGTATGTATCAAGTTAAACATCAAGCCCCAGAACAGAACAGCATACATGATCATAATACTGTAGGTACTTGTAGTATTAGAATGAGTAAATAATTAATTAGTTAAATCAAGGGAACAGTATCAAGATGACATAGATTTAAGAAAAGAAAAAATATATACAACTCATTCAAAAAAAAGAAAAGATTAAGACTACTGCTGTGTGTCAGCCTCTATACTTTGTCCCAGTAGGTTGCCAGTTTCCAGTTGAGTCACCTATCTTCAGTCGGTGCCAGTAACTGGTCAGTGTTCAAACAAATCTCAGCTCCTCCAATGTAGTGTGAGTTAACTCCAGTCACATGACTGATCCCCCTCCTCTTTATATTATTTTCACTACTTTGTATTTAAAAAGCAGGGTTTCATCATATGAATAGTTCTGCATTTCATTCTGTGAGCTATCACACTAGGGGTGTCACGATTATAGATTTTCTTGGTACGATTATTGTCAGAGAAATAATCACGGTGTTACGATTATCATGATTAAATATAGTCAAAATATAATTACACGACTAATCTCTTAATATAGGACCAGTTATTAATCCACTGGGGGAAGTGTTTGAAATATGTAAGTCATTAATTGTCACCTATATCAAATGTTTATGTTTATTTTAATGATTTTTTCACAATACAAATGACACGCTAACATTTAAATTCCTACTAATTCAGTGTTACTTTAGATAAATGGACCAGTATCTGTGCATTTTCCTTTACTTTGGTGCACATCTGCAGGTATGGTTCCAACATCATCTTTTTCAGAAAGTGACGGTATTTAGGAATCTTTACGATCAATTAATTGTGGCGTTTAATACCACAATTAATTGTGAGAACAAGTAATCGTGACATCCCTATATCACACACACCATGTGAGTACACTCATTACTTATGTAATTGTAGTCATCAATACTAAACTAAATGTCAAACTTTCCCAGCTGTGGAGTTCATGATTTTTAAATCGGCCTTCCCCTGGTCTAAATGAAGACGACAGTGGCTTGGCATGGACTCATCAGTCTGTACCTCAGCAGCTCATCCTCCCCTCCAACACTGATTTCAGTGTCACTTAAAATGACAATGAATTATTCAAATTAGGACGCCTGGGAAGTTTTGATAGGCTATTTTTAGCTCCCAGCATCTGGTTGGTTGCCAGAAGCTACGGGTTCCCCGAGCGAGCTGGCTGCCATGTCACAACCAGCTGTATAATGAGGATGGTTAGGAAGTGTGTGTGTGTGTGTGTGTGTGTGTGTGTAAGCGGGGGAGACGGTGATGGACAGAACGAGGGGAACAGCAAATCCTCCCGTCATGTGGAAAGGCTTCTGTGTTTTTGTTCTCTGGTTTGGGAGTGGGGGGGGGTCTGTTTTGGTGCTGCCCGCCTGGATCGGTCCTCTGGCAGCTGCTGATTCTAAATTAGCCAGAGAAATCATTTTTGGAAACCCGTTCTTTCAGCTGAGCGAGTGACAGCAAATCCTGCTCTTGTTTTGTCATCTGTCTGCGCTAAAGACAACAGAAACGTCATCCTCTCATCATGTTCAGGAGAGAGAGAGAGGGAGAGACGGGGAGGGAGAGCGAGGGGAAACCCTTTTTCCTGCCAAAGAGCACAACCGCTCATCTCCCCCTCCGCTGCCTCCTCCTCCACTCCTCCACCTCACTCTCCCTCTTCACACGTGCGATTCACCATCTTGAGCTGTCAAAAAAAATAGGAAAAGGTGCTGTTTCCATGGCGGCAGCTGATCAAGAAAAAAAAAGTGCACGACAAAAACATGCTATTGTTCTGGGACTTCATTGTAATGTAGGGCAATTCATTAGCAGCACTCTGTTCTTCCCCGGCTCTTATATTCCCTGGGACTCATCACTGTCCTCCCAGGCACCCACTTTATTTTTATCTGGCTTTATTTAATAAAAGAAATATCATCCAGCCCGTCTCTATAGAATAAGACTGAGATGGAAATCAATTACTTGGTGGTTTAATTATGTATGCACTAGGAAGGTCTTTAAATGAGCCATTCAGCTAACTACGCTGCATAATGTTGATTTAACCGCAGCCTAATTTTAGAATGGGGAGCTTGATATGACAGAACTTGCAAATGTAGACATCATGGCTGTTTCCCAGCATGCACTGCTCTCCTCCTACAGGATGGCTCAGTTATCACACAGCATGTCTGAGCAGATACAGGATGTACATGTAGCTAATGGCCCAGAGTCTTTAGAAGAGCGCCATCAAAAGGTTCTCCAAGAAGTTTGTTTTAGATTTCAATCTGGATATCTTACTCTTGTCCCTACTTTATTTAGCAGATCATCCACAGCAAAGTGAATTACAACAACCATATGGTACTGAGAGCTCTATCACCACCACCACTGATCCTGAGGAGCAGTATTGAAGTTCAGTGTTGGCAGCTCAACATTATAGGCAGTGCCCGACTCCGCATGTGTGGAGTTAAACCTGCTGTTTTTGTTACTATGGTGAGCACATGGGCTTCTGGGTAGAGCTGAAGAGCTAACCCACAGCTAAAATATTGACTTCTGCTGCTTCAGTATGTATAGCAAGTCAAGTCAAACATGGCTCAAAGGTCATGGTCAGTGACTTGAATTAGCTTAAGTGATGCCTAACACACAGCTACACATGCATAAGTCTCAAGCCAAACCAGCTTTGTAGGAAACTGTGTATTTATTTCTGTTACATGGATCTATGGGGGCGTTTCCACTGCAGGAACTTCTGGGTAATTTAACGGGGCCGTTGGTGCGTGTCTCCACTGCAGGAACTGCCCCTGAAGGACCATCTCCTGGAACTTTTACAGAGGCCAAACAATACCCTGGCCCTGATAAACTCCCAAATGGGGCTTGAGGTTTACTCTGTGCTGATTGGGTATACTCAAAGCGGGATATGATGTCAGGAGAAAGCCCCGACATAAGCAGCATTTTAAAAACCCAGCATTATTAAATAAGAGTGTCTACAAAGCTGAAAAAAGAGAATAAAACGGTTAAAGACGTATTTTAGTAGTAGTTGTAAAAGATGTTTGATAAGTAGACAGACAACTACGTGATCACGCGATAACACAACGATTGAAATGGCAGTTTTAAAACCCAGCATACATTAGAAAGCGTCTATACTGCTGGAAAAACAACATCAAAAGCAGTAAAAACGATTGCGCGATGATCAACACTGTTGCACGTCGCCTCAAGAGTCCGAGTGCGAGGACGGTTCCTGTAAAGTTCCTATCCCGCTCTCTTTACCAGGAACTCATCCGAGGAACTGCAGTTTTTGGTACCTTTGTATTGTTGATGAGAGCATTAGAAGAAAAACAATATCAAACATGACATCTAAAGCCATGTTGTGCTTCACTCACACACAAAGGTCAAATAAGTGAATAAGATCTATGTGGCTGACACGTGTAAAAATCAAAGAAATGTCATTATTGACCTTTGTGCTGCTCCCTGGCTGTGTCCACACCTGATCATGTGGAATTGGTGAAAAACATCCACTATTTACCTGTCAAGTCTTGCCGCTTGGCATTCTGGGATACCGCTGCCACTGCTGATGGGCTCAATTGTATTTTCATGTGTCACTGTTGAATGTCGTTGATTGTGAACGACACTTGCAGAGCATGTAGATACAGTATGTAGTGGTTGCCTCAGGGATTTAAAGCTATTTATAAAATGTGTGAGAGTGACTGTGTGAGTATGTGTGAGTGTGTTAGTGTGTGTGTGTGTGTGTGTGTGTGTGCGTGTGTGTGTGGCTTTCATCACTTCTCCTCCTTAGAGTGTAAGACACATGCAGGTGACAAAGACAACAGAAGGAGCTGCCATGTGACCACAGATGTCAGTGTGTTTCTTTGTGTAGAAGAGTGGGAGGAGGCTGTGAACAAACCTCAGTCAATATACTGCCTCTTAAAAAGTGCATAAAACACTGCTCATTTGTTTTACAGTAGCGAGTGCATTTTGAGGGAAACGTGGTTGTTTTGGATCATGATAAGTGGCCTGAAGGACACAGCAGGTGGATGGTGGTTGAACAGAGTGCAGAGCCGTGTGGTTCAGACACAGATCAATGTTTTGGTTCAACATTGAATTTCAAGCTTGGCTGAGTTTTGATTATAAAGCAGGTCCAAGTTCTATGTTAATACTGTGAAGAGTGGAGGGAGGGGGCTGGGGGCTCAGATCATTAAGTAGCTGATCAGTGTCGCTCCCTGGTGTGTGTACACTAACATGGGTTGGTGGCAGCAAGGCGGAGGGGGGTGTTGCTTTGAAGAGACACAACACCACTGAGTGACAGACAGAGGGGTATCTCTGCCCGGGGAGGGGGTCTGCCTCCAGCTGGAGCTGAGCTCTGAGTCTGTGGGAGAGAACGAGTGACGACAGCTCTGACTGTTGCATCTTTATCTCTGTATACATTTATACCCAGACATGATGTAGTCATGAAAAAAGAAGCGTGACCTATGACCTATGGAAACATTAAACATTTATCTAGTTTATAATGAATTTATTTTCCTCTAGTTAAGTTAAAGTTAAAGATACTTTATTAATCCTTTGCAGGAAATTACAATGTTACCAGCAGCAGAAGACAACACAAGACCACAAGCACGCATCACCATGCACAAAAAATACACAATAATACAATAACAACAATATTGCACAACCCGTTACAAACTTATGTCAGAGAATAAGAGCAGCAAAGTCTAAAATGCGATTTAAAAAGAAGTAAAAGTGGCAAAGTCTAAAATTAGATTTTTAAAAAGGAGGGAGAGACGCTGTCACATGATTAAGAGAAGCTAAATGGCATATGCACATGATTACTGTGAGTTAAAAAGCCTAATGGGTTTAAAGAGATAGTTCAACATTTTGGGAAATTGGCCCATCGCCATAATCCCTATAGTTTTAGGAGTAGGTTCGTTACCTTAAATTTTCGCTGCAAGCTATTTTTAGAACGGCGGAGCAGAGCCGTGAGCTGCTCTGAGCTACGCTACGGAGGCTAATCAAATATACAATCCAACAACTCCAAAACGCTCTCGTGGACAAGTTGTGACCTGCACATTCACCACACAATGAGATAATAACGGAACGTTGTTTTCAAGGCAAATACAGAGACTGCTTGCCGAAAAACTGCCCCCGACGTGATCGCGCATCAGCTGTTTTGCATGAATTTGCCTCAAAAACCACTCCGTCTCGTAGCGTTCCGTTATTATCTCATAGCGTGCTGAATGTTCAGGTCACAACTTGTCCACGGGAGCGTTTTGGAGTTGTTGGATTGTGTATTTGATAAGTTTGATGAGGGAAACCAAGAAATCCCATGAGCCTCCGTAGCTCTGAGCAGCTCGCAGCTCTGAAAATAGCTTGCACCGACAATTAAAGTAAAGGTAACGGACCTACTGCTATGACTATAGAGATTATGGCAATGGGCCAATTTGCCAAAATGTTGAATTACCTCTTTAATTTACAGACTTAATTTTTAATATGACAAATACAGTATAAGATCAAATGAGACCTCGTTTGTGAGCGGAATTTAAGTTTTAGCAGAAACTAATGTATCTAGCCTACACTACACTCGTTTACTTGTTTGGCTGCTCGCTGCAGTGCAACAAAGTGGAAACACAACACTGACATATTTCCATAAGAAAAAAGAAAAAGTTGATTTGATGAATGAGTCAGTAAACGATTTTGTATTTACACATCCATCACGACAAAAACGGCAATTCCTCAGAGCCGTGTTGTCTGCAGTGGGTTTGTGGAGCAGCTGCTAATAGACATGATGCTGATGAGAGCTGTGAGCGCGTAGGGAAACTACTGCAGGTCATCAAAAGAAAACAAGAAGCTGAAAGGTGCTTAAAGATTCACTTCAGTTGTTCATGATGCCTGGATTATGGTCTGGATATTCTGACGACCTTTTTCAGAAGGTCATTGGTGCAGCCTAAAGCTGAGCGAGCTGAAGACAAAGTGTCGGGGTTAGGGTTATAAATACTAATAACCTGCTGACCTAAATGATCCATAGTTTTATAGCATCACTGTAGGAAACAATTTATTAATAACAAAGAACTGAGTTATTAGAAAGTGGTATCAGATGATTCATACTGGATTAAAACCATCTCCACACAGTATTCCATACAGTATGTGCTGTGTTTGCATAGTGAACCGTGATGGCAGCGTTCATGTGGACGTGCGCTCCAACACGTCTGCAGACTTCATGTGTGTACACAGTGGAAAAACCCTAAATCCAGATTGAAATTATAACCGAGCAATCGAGCAGAAACAGACGGCGAGCCACATACAAGCTCAAACCCCCAAACCCCTCAGGTTTAATTATGTTGGTGTGTAGCTGTGGATGTGTGTGTGTGTGTGTGTGTGTGTGTGTGTGTATCTCTGAGACTCTGTTGGTGTGTGCGAGCACCTCCGGGTCCCCTTAGCCTGATGATGATGTCACGGCGGCTTACAGAGGGCCGAAGCGCCTCGGCGGTGGACTGTGGTCTCAGGCCAACATCGGAGCGCACAGCTTCCACTCAGAGTGTCAAACAGATGGTGGCGGTCCCAAGGAGGTGGGGGCAGCGAGAGCTCTGATTGGCCGAGCCAGCAGGGCGGCTGCCGGGGTGGAGCAGTGGGCTGACTGGTTGTGTGTGAGTGGAGGGGAGGAGGGGGGGGATTCTTCAATGGGAAGATGCCAAGGTTTGCCCATCCAACGTGTTGCCGTGCCAACAGATGAGGGGACGTATGGAAATATGTGTGACCATCAAGGGTCGCTCTGTTTTTAGCTTTGTGAGTTAGTGCTGGAGCGATCCGGGCTGACCACCGAATGTTTCAGATTCTGCTGAGGATTAAATGTGAGATTAAATATCAGGCACATCAAATTCTCCAAGATTAGTGGCTCATTTCTGTCACACGTCTTCTAAACAATTTAAAAACATGATATCCCAGATCACTAACGGTGATTTGGTTAGGATTTCATGTGGTTAAGTGTTGTGAGCACCATTAAAATTAAAATTAAAATCATCACTGTTGATGTAACATCCATGTCACTCCACACAAGGAGACACACAATAAAGTAAAATGTTCATTTTCAAGTCAAGTGAGCAAAAACGTTCTGTGTGTTTATGTTGGATCAGAACCATTCATAGGCTTGGGCTATTATTATTATATATTTGTTGATATTGAATATTGTGAAATTTCTGTCCATCCTTATTATTTTTATATTATAATTTTGTTTTTCCTCTTTTTTCTATTCTGCCCCGCTGCAGATTGTCCCATCAGTGCAATAATATTGTAGAGATGTTACATTTTGGATACTGCTGCTCAAAATGACTAAACTGCTGAACCTGTGACAGTTTTAGTGATTGGGTCAGTTTGACATAATAAAGTGAACTAGGTAAGCTCTGAGGGAAACTAGTTCCACCACCACCTTGCGGTTGTATCCCTCCACCAGCCGGCCACGTTGCAGGAAATCTGCTCACATTATTATCTCTGCTTCCTGAGAAGTGTGGAAGTGCTTGTGCAGAGCATTGCCGTCTACACGTTACAGAAGATAAAGTATAAATAAATAGATTTTGTTTCTGATGTATCACTGCTTGTTGACAGTCCTCTACCAACAACCCTCCAAGTTTTTCCTTCCCATTAGATCCTAATGTGCTGCCTGTGCCGGTGTACTGTTTCTACCCTGAGGCTACGTAGCTCCAGTGTCTGCGACGTGGCCTGTCGGCGGCAGCGACTCCAGGCCAAGTGGCAGATGTAATCGGCCGGGGGATGGTGTGATGGAAACGGTTTGATCCACCCGGCGGTGGACAGGCTGACTTCCAGGGAGTGGGAGACCAGTCTTGTGAAAAATGATGTGATTAAGAGGAAGGTCTTCCTGCTTCAGGACCGTACAGTGATCACATCCCATCAGTGTTTGGAGCGGTCACATGACTGCTGACTGAATCCGTTTAGACCCAATAAATCACTCTGTGTGTGTTACATCTGAGGAGTTTTGCTGTCATTTGGAATCATGCGCTGTTTACTGGTGTCTGCATCTACTTTACACATCCCCCTTTTATTTTGAAATGCACGTCATGTGCCATCATTGGGCCTGGTTTCTCCTGGCTAACGAGGGCTGAGACAGGATGGATGTGATAATCATGTGTGCAGGGAACTGTGTTCATGATGGACTCTTTCTTGGAAGAGACTTCCTGTGGGCGTGGAGTGACTGATAGGAATGTGATGCAGCGCTGATATGAAAACACTCACCTCAGGCACAATGAGATAACAGTGGAACAGTCACCAGAAAGACAAAATGATGGTTTTATTTTTCCTCTGTTTACTCTGAAGCATTTCGACAGCTGTTGCTTATAGTGAATGAGGTGAGAAAAGGATCTTAATATTGCAGCCAGTATAATATCTGAAGGACTAGATGTTCGTTAGTGTTTGCATCAGTCAGTACGTTTGAAAAAAACAACAAATTATGGCCTTAATCCGTCTATAACTGGACAACTAAAGAGCATTAGTCTGACTAACACTGAACTTCTTCAGATCTGACTAAAACGCCCAGATAATGCAATTTGAAACCGGTTTTCTTCTGCATGTATACACCTTAAAGGGATAGTTCAACATTTTGGCAAATTGACCTATTGCCATAATCCCTATAGTTTTAGCAGTTGGTTCATTACCTTTAATTGTCGGTGCAAGCTATTTTTAGAACGGTGGAGCAGAGCCGTGAGCTGCTCAGAGCTACGCTACGGAGGCTAATGGGATTTCAGAACGTTACGAGAGTCTCATGCAGAGACTGAGGGAGCGCATCAGCTGTTTTGCATGAATTTGCCTCAAAAACAACTCTGTCTCGTAACGTTCTGTTATCATCTGTGTTTGATGAGTTTGATGAGGGAAAATAAGAAATTCCATGAGCTTCCGTAGCGTACCTAAAACTATAGGGATTATGGCAATGGGCCTATTTGCCAAAATGTTAAACTACCCCTTTAATCCTACTGAAACTGGACAATGTGTGTGTGCTTGCTGCACAACAGTAGAGACGGCAAAGTGTGGCACAGAAGGCGGCTCGAACCCGGCCACAAAAAACTGAGGCAAGGACAGAACTCCGACGAGACGCCCAACTGTTATCTGTGTATTTACACTGAAACTGACGAGCTGTGCCTTTAGGGATGCACTGAACAGAAACAGAAAGGTAATCATGTCATTCATATGAAATGAGTTGGAAGCAATAAATCTGCTCAACGAATTTCACGGCAAACCTCCAATTAAATTATTAGATATTTTGTGTTCTAGAAAATTCAAAGAAACACCAGGGGGTCAGAAAAGTCTTCAGGAGGTCCAGTTCAAACTCTCTATCTGGTGTCATGTCCACTCATGAATGTTTCCACAGCTGGAAAAACACAAGCTGACAGAAATAATACGGCTTTAAGAGCAAAGTGCAGGTTATATCTTTATTTTAGTAGACATCACATGGTGAGAACATCAAGTCCACGGTTCCTGTGTCTGCCAGTGCAAGACCAAGACGTGTCTGCGTCTCAGAGATCGGCCAAGATGTTATTGTCACGACACCAACCCCTGATCTTTAAAACTGGAATCCTTCATTGATTGACGTGACAAATGTCAGTTAACACCTCTCTTGTGGATTTCAAATGAGTCACTACTCAGCAAAACAACGCTGCCCTTTTAATTTGAGTCTGTGTTCTGAACTCTGAGCTGGCTCTCGTGACGCGCAGACCTGCACCACGCTGGCCGTGAAAACCATGTGGCATTCCAACCTGATTATCAGGCTCTCATCCTCAGGGGGACCGTTGATATCTACGGCTAATTTAAATGCCATCTGACTAGTGTTTCTACCTTGCTCTGGACCAAAATGTCACATCTACCGACCGCACATCTCCACCCTCGGATTCCACGCGAGGGCGAGCAGCGGTGACCCACCTCCACGCCCACAGTCTGTCAGCCGCTTCGCTCGTCTCCGCGGGTGAATAACAGATTGCGGCGCCTCCTCCTGTAGCTTGTGGTAATCAGCGAAATCAGCTGCTGTAATGATTGTTTACCAATGAAAAGCCGCGTGCACGTGGCTCCTCGCAGCACATGCTGAGAGAATCTGACATGAAGGTCATTCAGGTTTTTTTTTTACCTCTGTGGCAGTCCACCTTGGCTTTTATCAGCTGTGAGAAACTCTAATGCTAAAAGCCTCACACATAATGAAAAAGACGGCTGAAGAATGAGGCGCGTCCTCGGGGTAAATTAGATCGGTATTGTTGGGAGATGTCTTGTCTCCTCTACATCCGCCCTGCTGCTCTGCCTGCAAAGAGCCCTTTATGGAAGTACGGGCCGTATTTAGCATGCAGAGTGAGTGTGCAGGAAATCAGCATGTCAAGAAGCATGTGCCTGTTGCAGTCACATGGTAGGGTAGCAACTTTGCATTTTTAATGTCTATCATAAATAACCTTGCGAGGCTGTGTGTGTGTGTGTGTGTGTGTACAAACACGGGTACGAGCGGGCGCACCCCTGCATGTTGTTGCTCAGCGCATGCTTGTGCGTTTTGGTGTCTGGCTAGTTTAATGTGACATGATTCAACCGTTGCAAGCTGGTGTGCACGGGGGGAGATGATATATCCTCGCTCTGCAGACGTGAACGCCACGAAATTACAGCCCAGCACGACACGGCAGTTGTCATTAGCCGGCGCAGCATCCGAGCAGCCGAAGGAAACGGCTCAGGTAGTCCTGCTGTTCGCTTCAGCCAATGTCATGATGGGAGGGAGATGGAGATAAAGACGGAGAGGAGTGAGACAGAGGGAAAGTCTGAACTGAGCCGGAGGAGCAGAATTTTTGCATTTTAAAAGGAAAATCCGCCCTTTAATACATGTGCTACTTTTTGAAGTGCACCGTTTCCTTTTCTACTCAGTAACTCAACAAATTATGGGATTGAAAGAGATGAAGAGCATTCCTATGTAGTATATTTTCCAAACTCAAGCTAAAAATGCTGCACTGTATCACAATGTATACATTTTTTGTGGTTAAGCACCTTGAATTAAAGCCTCTGACTAAATTGAGGCGTTAAAGGTTGTCAGACATTTTTGTACTGTAGGCACTTCCACTGGAGGTTTTACA
The DNA here is from genome assembly GCF_045865225.1 of Trachurus japonicus. Classification (NCBI taxonomy): domain Eukaryota; kingdom Metazoa; phylum Chordata; class Actinopteri; order Carangiformes; family Carangidae; genus Trachurus; species Trachurus japonicus. The sequence continues at coordinate 20,405,348 of NC_140929.1, forward strand.
GAGATGTGATTTATGTGTTGTTGAGCCATAAGAAGATAAATCCTCTCGATCTCAATCTACATCTTCTCTCTAGAGCTCTAGTAACTGGTGGGTTCAGGTGGGCGGAGCTTGGCGCATGGCTGAGGGTGCTGACAGCTTTGTTGTGACATCACAAAGTTACAGAAATCCTGACAGGTAGTTTAATGGCTCAGTTTCTGATACAGGTTATGTGCATTTCTCTGTGGACTGAGGCTTCACAGTATTAATATAAAACCTATTCTATTTTAGCCCTTTTTTGCTTTATGATCACAACACATGGGAATGTACATTTGTACTATATATGGGACCTTTAATCTTTTTTAGCAGCCTTTACCAAGCGTTATTTCCCATAAGTCTACACATTTACACATAGGCTGAACATCACAGCTCGACGGAAAATACAAATCCACGTGGGATTGTGGTTCGCTCTAACCTTCCTGTAATAACAGCTGCTTTCATGTGATGTGTTATGCACCTATGTGTGATTATAGTTCATGGATCCGGTGTGACATTCGTGATTCTCAACCGCACATTCAGCTCAGCAGCCCTGCCTTCATTTCTCCAGCGCTATCCCAAAGCAGTTGTTCCACATGATGATAACTGAATAAAGACATAAATCTGCTGTAAAAGTAGAAATGTTTTTCTCCTGTTGGTAATAGAGTCTCTTCCTCTTGTGTGTGAGAAGTTTCAGCTTTAGTTCAGTCGCATTTTGACATGCAACAGGTTCTGCAGCAACTTGTGGTCATATTGCTGCGGTATTACATTATGACTACAGTAGTCATACAGTATTGTGGGATGCTGCTGCCTAGGAGGAAATAAAGCTCGATTTGGTCTCTGTGGACCAAGTGCAGACCACTCACAAGCCATGTTAGAGCTGGAAACATGGAGACCTGGATCTCTTACACTTGATAAGCTCCAACTTTCACTACATCCCTGCTGTGAGCTGCAGAACAGCAAATGCAGGTAGACATACTGTAATAAAGGGGGTGGAATGAGAAATGTCTGTGTTGAAGATGAGAGAAAAGCGGTAGAAACATGTTCAATGTTATCATATGATGTTTGTTTCATACAGTAAGAAAAGAGATGGTGTTGATGGTGCTCAGTGACAGCTGGGTAAGCTCATCAAACTGAAGTTGTCATTGTCTAATATGTATTACAAAGAGTCAGTGAATGAACAGGATGATGAAGACGTGTATAATGAAGAGAGTGCATGTCAACAGCAGAGTGAACGCACACACGCGCGCACACACACACACACACACACACACACACACACACACACACACACACACACACACACAGTTCAGGAGCAGGGTGACCCAAATAGTGGCAATATTTTGAGAGTGTGTGAGTCATACAATCCAGAAACAAGGCAGGGTGTAAAACGACTTCTTCAGAGCTCAGTAGGCAGAGCGCACCAGTGGATGGACTGTGGGAGGAAGGTAGAGAGAGTGTAGTAGGCTGCATGTGTGAAAATCTGCTCCGTCTAGCTCTGGGGAAGAAAGAAATAGAAAAAAAGAGAAGAAAACATGGATGTTTGCAAATTCAGCCTGAGCTTCTTCCGGGGAAGTGGAATATCTGGATGTCGGAGCTACATCTGACAGGTGGTTCCATTCCCAGACCTGTCGGGCTAAAGAAAAACAAAATAAAATCTGTGTGTGGCTCATTATTTAATACAGTTAGTATACAGATTGAGTTTGTAGCAACACACTGTCATTTTACAGCCAAAGACTGAAGTTACTTCACTTTAACTTTCTATAATTTCAAATGTCTTAGTGTGTGATATTTATGCCTCCTGCTCTGTACTGTATCATGATTCATCATTGTTATTGTCATTTCCTATTACCACTGAATGTCTCTTGTTTTCCCTTGCTGCCAATAACGTTTTAACAAAGTGAATGTTATGCCATCACCTTGTGTAAAGCAGGTGAGTATGTAGCACCTCAATGAAAAGTTTTTATTTCTATGCATTTTTTCATGTTGACAGTGGCCTGGAAAATGGCTCTCCAGAGGATTACAGTATTTAGGTGTGACTGGCTGACTTTGCCTTTAGACACTGCTGCCCACAGACAAGGGCAACGACTGAGAAAAGATGGTTTTAATTTTTAAACCAGTTGGCATTGTGTAATCTCTGTGTGGTGCTGTAAACTGAGACGCTCATAAGCGATTGCAGATAGAGTTAGAGATGATCACATGTTGATTGCGCTGGTGAAAACCCATCTGTGCCCAGCAGCACTGCGAAGCACTGATGGATGGTCCAGACTCCCCCCACCCCCCTGCCCCAAGTAGCTGTTTTCTGTTTTCTACCCACAATGTTAAGAAGGTGAGGGAAGAAAGAAAATAGAACAAAACATATGGAAGAGTTTCTGTAATAAACCACCACAACACTGTGGAAATGTGCACAACTCAAAATTGTGGTTAGATGCTCTTTCAAGTAATTTAATTAGTGAGTAACTCATGGTAATGCTGATTGATGGAAGTCTCTAAGTAGAGTATGAGAGTTCATTCTTGAATTTTGGAATCATTGTTTCACAAAAGGTCACAAGTCATTGTGACCTTTGCCTTTTGATCAACAAAATCCGATTAGTTCACCATCGAGTCTGAGTGAATGATTGTGCCACATTAAAAGAAACCCTCGAGGTGTCTTCTGGGACATATCACCATATCACCATGCATGAAAATGTACTGTAGGGAAGGACAATCTGCAAACATAAAGCCTCCAGCCATGGTGGACACCAGCATGGAGGCATAAAGTCATTGATTTATTGACCTGTTCACAACCATGCAACCTTTGCAGAGGTGAGGTGTTGTATCTAAACATTATAACAGTGTAAGATGTCACAATATCAGAAATGTGACAGTTAGAACGTGTTGTATTTTGATTGAGAGAACCGGGTTGGCACAATCATGACCTTTTTTAATATTGTGTGTGAAGCGTTGCTAAGAAAAACAAGTGTTCTCTTATGTTTGCCATCCACTGTTGGTTCTATTTGCAAAATAATGATGTGGGGAACAAGGAAGTAACAAAAGACAGTAAAAAGACAAATAAATGCAGCAAAAATGACAAGTACCCATACTATATCCTAACAGTCAGTAAAACATTTGATATACGTAGATCAAAAACAACAATATCACTAACAACACTTTACACAATATATTGTGTACAGTGTATATATTCCAAAAAGGTGTGAAACACTCTTTGTGTTGCTGTTCTGAGGTGTTCTTCCTGCCTATGCTCAGTTGGTTTCTTTCCTGTTCACTTTATTTGACTGTCCAACATACCAGCAGCGGTAAATTAAATCTGATTGCATCTGCATTCCCATGCCACGTTTCTGCCAGGATCACAGGGAAGTGTGTGTTTATTTGTTGTTCCTGCTAATAGATTGCTCCCCTCTCTGGAGTCCATTCAAATTGATGCAAGTTAATTAAACTTGTTTGAGTTAAATCTCCTCCTCCAGAGTAAATGAACTGATTGAGTCTGGTGGTTGCGCGTTGATAAGCCACTGTATCCAAGGTCATGCTTGAAATTAATGAATTTCTGGGATGGCATCATGATAGTAACATGTTTTTTTTCCTTCTCTGTTTTCTTCTCTTCTAGTTCATTGCCTTTGCGTCTTTGTTCTTCATCCTGGTCTCCATCACCACCTTCTGCCTGGAGACCCATGAGGCTTTCAACACCATCATCAACAAGACTGAGCTGATGAGGAACAGCAGCGTGTTGGAGTCGGGCCCTCAGTATGAGATTGAGACCGACCCCGCCCTCACCTACGTGGAGGGCGTTTGTGTCTTCTGGTTCACCATCGAGTTCCTGGTGCGCGTCACCTTCTGCCCGGTCAAGTTGGAGTTTGTAAAGAGCGTGCTCAACATCATCGACTTTGTGGCTATCCTCCCGTTCTACTTGGAGGTAGGACTGAGTGGCCTTTCTTCCAAGGCCGCCAAGGATGTGTTGGGTTTCCTCAGGGTGGTGCGCTTTGTACGCATCCTGCGTATCTTCAAGCTAACGCGTCACTTCGTGGGGCTCAGGGTGTTGGGCCACACGTTGCGGGCCAGCACCAACGAATTCCTGCTGCTCATTATCTTCCTCGCGTTGGGAGTGTTAATTTTTGCCACCATGATTTACTACGCCGAACGGATCGGCGCCCAGCCCAACGACCCCACCGCTAGCGAACACACCAAGTTCAAGAACATCCCCATCGGCTTCTGGTGGGCCGTGGTAACCATGACTACGCTGGGCTACGGTGACATGTATCCAGAGACCTGGTCGGGCATGGTGGTGGGCGCGCTATGTGCTTTAGCCGGCGTGCTGACGATAGCCATGCCCGTGCCCGTTATCGTCAATAACTTTGGGATGTACTACTCTCTGGCCATGGCCAAGCAGAAGCTGCCCAAGAAGAGGAAGAAACACATCCCTCAGGCGGTGCAGGGGGGGTCCCCCACCTACTGCAAAGCCAATCTCAACACCACCTGCAACAGCACCCAAGGTGACCTGTGCCACGTCAAAGGGAGGGTCCTAGAACGCAACCGTTCAGGTGAGTCCATGTGGTCAATCCAGGCCAACTCACAGCGGCCTTATGTACCTCAGGAGTAAAGTTCATGCGACACTGAAGGGCATTACTGTATTTATGAAGTGACAGCGAGAAACATCCATAAGGGAGCTCATCTCAGGTAGAAAGCAGTAGCCATTTGACAGATTCCCCTCAAGACCGAAAAAATGGTTTGCCTTCTTCTTGTAGCCTTCATCTCCAGATGCCACCCTGATGATGAGGAAGGCTACACAACAGACAACACGAGTAGGAGATGGTTGTGTGAAACACATTCACAGTCCTCATGTCCGCGTCTTGCTTTGAGTCGGGATTGTTCATTTGCTGTAAAGACCGTAGGTGGCTGTTTCTCCCTCTAGGCCCATGTTAGTAATTTACTCTGACACAGCTGATATTGATGGAAATTAGCGTCGACCTCTGAATACCGACTTTCTTTGAATTCTAGCGCAGACGTTCCTGAGGGCAGGTGCGCTCTCTGAGCTCCCTACACTCTGTTTGTTTATTAGGTCTCAGAACCTTATATATTTAATAGGCAGGGAATAATTCATGCCTGAGCTGAATGCACAGTCGATCTGCTTCAGTTGCCTGTGTGATTTCCTTAGAGGTCATTCAAAACACACAGCTTGTGTTCCTCCTCGGTGTCCTGTAGATTACCTCATGATTCATGTTGCAGTGTGAAAGGTTCAATCCAACATATGCTGGATGTTCATTTCAGTCACATGTGACAGGGAACACCAGTGTTTAGTGTTTTAGTGTTCTGGGACTAGATGAACTGAGACTAATATAAAACGTTTTATTAAAAACCCTTTACAGTAACTGGAAGAAGAAATTAACTTCTTTCAGCCATTGGGTGTTCTGTAGAGAAATACATTATAGTTTCAGCATCACTGTATGATTATTGCAATTTAATGGTACTCAACTGTATAATTACTATATAGTTTTATGTCAGTGTCTCTTCAATATGATTGGCAATTTTCAAACCACAAATCTGCCCAATGTCACCTCAACAAAGGTGACCAGTCACAGCAGCAATGTTAAGCTTTAGATTCATCAGGATGTTAAAGTGGTGAACATGAGGCTGCACTATCAAACATTATTGTTGTTTTTTCTTTACCAAATCTTAATGTTGTTTAATGTTAACAGTGAAAGTACAGACAAGCAGGAACCCAGTTGAAATTAAATGTCTCATTTTGCATTTTTATCTTACCTTATCTTATGTTAACTTGCCTTATTCAGCAAATGGATGAGATCTACTTTCAGCCTTTCAGTACAAGTACAGTACAATGTCTGAAACAACTTCTTGAAGACAATAAGATTGTCATTTTAAATCAGATGGTATCATTTAAAACTCAGCCAGTGATGGGGTTTTCAATTTATGGACCGACCGTTAGTTTAAACATAAAGCTAGTTACTGATCAAATCTGCCAGTAACGGTTGTCATTTCCTCAAAACGGTCATCACCTAGTAATGATGAGCTGCTTTTTTAAATCCTGCTGGTTTAAAATCTATTAAGAATTTCAGTGGTTAATCTGCTGCTATTATCACTGTAAACTGCTTATACTCTTTATGAGAGGTGTAGCAACAAAAATAGTCAATTTGGTTCATAACAAAGGACAACGGTTTACATTTTCAATCTGTGCTCAGTAACACCATGTCTAATAGAGAATGCCTAGGGAAGCAGATCCACAGGAGTCTATTATATTTGCCTCCTTTGTTGTAATGGAGGAATTTTTCTTCCAAATACAATTCCATGGCTTTTCTCTGTGCCTTTATCAGCGTTTTGACATTATACAAGTCAGTATTCATAGGCACCAGCAATCCTGTTTTCCTGAGTATAAGACTAACAGAGGAAACGGTGACTCTTATCTGCTGGAGCTCCACACACTTTGACACCTTTGACCTCTGTTGTGTATTTGGTGCAGGCTTTTAACATATGAGATTGTTTGATTTTTTTAGTGCAATGACAGCATTAAGCTTTTGTTAGCTACTGCAAAAGAAGATGGTGTGACGTCTGTTAAATACCATTATTATACATGCAGTCTTCCTCTTTGATCCTAGTTTTACCTGGTATTAGTACAAGTTGCTCTTCTTTAAATATAGATCTGTTATTTAGATGTTGTAGCTGTATTTTATTTTATTCTGTGCTTAACTGATGAAGCTGATGAAAAGAGATCCAATTACCTTACAAAAAAATTAACAAAACAAGACAAGAGTAGTTTATTTATAAGCCATTAAACTAATATATGACATACAACATATGATGGGGAGACACAAGGAAATTAAATATCAAAACAAAAAAAATCTGACTGGACAGATGAAGGGGGAGAAATAATTAACATATATTTTAACATTAATGAATTACTCTCAGTTGAAAATAATTTAAGCCACTTGTAAACTGTGTACCACAGTAAGTACATACCAGGTTTTGCTGTTGAGATATTTATTTACTCATGAATCCAGTTTTTTACTTTCAGGACTCAAGACTTCAAATTTATTATGACTGTAACATTTTTTTTTTTTAATTGTGAACCATAGGAACTCGTTGTAAAATGTGTTATTTGGAACCAGTAAAAACAAACCAGCAGCTGGATGTCTTGACCACTTGTGTCTAACTTGCCCTCTCAGTTCTGTCAGCGGACTGCAGCGTGGGCAGTGACGTGACCATGTCTCCAGAGGAGAGGGTCCCCATGCGAAGGTCCAGCACCAGGGAACAGGACCGCCACAGCGGGGGCACGTGCTTCCTGCTCGCTGCTAGTGACTACACCTGCCCTGCAGACGGAGCATTACGAAAAACAGGTAACTGCATGGGGGAAATCGAACAGTTTCACCATGCCAGTTATTTTGACTTTGAATAGATCTGTGAGAGTACGGATGAACCTGTTATTTCAGTCATTTCATCAAAGTTTTATTTCTGTAAAAGGCATAAAGAATCATTCTGAAGTTCATGCTTGCTATTGTGCATAAGTACCAACTCATTTCTGATAATTAGCCATCAGTTCTTGACAGCCATCTTTTTGTTTTTTTGTATGTGTGGAAAAGTCATAAGTAATAAATGGAGTTAACAGTTGAAGCAGTGAAGTATTTCACTAGAAAAACACAAATGTCAGAACATGTTCTTAGAAAAGGTCTTAAAAGCCTTCAGTCAAAATCCTCATCAGCTGATCCGTATCCTTAGTGACGGGGACACCAACATCCCTGGAAGGGGGAAAGCTGTTTGTTCAGGCCTAGTCAGATAAGGTAACGTAACCTGTGGACGTGCTGCTCGGGCACGACGCACACATTTTTATTTTTTTTCTTTCTTTTTTTTGGGCAATTCTGAGGGTCATAAGTGTCCATGCAGCCAACTCAGAACTGCTGCTTTCTTCACAATTTATTCATGTTTTCTTGTTGCCTGGAAACACTTGAATAAATTTCTGACCCTGTGCCTCACTTTTCCCGGCTGTTGCCAGGTTCATTGCCCATCGACAGCTCCCAGAGAAACTGCCCGTTGCATCATCTGCCTCTGTGGGGGGACGATGATGCACTAATCAGAATGGTGAAAGTGATAGACTTTAACCCCATCAACTCATATGCATTTTGACTTCTTCATTTGTAACATCGTAGCAGGATCACATTTGTAGAAAGTCATGTCTGAACTAATCATCAATTTATGCAGAGAATTCATTTCCATTCGGATCAAATGAATATACCCACTGATTTTTTCATGTTACATCACACACCAAACTAAGAAAAAGCTGCAAGATCTCACAAACAGGCAGGTGACACCTCCAGTGTGTCTGTAACTGTACTGGAGGAACAAACTGTTCTTACTGTTGGGTGATGTGGCGATTCAGTGACTGTTAAAGGGATACTTCAACATTTTAGCAAATTGGCCCATTGCTATAATCGCGACAGAGCCGTGAGCTGCTCAGAGCTACGCTACGGAGGCTAATGGGTTTCTTGGTTTCCCTCATCAAACTCATCAAATACACAATCCAACAACTCTAAAATGCTCTTGTGGACAAGTTGTGACCTGCACATTCACCACGCTATGAGATATTAACAGAACGTTACCAGACAGAGTTGTTTTCGAGGTAAATTCATGCAAAACAAGTGATGCGCATCTCCATCGGGGGCAGTTTTTCGGCAAACAGTCTCTGCATTTGCCTCGAAAACAACTCTGTCTCATAAGGTTCTGTTATTATCTCATAGCGTGGTGAATGTGCAGGTCACAACTTGTCCACCAGAGCATTTTGGATTGTGAATTTGATGAGTGTGATGAGGGAAACCAAGAAACCCCATTAGCCTCTGTAGCGTAGCTCTGAGCAGCTCACGGCTCTGCTGCGCTGTTTTAAAAATAGCTTGCACCGACAATTCAAGGTAATGTACCTACTGCTATGACTATAGAGATTATCACAATGGGCCAAAATGTTGAACTATCCCTTTAAGGCCACATCATAAAATTAATATCATTTCAGACTCATCGACTCATCCAGTAACCCCTTGTTCCCTGTGGGGGGGGCTTTGTGTTGTTTCTCCTTCAGTTTGTCACCTGTCAGTTTGTGGAAATCTTAGTTTTCTTCACTTAAAACTACAGTATCTTGATCACCAGGCTGCACATCTGACTACTGCAGCTCTCACCAGGCTGCACATCTGATACTGCAGCTCTCACCAGGCTGCACATCTGATACTGCAGCTCTCACCAGGCTGCACATCTGATACTGCAGCTCTCACCAGGCTGCACATCTGATACTGCAGCTCTCACCAGGCAGCTCTCACCAGGCTGCACATCTGACCACTGCAGCTCTCACCAGTACATCAAGTGTCTCGAGGCTTCACATGTTTAGATAAAGGCTGTTGGTTTCTAAAACAGTGATTGTTTATGTATTTAAGACTTTAACAGCCTTTAGCAAACACCATTTCCCATAAGCCCTGTTCACCAACTAAGGCCTCATTATGTCATATCAGAGTTACCATAACTACCAGTTTCCCACTTGTGAATGGCGTTCCTGTCAACATCTGAGTCACACGACTGGGAAACGTCGTAATGTGTAACAGTCTCGTCACTTTGTAATTCAGACGGTCCTGAAAACAAAACACTGATGCCTTACAGCACCCAGAAATCAATTCAGTGTAAATTCGCCCACATTTCATGGAGCAAGAGGAGCAGCAAGCTGCCAGCCGTGGGAGAGGTTAAAGGGATAGTTCAACATTTTGGCAAAGGGTGGGTTCATTACCTGTAATTGTTGGTGAAAGATGTTTTAAGATCAGCTGGTCAGAGACACAAGCTGCTCATGAAACAGTACTTTTGCCTTTCCCTCAAAACAATCCAACAATCTCAAAATGCTCTTGTTAAGAAGTTATAACCTGCACATTCACCACACTATGAAACAATAACGTATAATTATGTAACAATATGACACATGAAGCTCCATCCAGCTATGCGTTTGCCTCGGAAACAGCTCTCTCTCATATTGTTACATTATATTTTCATGCCGTGGTGAATGTGCAGGTCACAACTTCTCCACAACAACGTTTGGAGTTGTTGGATTGTTTATTTGATGATTTCTGAGGGACAGGGGAACTGTTGTGTTCACTGAGCAGCTCTGCCCCGCCGATCTAAAAACAGCTTGCATCGACAATTAAAGGTACAGTAATTAACCTACCATTATAACTATAGGGATTATGGCAATATGCCAATTTGCCAAATGTTGAACTATCCCTTTAATAAATAACCTTTGTCAGTAAGGCTGGGTTAGGTTGCTTCTATGATAATATAACACATTAACACAGAGGTGAATCTATTCCAGCACTGGCCTGCTCTGCCGTGGCTGAACAATAATCAGTCCATTCTAAAGCCTTCATAATGTTTCTATCAATGAAGAAGTCAACTTGCCCACATTGTGAGTTGAGTCGGTGGTCACTCACCCTGAGTCCCGTCACAGTGCAGCGGTGGAAAGGTCAGACTCAGACAGGGCGCGACCTTCCGGACGCTCTGACCCCGGCTAAAGGTCGCGCTGAAGTTCACATCTGCTGAACTTCCAGAGCCTTGTTGGCGCTCCAGGTGATTTCAAAAGGAGAAAAGGTCATGAAATACAGCGTGGAGAGGGAGCAGCTCGCACAGCGGAGATGAGATCACGCTGCAGCTGATTAGAGAGTGGAAATACTTCCAGTTACACTCTCTGTCTGACCCAGTACAGTAACACTGAGGCGCCATAAGGCCCGGAGCATGTCTGTGAGATTAATTCCTCAGTTTTATCGTGAGCATCTTGAGGCATTAATGTTGTGTTAATCGGAACTGTGATGTGTAAGCGTTAAGCCTCGGCTAATTGCCTGGTATCAGAAGTTAACTGCCTCTTCAGGAGGCTATCTAAAAGTCTTGCTCTCAATATTCTCTACAGCCTCCTAGCGCCACTGTAGCTACTCACTCCAGCGCAGTCGCAGGTAAATCAGTGCCATCGCACCATTAGAGTGCCACTTGTAAATTGAAGATTTCGTTCATTTGAATTTCAGCCCCCATTTGCGACGGATCCACCGCCGAGCTTCACTCAGTGGTGTGACAAAATCAAAATAAGGTGTTAATGATTTTCCTGAGAGAATCCAGCAGGTTAGACATCTGCTCCATGATGGTGATCTCCCTCGCAGCGAAGCGCCTCACCAGCCTTGTTTTTCTTGACGTAGGCGTCTGAGCAGCTGTGCCTCCGTCTCTGCTGCAGTTTGCCGCCGCGCCGACGCTGATGCATAAAACATCAGGTCCTTTCTAGTCCTCTGCTACCTGTTGGCTCAGACCCAGGCCGGCCTTTGTTCTGCCCGCTCGGCTGCTTCTGAAACAGCCCCTGGTTTCATTTACACCCGTCCTCTGGGTGAAACAAATGGGTGCCGTATGCGGCTATTGTAATGAGGCCGCTCCTCATCAGTGTCTTGGCCAGCTGATTGGCATGCTCCATTAATGATCCGGCTGCTCTGGCTTGCTTGTTTATTTTGCACTAAGTGATGAATGCTAATTTGCCAGCATACATCACATGCTGCATTTTAGACGTTTAGGGGATTATTAAAGCATTAATAACCGCGGTCTTTTTTAATCATCCTCATCATCATCAGTATGTGCAGCCTACAGCGTGGATTTCTACACACACACACACACATGCAAAACACATTTGAACGATGATGTGCATGCTGGTAGTTTTAATGTGTACACTTGCCTCTGTATGACTGTTATATATTTGAACCATGTGTCTCAATGTGAAAGCACAATTTATGGAAACACTCTTAAACTTTTGACCATTTGTTCAACAGTATTCATTGGAGTATTTATGGCGTTTAAAAAGTTTCATGCTAGAGAAAATAGTAATGATGATGCCACAAGATGAATAACCACTAATGGACTATTTCATTTAAACAATATTGTTTATTTGACTAATAGTTTTGCAGACTGAAGTGAAATTTTACTGACTGCAATTTCTCAGAGGCGGAGCTGCTGTGGAGTTTAAAGTTAAGTGGTGAAATGAGGGGGGCGGAGCCAGAGAACCGTTGTTAGCTGATTGGTAACTTCAAATGACAAAGACATTGGTGAACATAATGAAATAATAATATTACAAGTTAAAGTCATGATTCATAACCTTGACATGTTGGACCTTCCGTACATTAGCTATCAGGCTAACCCTAGCTAGCTATAGTATGTATCACTGTCTTATTCCAACTAATGTCAATCATGTGAACTAGTGAGTACAGCTGGGAAAACAAGACTTAGCACTTAGAATATTAATGTCACAAACACACTCCACCACCCACCCAGAAAACTCTCCTGGATGTGTCTGTGTGTGTGTGTGTTTTGTATCTTGAATTTAGAGAACTGGAGAGAGCCAAAAAAGTTGAAGTTGTTGCTCTGAGCTTTTTGTTAAAGGTCAAATTTAACTTGGTCGTGTTTTCCCTGTTTTTGCATCCACATGCAAAGTAAAGACAGAAACCACTAATGAATAAATTGTACAAGACAAATGCTGCAGGGACTGGAAGAAACACACTGGTTTGATTGTACTGAGGTGGTTTATAGTCCATATCACCACGTGGTCTAGTACTACTATCATTTTATGTGTCTTTAGCTCCAGTTTCTAGAGTTGATGCATCATAATCCATAAAAACGCTGGTTCTCTGGCTCTACCTGCTCAGCCTCTTGGGGTTATTTCTCCCTCCAGAGCAGCTCCAGCTGAAACACCGGCCTTTACTGTCAGAGTGTGCATGCTCTCTCTCTCCGTTCAGTCTGTTACTGTTGCTCTGTCTCACTCCTGTCTCCTGTCTCGGTTCACTCGGCTGGCTCGGACTCGGATCGTTGCCTGCCTGCCTGCCTGCCTGCCTGTGTGTGTTCATGTCCCGTTCCTGCACAACCACAACCACCACCTCCACCACCACAACCTCCACCACCACCTCTCTGTTGCCCCCCTTCCTCTCATCTGAAGGCTATGAGAAGTCCCGGAGCTTAAACAACATAGCGGGCCTGACCGGCGTGACTGGTAACGCCCTGAGGTTGTCCCCGGTCACCTCGCCCTACGGATCGCCCTGCCCGCTGCGCCGCTCTCGCTCCCCTATCCCCTCCATCCTGTGAGACGTCCGGCCCCCCCCGGGTCCTCTGTGGCCCTAAACTGCCCCACATCCTACCCCCAAACAACCCCCCCTCCCTTTGGTGTCATATCTGAACTGTTCTAGATATTGTGGCTAGTGGATAAGTGCTTAACCTTGTAGCTAAGACTAATGTTAGTGGCTTGGGCCCCACCCCCTCCCTTCCCACCTACCCCCCCCCCCCTCACCTTACACCTGCTTAGCTAACATTTAAGTAACTAATCAGTTCTCCTGTGTCACTTGGAGCCCCCCTTAGACATTGTTGAGACTTGCAATAAAAGGACTCTTGACTGGTGGCTTCAGAAGTAGCAGCCATAACATTTAATAAAGGACATATTAATAATCAGGGATATTAGATGTCGCTATATTTAGATACCATGAAAAAGACGTGCTTCCAAAAGATTTAGAAAAAAAAAAGAAAGAACGAGAGATGTCACTTCATTTGAACCTCATACAACTGTGACTTTGTCTTTTTTTATTTTGCTACTTTTTATTTTTTGGGACGGAGACCGGAGGGATGGCTGTCGGGACGGACGGTTTTGTCGTTCAGGACTGTGTTTTGACTCACACAAGCACACGTACAGTCTGTCACTCTTCACCGGCTGCTGGGCCTGCTCATGTTTTTGCATGGATCATCCTGTAACCATCGTCTGGGAGCAGTGTGGGAGCAGGGACGAGGCAGAGTGAGGAGAACCTAAGGCTATACAAAAATACATTTTTATATATATATATATATATACATTGAATATATGAAGGATTATTTCTTAAATGATTCTAACAATGGGCTTCAGAGGGGTACTCTCAACTTGTAATGTGTCTCATTTTGCCATTGGCTTCACCAACAATCCACCGAGGAGACTAAAAACACAGAACGCCATCTGGGTGTTGGTTTCTCTCTGCATGTCTCTGCTATTTGCGATTAACTTTCTCCCTCCTCCCCTTTGTGTATTTTTTTTTCCTTTTCTTCTTTGACCAAGCGCCACCAAAGCTGTTGTGTCTCTGGTTGTTTACTCACAGATAACTGCAAAGAGGTTGTCTTTACTGGTTTCACACAAGCAGAGAGCAGCGTTCTGTCTTAATGGCTTTGGGGGAAGGCGCCGCCATGGCGGAAAGGTAACTGTTCTGAACGGGTGTGAGGGGTCAGATTTCAGTTCAGGAACCTCTCACCCTCTTGGTAATGAATTATGATTTGTGTTTTTGTGTGCGTGTACTCAGAAATGGGGTTATTCAATAATCCTGACAGACACCTGTGCATGCTTGTACACAAGCAGAGACTCTTGATGGCACCAGTGACGGTGCAGCTTGTAGCATTGTAATCAGTGGATCACTACATTCACATGAAGAGTGTACACATAAGTGTAATGACTGTAAACTAATGAGTCCATCCTGCCATGCTGCCAGATACTGATTCTAATTTGCATTTACACCCAAAATTTTAAAAAAGCTGATTTGTTATCTTGTCAGACAGATCGATACTTTAATCGTCCAACTGTCCAGCAGCTCAAGTATAGTTGTAGTTATAGTTCAACAGTGCAGGTCATGAGCCACTTCCCTTGGCTGAGGTGTTGTAGCCCTTGGTGGCAGTGGAGACCACGGAGCTCCTGAACCTCTCAGTGCTGCGGCGCAGTGAGACCAGACGTCGCTGCAGCTGTTAGTTGTGTTATGTTATCTTATGCAAGTGAAACATAACTCCTTTCTGCACAGTTTCACTTCACATCAGCCGTCTCCAAGGGCTATTAGCTGCTCTCACATCCCCCAGACCAAACAGACTGACCTGAACAGCGTCTGTGAATCTCTGATGAAACTGAAGCAGCCCCCGTTTGTTGTGCTGAGAGGCTGCCTTCTTTATTATTGATGAGTTTTTTTTTTTTTTCTCACGACAGCCACAAACTGCCTCTGTGAAACAAGCAACAGGTGTGGGGAAAGCAGACGTAACCATGCAGCGATGTGCCTCACCCATCCCTACAGTATGTCTATACCAGTAGCAGAGGGTTGCCTAGCAACTGGCTCCCAGCTAGATGCATCTTACACATAGCACGGCAAAAAGTCAAACAATTAAAAAAAAAAAAAAAAAAAAGAGCTCTCGCAAACATTTCTCTTTTGTCTGTAGACTGATTTATTGAATCACCCCACACTGGAGCCACTGCAATATACAACAGAGCTTTTATAATTGTGGATATATACTTAAAGAGCACCATAGATTTGTACTATGTTGTCATTTTTGTGTATATATTTAAAATAGCCAGTGTGTGCATGGCCGGGTCGTCTGAAATGATGCTCAACAGAGACAGATGATGCATTTCTGATATTTAGAGATGTGTTTATATTTTATTTAGACAATTCATTTCCTATTTGAATGACGGTGGGATAAGACTGTCATCAGTGTGAGGACCTATTGCAGTGGGAGGACCCCATCTGGAGCCATAAGTCCACTGCTTCAGGACAATATGGACGAGGACACACGTAAAAAAAAAAAAAAAAAAAAACCCACTGACTGACAGACAGACACCTGGCTCGCGGCTCTGCGTGCCGCAAAGCAACTTTCTCCACTGAGGACTGATAAGCATTTACCTTCTCCTGATTTTCTCCTTTTTGTTTTCCTGTTCTGAAACTCTGGAGAAAAAAAAAAAAAAGAGGAAAGCAAAGCAAACTGGACGTGTCCTTAAACAGAGACTATCTACTGTATAGATACCGCTCCTGTAAATAAAAACGACACAGCACATCTGGGCCGAAGCGGCTCCGTCCACACATCTGTCTTTTTGATGGCGAGTCAGGTAACAAGGTGGTTGGTTGCTAAGTTGCGCCGTGACACTCAATGTGAGTCACTTTTCTTGCTGTGGTATCCCTCCTCGCAATAAGTGTATTAAAATGTATCAGTTGAGGCACTTTGTGTTCTAAAAATGGAGTGTATTCATATATGAAATTCTACATACAGTATATACCGTATAGAGAGACAAACGTGCTAAGTTGAATAAATGTGACATTATGGTCATCTTTGCTTTCGTTTCCCTTGGTAATTTTCAGTAGGTTAATTGCTCTGCTGTGTGTTAATGTGTGTGTGTATCCTAAAAACTCCAGGGTAAGATCTGCAGTTTGAAAAGGCCAGGTCAGCCGAGACTTGATGCTGTCACTCTCTATAGTTTTTAGCACAAACCTGAATGAGACAGAGCCCCCCCGACCCCTCCCCCCTGTGATGCAGTGGCCGTTGTAGAAGTCCCCACCTCCCTCAGCCGTGCATTGAACATGCAACTACCCTGCGTTAGTGCTGCAGATGTTTGTCTTTACACAAACCAAATTATTCTGACCAGATGATTCCTCATAACTCCTGGTGGCTAAAAAAAAAAAAACTGCATAACTTGATTCTTCCAGACTTTTCCCCTTCGTGGGGGCGTGGAGCAAAAGTGTAGCAGAAGTTTACCAAGTTAAAAGCGGGACTTCTAGAACGGCTACGTCTGCACAGTAGCAAACCCCCATGACCCCAAACAATCAGATCGGATTCGCAATAAGCACCCAAAAACAAAAAGCACCGATCCACACTGTGATTTCAGCAGCAGAGAGAAAACCCGGAGCGCTGATAGAAAGGACGGGCAGGTGGCACAACTTGTGCGTTGGTTTGCGGCCTGCTGTTCAAATGTCACCCTGTACCCACAATCCTCCTCGTGTAGTACACACGCTGCTTTACTCTTTGACTCTACAAAGGGGTACCGTTCTTTGTGTATTTCTAGGATGACGTTGTAACTTAATGAAAAAAAAAAGTGTTTATTTTTTTTAATCCAGAACATGTATTTTTGTGTCTTATTGTTGAGTATTTTGCTCTTACCTGTAAAAGTCATGGTAGTCTGATGCTGTGCTTCTCCATTGTGTCCTCAAACTGTCAGGCTTTCGATCCGAGTTCATGTTTTGTATGTTTTATTGTGAGGAAAATTCTAGTTTGAAGTCTGTATTCGTGGAGCCTTTTGTTGGCATTCTAAAGTGCATGCTGAGAAAAAAAAAACATTATGTCAAATTGTAAAAAAAAAAAAAGCAAAACAAAACAAAAAAAAAGACATACTGTATATCACAGTCAAAACAATGTGTATAGAGTAAAGGTAAATACTATGTGAGAGATTCACATAAACTATTTATCTTTTAACTGGTTGTTTCTTCCTTCTTTTCTTCGTCTGACCCGTTTTCTTCCTCACTGTGATATGAAGTGTATTTCTGCATCTGTAATCTAATATCAACACATCTGCCTGCATTTAACAAGCTGTCACACAATCTTCAGCTTCACAAATATATCTTAAAGGGATAGTTCAACATTTTGGCAAATTGGCCCATTGCCATAATCGCTATGGTCTTAGCAGTAGGTTCGTTACCTTTACTGTAATTGTCGGTGCAAGTTATTTTTAGAACGGCGGAGCAGAGCAGCGAGCTACTCAGAGCTACGCTATAGAGGCAAATGGGATTTCTTGGTTTCCCTCATCAAACTCATCAAATACACAATCCAACAACTCCAAAACGCTCTCGTGGACAAGTTGTGACCTGCACATTCACCACGCTATGAGATAATAACAGAATGTTACAAGACGGAGTTGTTTTAGAGGTAAATTCATGCAAAACAGCTGATGTGCATTTGCCTCGAAAACAACTGTGTGTGGTAATGTTCTGTTATTATCTCATAGCGTGGTGAATGTGCAGCTCACAACTTGTCCACGACAGCCTTTTGGAGTTGTTGGATTGTGTATTTGATGAGTTTGATGAGGGAAACCAAGAAATCCCGTTAGCCTCCGTAGCGTAGCTCTGAGCAGCTCGCGGCTCGGCTCTGCCGTTCTAAAAATAGTTGCACCGACAAATAAAGGTAACAAACCCACTGCTATGACCATAGGGATGGGCCAATTTGCCAAAATGTTGAACTATCCCTTTAAAGGTCCTGTATTGTATCAATGTAGATATCCATGTAGTCTGATCATAAATCAGGTCTATGTTCTGTATTAATACTGTGAAAGTATCCAACCCTCAGTCCACAGAGAAATTAACACAGCCTGTGTTCAGAAATGTTGCCTTAAAACCAGCCGTCAGGACCTTTGTAACTTTGTGATGTCACAACAATACATGTCCTAAGCCCCGCCCTCCTGAACTCACCATCCAACCCTGCAGGATTGTTTATCAGAAATCTGCTACTGTATGTTTCTATTGGATCCCTCAGAGAACAGTTGGGCAATTTTGAAAGTCGTTTTGGAGCACTGTGAAAATGTAACCCAATTTCCAAGAAACCATTTCCCCAACAAACCTCTGACATAGTTTTTATGTTTAGTTTGGCTCCAGGTCAGTTGATGATTTCCATGAGAAACGGCTTCATAAAAAAAATGTAATAAGAAAATTCCCCAACCATCCACACACATGCGTAGTGGAAGATGGATTCAGCACACACAGTATGTTGTGTTGAAATGTGAAGTTTCTGCATCATCAGCTGACCCGTGTTACCTGTTATGAAAGGAGAAAGGTGACATTAGCAATTACTGTAATAGAATTGAACGCAAACTGAACCTCTCAGTTATCACTTATTCACAGGAAGTCAACAACATTTGCAAGGTGTGCACGTGTGTGTGCGTCAACATGCTGTCCTGCTCTGATTCTGATCACTCCCATTGGTCTTTTAAAAAAACTCTGCCTGCTCATCCTGTGGGGAAAACAACACACACACACACACACACACACACACACACACACAGCCCCTTCAGAATTTATGATTTAGCGAAGAAGAGCTGGATCTGAGAAACAATCACGGACGGTGCTGTTGCCTATAGCAACAGATCCGAACCAGATGTTGGACACAAAATGTAATCTCATTGTATTGGTTAAGCAGATTGAGATTAGGAATGAGAAGACGGTGACCGCTGCAGTAACGTGTAGCGTCTCAATTAGCAGTGAGGTGATGTGTTCAGCTGCTCTTTATCATGTGGTCTAATACAGCAGCAGGTGCGTGGTGCAGCTGGACCGTCCTCTCTCATCCAGACTAAAGGGGAAAGCGGCCGCAGCGACAGCAGTAGCTGCATCTGTCTGGCGGCCGGTGTTGATGTCCCCCCCCCCCCCGGGTTCAGGCCGAGACGCTCGTGTTCTGCTCATTCAGCTCACGTCCGGCAATCAGCAGCGCTCGGCACACTGTACCAGTCTCTGAGACATCCCAACTATCTTTACTCCCATCACCATGGAAACAGCCACAGACGTGCCAAAGAGATGTAAACAGCCAGAGCCCCCCCACCCCCCCTCTCTCTTCTCTCCTTCCTTTTCTCCACCCACCCTCCACCTCGCTGCCTGGGGGAGGGGGGCGGGGGGGTGCATGGTGCCAGCTGCTGAAAATCCAAAATACCAAATTCGTGACATGAATATTGAACATCAGAAGGTGTTTTTGACTTTTTAGTTCCCACTCTGTAAAAACAAAGACCGCGTATATAACATCATTTAAAAGTCTCATGTTTCCCTCGTCTATTGTGTTAGATTTAAAGTGTTGATCCATCAAAAGACACATTTAGGGTTTTAAGAAGCAAAACTATTTCAGTGTAGTTGCTGTTCTGTGAGCCAATCACAAGAGAGGGGCGTCTGTGTCTCTCTTCAGATTGGCTCAATGTTTATGTGGCTGATTTCAGTTGAACACACACCTGTCGGGTTGGATGGTGGATCGAGGTGGGCGGGGCTTAAAGCATGACTGAGCGACTGCTTTGTTGTGACATCATAAAGTCACAGGAAGTCCTGACGGGTGGTTTTGAGGATATTTTTTTTCTTTGGCCTTTAATTGAAAGCACAGTCGAGAGAGACAAGAAATGGGGAGGCAGAGAGGGAGGGAATGACACGCAGTGAGGACTGTAGCCTCAACACATGGGGCGGGGGCTCTACCAACTGAGCTAAACACTGCCCCCGATATTTCTTCATTATCAACCTACACATGGACATTTATCTTTATGCTTTGAGACCTTTAAAACATTTCCCAGCTGCTTTGAACACAGTAGTTGATCAGCATGAATCACATTGACGACCGAGAGAGCAAAAAAATAAATAATGTCAAGTTTGGCCTTAAGACTGACACCAGAAGAAAACAGAAAAAAACTGATGAAAAACTTTCACTCTGCGGTCGAACCTTGGTCTGAGGGTGGTGGTGCCAGACGAAAGGTCAAGAGTTCAAGAACGACATCACAATCCCAGAATACCCACTGGCTCTGAGCAGGTTGTGAATGTGCATGTACAGTATCTATTTTGCACAGAACAAACATGTCTGATTCATATACGTGTGCTGAAGCTGTAGGAAGGAAATGAAGGAGCTGCTCAGCTAAATAACCACAAGACAAGAAAAGCTCCACAAAGATCTGGGAAAAACATCTCCTGAACGTCCACAGGAGACTTCATGTCAACCTCACCTCTGTCTCTGTGACGCTGCCACGGGGTAAAGTTTGTCGGCCCTCAGGGGCCCTTAACCGCCTGGGGCCTCGAGTACTTACCTGCCTTGTCTGTGCAGAAGCTGAACCTTAAGGGTGGCTCACCAAATCACAACCCCACTGACAAATTGTACCATGCAACTGTCTAGTAACATTACTTAATATTTGGAAAGGCTACATCTTGTAAAGCAATTTTTTATAAAACATTGACTAAAATTATAACAGCTCCTGAAACTGAACTTCTCCTATGATATAAAACTCCTCAAACCAACAAAGTCCCAATAAGAAGTGAACAGAAATTGATGTGACATGAACAATTTTACCGAGACATGCAGCCTGGAGAAAATACAGGTCATATTCAAATGAAAGTGACAGGATTAAAGGTCCAGTTCTGAGTGGAGACACTTAAAATATATTTATATGAAAATATATATATCAGCTCAGCGGGGCCCCTTTAAGATGTTTTAATAAAAGCACACCTGGCATGACACCGCTGCATATTTATACACAGTGTATTCATGAAAACAAGATGCCCTGAAGCTGTCATACTGCAGTGTGGCATTTAAATCCTGATAAGTGCCATATAATGAGCCTGGCGTCATTGAGGAGGGCAGAGTGAGTCAGGCGGTAGAGAGGGGGCTCCGCTTACAGGCTTTGTTCCAGGTACGTACTCAAAAAGCCACAGGGAAGCTCTAAATTACTCACACGCTGACATGGAGCCCCTTATTGACAACCTGAAGGGCAGCCTGTAGTGGTGCGTGCTAAGTGCCGGGACGCACAACAAGAGCTCTAAATACCAGCGTCAGCTCTGACTGACAACAGACAAACACTAAACATCATATAAACAAACAAATAAAAAAGAAAGAAAGAAAGAAAGAAATTAAAAAAGCAGAGGTGAGAGGAGGAGGATTACACAGGAAGTGAGTCCACACATCGCCTGCACAGGAAACCGGCCCTTCAGCCATCCTGTCCACCACTTCACACTGTAAGTATGTGGGATACTGATGTGTACTCCTCCATGGTTTTGAGTTTTCATCCTTTATTTAGCTGCAGTGGAGGGACCGAGGGAGGATCTGGTATGCAAATGTTCTTCTCTGCCACATTAAAGATGTTTCATAATATTGGTTTATAGTCAATGTTCCCTCTAATTTTCAAAACTCCTGAGCAGAAATTCAACTCCCCTGATGCTGCTTGAGCGACTGTGAGCGACGGCTTAAGCGAACACACAGTACATCCACATGCCGGTGCTATGGCCTCACCTCTCCAACTCCAAATATCAATACAATTGTCTATTACTATAATGATTAATAACAGATTATTTTGACAACATTACCTAGGCTGCTCCATATCTAGGTCAGTTACAGTTAATGATAACAAAATACAATATTGTTTTGGCAAAATAGAGTTTGCATTTATTGCCATATGAACAATATGAAAAAAAAAAAACTAACATCAAGTTGGTGTCATCAACTCTTGGCACAGAAGCATTCTTGATATGAACAGTAATATTAATTCTCAAACAAAAACTTAAATCGTAGTTGCACTACAGACCACGGTTAAGGTCAGACATTTCACAATTCAAAGCCACATTAGGGAGAAATAAACAGTAAACTAGTCGGGGATATTTGAGTGTGCAACTTTTTTTGTCTTCTGGGCAAAGAGGTGCGGAGCAGTGAGCAATTGCACAGTAAAACACCAGGGAACAGTGTTCATAGTCATTGTCATAGTCGTGTTTTTCACGGCGGCATGGAAGGAGATTGTACAACTGCTTTAAAAGAAGCAATGAAAGTTTATCTATATAGCTTGTGCAGTATAGGCCTACGTATCAGGTACCAAGACAACGAAGCGCCTGTCATCTCAGATAATGGGTCCCTGCAACTCCCAGCTCAGAACATGGTGAATAGACAATAATCTGGAGAAGAGACTGAGAAGTGAAGCTAGTTCAGCTCACAACAACCAGTTTATACAAAGCAAGAAAACAACCCAGAGTTACCTGCTTTCCTGCTGTTGGAGACATTAGCTGCAGGAAGGACACACATGGACCACAACACCTTCAAGAAGAAAAGAGAGAAGCTTCATTATCAAATAATGTGACTCCAATGCTGCCGTCCTGGTTGTTTGCGTTTACTGACGTCACAATTCCCGGAATACTCCACTGACTCTGAGCGGATGTAAATATGTAACGTGTTCACACTTACATGCTGACAAACTGAAGAATGTATAAAACCCATTATGCGCAGTACAAACATGCCTGATTCATGAGTGAGCTGGAGCTGTGGGAAGGAAATAAAGAAGCTGCTCAGCTAAATAATCACAAGGCAGCTCCACAAAGATATGAAAAAAAACAAAACATATTTGATATTCAGGTTTTTGAAAGAACATCTCTCTGTGTCAGTAACCACAGACTCATGAATTCAAACACCACAGAGCTTGTGCAGTGTCGCCAGTGTTGATGGTTGTATTCCATGTGTGCATGCATACCAAAGCAGTTCTGGCAGCTTTCTACACACACACACACACACACACACACACACACACACACACACACACACACACACACACACACACACACACACACACACACACACACACACACACACAAGCTTTTAAATCCATTCCTGATTTCCCCAAATTTGCTTTTATTGTCTAATACAGGGGCCTTCAATGTTTTTTAGGCCAAGGACCCCCTACCTGGAGGAGAGATGTAGCAGGGACCCATATGTATAAAATTGTGTTTTATATTAAACTGGGCCTAGCGCCATGTAAAAATGTACCATGTTGTGCATTCAATAGGCTACTAAGCTATTCAAATGATACACCATGTTTTTATTTTAAACATGTAGCCTACAGGTGCAGTGGGGCCTGACATACAGCCTGGTGCAAAAACTGCATGCACCGAAGTCTCAGCATCATTCAGTAGAGGGCGGAGTCAAAAGCTGCCAAGATGGTGACATAGGAGTTGAACTCAAAGCTGCTTTTTGTGTTCAAAGCTAACAACCTGTATCTGAATAAAAGCTTTAGGCTACAGTCCTGTGAATATGAATGAATAGTTCCTGTCTAAATGTCACCTTGTGGTCAATGTGTCTTTGGAATTTGTTTTTGCATTAAAATTGTGAAATGTGTCATTTTGGTAAACTGTAGAAATTTCCTGTTTTAGGTAGACCATGAACTTCTCATGTTTGTTTCCTGGTTGGCCAGGTGTCTTTAGCAGCAGCCAATCAGAGTCAAGTCGAAGGTGCACATGGTAGCCTACCAGATTCTAGGGAGGGCGGGACTAATAATAATCACAGAGTGGAAACCATAGACTGTAAAAAAAAAGAAAAGAAAAAAAAAAGGAAACAAATTGCCACATCTTCATTAACAACCGGCACAGTTCGTGTAGCTACCCTGTAACGCAGGTGCGTGAGCCGTGTTTGAAATGGTTGTCTGTCAGTAATGTTGTTAAATTAGCACAGCCTGTTTTTAGCTACGTAGCTAGCTGAGTCTTTGCTGACTGGAAAACAGACTGACTGTGCGCGCGCGGGGAACACGCTTTTCGACCAGGCTTCTGGGTGAGTATGAAACCTGAAAAGTGGAATAATATGAATATTTATGGTGAACAGACAGACAGTTTATTAGAGTTTACAAATGTCATCGATAGTGTGATTCGGACACTGCCACTGCTGCTGCCAGAGGAACCTGTGTTTTTGCACACGGACCTGACGTGTCCTCCTCACCTGGCTAACAGCTGGACAGGACTGACCAACTGACTGTTACTGACAACCGTCTGTTTGCAGAGGCACAGTGAGTACAGAGACATTTCCACTGAGGTTTACAAATGAGATCATTCATAATGCTTTTTTTTGTTTGTTTTTTTTCCATTATTTGCATATAAATTTGCAGTTTGACATAGCCTAACTAATGTGACAGTGATTTGATGTAGGCTATGGTTAAAAACAAGGGCTATAGTTTTGGTTAGCAGTGTGGTAGTTAAAGCTCACAACAGCTGTTCACAGCTGGCCTGGCCTCTCTACAGCCTAGTTAGAGTCATATGCCTAAATTTGTAGACACATCCCAGTATTATATTTCAGCCTCCCACCAATGTATCTTCAATCTAAAATAGACTATACAGGTGTAAAGGTGTGTAGGTGAATCAAAACTGAATTGAGTGGGTGGGCTACAGAAGTCTCAGGGTGCAATCCACCGTCCTCCAACGGAGCAGCTGCTCCACCAGAACCAGAATCAGAACCTCTAGTCCACCTGTCTGACTGAAAACAAATGTGGTGACTTTGTGTTTTAAAAGAGAGGGTGGCACTGTCTGATGGATCCCGGTGCAGCAGCAGCTGTGTCTCTGCCAGTTGTCGCACAGTATCTGAAAATACTCTAACAGCTTCACGTTAGGGCATATAGATCGAGCTCTACAAACACAGATTAGCTTCATGTTCCATAAAGCTCATACTTTAGGTTTATGTGCAGAGGTTTACTTTGCCAGATCTGAGCTGAGTGTCGTTGTGACTGTAAACACGGATGAGAAACGAAAAGAGACAGAACAGGAACATTATGATCAGGTAAATGTCTGTGTAATGAAGTCAGGTGTGTCACTTGACAGAAGATCACCTAATTCACACGTGGGCTCCCCTCACTTCACAGCTGTGGAGATGAGGCAGCACCAGAGCTCAGTGGCATCTGACCAAATGGGACAGATTTACAACACCGAGCAATTTCCAAACTCTTCAGGTATCCAGAGTTTTTCCAGCGAAGTGCAACACTTTGCATGCTAAGCCATAAAGTCCTGATGGAGAGCAGACGGAGAGGGGGAGTATTAAATATTTTACGTCAGACGTTTTCCATTGATCAGCTGAAGCCTCTTATCCAGCTCAGCTGCCTGCGTGTTATTACACGGAGGGAGATCATACGCTGTGCGCGCCCAGCGGTGTGTTAATGAGCCAGTCAGGCTAAGGTAAGCCAGCGCTCACCGTTGCATCAGGCGTAGCGAGTGGCCCTTGTGAGAGTGAACTAAATTTAGCATGACGGATTTCTGATCTGGCCCGAGGTTGATGAGCATTTCCAGTGATGTCACAGTTAAGCCTCTGCACGGCGGCCAGCGAACCTGTGCTGCCCCTTTAGTGTCTGATGTTTTACTCATGTCCAAAACTGCTGTTTGGCAGGGCCAGTCTGAGCATGTCAGTCTGTGGAGGGCTCTCAGGTCACAACATGAATCTGGCCCCCACTCATAGTGATGAAAGCTGCTCGTCCAGCACGTACAAATCAACAGATAAGACTCATGAGGCCTCAGGGAAAATTAAACTCATCCCAACTACC
This sequence comes from Trachurus japonicus, assembly GCF_045865225.1. Classification (NCBI taxonomy): domain Eukaryota; kingdom Metazoa; phylum Chordata; class Actinopteri; order Carangiformes; family Carangidae; genus Trachurus; species Trachurus japonicus. Next base: position 20,431,209 of record NC_140929.1, read on the forward strand.
TGACATGCAGAATGTGATGAGGGGTCGCAGGTAAACAAGGTCCTCTCTGGAAATAAATGTCTCCACGCAAACATCCATAATGTTTTTATATAATACAACTAGACATCAGGAGTGAACTAATCAGTGGACACCATGTCCGAGTGTTTCCACTAAATCAGTTACAGTCTCATAAACACATGTTCACACAGCCAGGCTTTCATACATCATTTACTTATGGGAATGAGGCTAATAAATGAGGGGGTCCCTGACTTAGTTGAATCTGATTCGTCAACTAATCATGGAATCATGTTTTTTTTCCCTCATCAATTCATGACCTCATTTGCATCTTTTTCAACTATGGAGAAAATCACTAAAACACCCCAATCAACTAATTTAATTCTTCAGTTGGCATAAGATAATAACAGGACATTCTCCATCCATCCTTTTGCTGATCTCTTTTATTTCGAAGTGTCTGTGAAATGAAAGCTGGAAAATGTCTGAGCAGCTGCTGAGGAGGAAAAGAATGAAGAAAAAGAGCCAAACTCTGTATTTTAGTTTCATTTACTGTAGGCTACCATTATTTTAGTTTGTACCTATATAGGAATAAACCTCCTAAAGCGTCTCAACCCGCTGCACAGCGTTCGATTTATTAAGAAACAACGTCAACAAGGTTGTTACGACCCAAAGTTTAACACCACGTGTCCTTTTTTATTTATAATCTCCTCTCCTCCAGCCTCACGTTCTCACTACAGCTGTTCTGTTGTCGGTAAACACACACCGCTGCTCGTCAAATGATCCCACGTTTTATTGAGCCGTTTTTTATTGCTGTGTGTGTGTGGTCCTGCTGCCGCTTCTTAAAACAAAACCTATAGTAAACATTGTAAAGTTATGTAAAAGTCACATCAAATCTGGATCTGAATCTGATTCAGTACCACATTTGAAAGTGGCCTGAATCTGATTCGAAAATGTCAGAGTCAATGCGACTTGTGCTGTTCACACTGTCAAAAGGAAATCAGATGTGGGTCCCATATGACTGAAAAAATCGGATTCAGGTCACGTGTAACTGCAGTGTGAACGTAGCCAAAATGAGTTTGTGCTGTGAATTAATGAGTGTGTATGAAAACTTGAAAGTCCCATGGTTGTGTGACGACATGATAATGCCTGTAGCCGACTTCAGGGGTCGAGGGTCACAGCACCATGGACAGCGCTGTTTTTTGTGTTAAGTGGGTTTATGTGTGTGCGTGTGTGCGTGTGTGCGTGTGTGTGTGTGTGTGTGCGTGTGTGTACAGGTGCTGCGTGATCGATAGACAGAGACACTCAGTTTAATCTTGTAAATAAAACTTTCAGCCCAAATTCAATTTTCCCTCCATTGAAGGGAAACGACATGATGTGAGGAGAGGCAGAGACAGCGACTAGGGTTGGCACAGTTTTCCTTTTGTGATGTTTTAGATGATAAATCCATTTAAACAAAATCAATCCTGGCAGAGTATCTCCAATACGTTTATCTGGAGGGATAATAATGCAAACACTTTGGGAGCCACAGGCTGGGTCTTGGCACTGATCTCCGAATTCCCTCGTTGTAAGAAAACATTTCCCTGATCCAGATCTAGTACAGAAACATAGCAAATACATTTGTTCTTGCAAGTTCAACAGAGTGCAGCAAATGACTGAAACTCATTTTTCAGGCCGTCTTGTGCAAAACAGTTCAGCAGGAATAATGAAATGCAGTTTGTACCACTTATCATAATCATCATCATTTTGCATATTTAAAAAAACAAATGCTGTCAAACAGCAACACACACACACAGCATCAGCAGCAGCTGCTTCAGCAGAGACTCAACTTTAATGATCACTGAGCACAAACAGGACACAAACTGAGTCTGCTCACTAATTCATCCGCTGTGTTTGTGTTGACAAGACATCAACCTGATGTCAGCAGACAGGCCCTAGCTAATGTTAGCTACCCAGCAGGGACAGACTGAATAAAACACACTGTTCACTTCCACGGCTTCACGTCTCAAAGCCACTGATGATATCTGCTCAACAAAGCTCAGACCAGTGTCTCTGTTCAGTCTGTCCCTGTGGTAGATACAATCTGTACATTCACTATAACACAGTCGGCACAGACTCGAGCTGCTCTCACTTACAGGATTATCCTGACTCGTATAGCCTGCTGTCATCTGCATCACTGTTTTTCTTCACATGCCTTTCTGTTCACTATAATAACTATAACTATATACTGTAATAACTCTTTTCTTATTAATTGTACCACTTGTCACACAAGTCCTGACAGCAGGTTTTCAGGCTTGGATTCTGAATACAGGAATGTGTGCATTTCTCTGTGGACTGAGGCTTAGATACTTTCAGTGTATTAATATTAGGGCTGACCCAAAAAAATTGAAGCTTTGTTCGTTGCCTTGGTAATCGATCATGAAGTCTGTGATCGTTTTTTGTTTTTATTTCCTTTTTGACACAGGTTCTCATCGGCAATTGTTACATTGAAATGAGTAGGCTACTTGGCATCCTGGAAACCGTCAGACGTTACGATAGGAGAGCAGAGTAGCTGAGACACTTGTAAGGTGTAGATAAAATACTGAATGTATTGAATTGTTCTAAAATTACTGTCTCACTATTAACACTAGGGCCCGACCGATTTATCGGCGAGCCGATTAAATCGGCCGATTATAGCCCCTCTGACAATAATCGGTAATCGGCCAAAACTCGCCGATTGTCGCCGATATTTTCAGAAATAAAATGCAGGGAATAAGACTTGGTTTTATTTTGAAAATGTTCCCCCATTTGAAAAGATCCCCCGACATTAGGTTATTTATCCTGTAGAGGGCGCATCCAACTGCATCCACTATCCCCTCACAGCACAGCAGAGTGACTGATCTGCAGCAGGACACGCTCCGCCATAGCCTTGTCACTCACACACATCACACAGCTTATTAACAACTTGATTAACTGTTAACTGACTCAAAACCAGTGTTGCTGCTGGCTTGCTTTTTACTTTTTTTTTTACACCGTGGTCGGGTTGTGAATTAATTAATTAATGCTCGTGACTCCGGCCGTGTTGGGTCCGAGATTCAACAAGCCGGTCGGGTTTTACAGTTATTACCGGCAGTAGCTACGCCCGTTTATCAATAAACACAGTGGATGAGGAGGGTGAGTGACTGAGCTCAGGCTGTGTGGGGGGCGGGGGCGGCGGTGCGGGTCTCTGACTGCAGTGGGACAATCACTCTGCTCCGTGACACACTGAGGCTGTGGGACCGGGGCTCGCGGCAGCACCCGCTAAACATTGAAAACAGCAGTGACACGTGCTTCCACGTCGAGTTCAACAAACCAGAAACGTCTGGAACAACACTGGAAAAAGTCGCTTTTCAAAAAAAAAAAAAAAAAGAGAGCGAGAGAGAGAGAGAGAGACCGCCGTGCTGTGTAAAAACAACAACAACAACAACAAAAAAGTGTCACGTGTCATGACTTCCTGTATCTGGCCCTTCAAAATAAAAGCCTATAGCCTTTCACAGTTCAGTCATTGATTTTGACTTAATTTTGACAAGACAGTACTCCAAATGTTGTTGTTTTTTCCTGCAACCAATTGACCAATGAACACTTGGCAGCCCTAATTTATATATTATATAATATATGTTGATATATTACTTACATTAATAAAATTGTAAAACTTTATTAAAAAAAATAAATAATCGGCCGATTAATCGGTTATCGGATTTTTTCCCCCCTAATAATCGGCATCGGCATCGGCCCCAAAAAATCCATATCGGTCGGGCCCTAATTAACACATTTGTCTTTTTTTCAACCTGTCCCGATTTGAAGGCTCCTCCAAATCCAGCCTTCCTCTGCCTCTTCTAGGAGGACACACCACACCTATCCTTTGTGGCCTTATGTATCCCAAGATTCTTTGCACGTTGTTATTAGGCTCCTCTGTTGGAACACACATATGCTACTCTCTAGCCTGGTACTGGCATCTCTCCTCATCCCAAAGTCAAGAGCTGTAATTGACTGTGTGATGAAATTATTCATAGGTAGGTCACGTTCATCGACTCTGCAGGGTGGCTGTAATTTATTTAATCCTGTTTGTAATTTAAGTTTTGACGTCCTTTCAGAGAAATTTCAAAAGCATGAGGTTTTTTTCCGCCTGAATGGATTTATGTTGGCTCACAAAATAAAACACTAAAGTCTTAGCAGCTTAGTTTTTGGTAAGTTGGAGAAGTCATTTATTTCTCTACTAGTTTTTCTTCTTTTTCTGAAAACAGACTGAAATGTGTTTTCATGGATAGATATAGCTGCTGATCTGCTGCTACCTTCTCTGGAACCTTAGCTACAGATAATTGACCCGAAATTGTAAGAAACAGTGAGATGAAAGACTGACAACTTTTTAAAGAGTGTCAGGACAAAGGTCTGTTTAAATAAATCAGGAACCGAGAGAGCAGATAATCATTTGCATAATAGCAGACGTGCAGGCTCAGAGTGGAAAACTTCTGTTAAACATTTAAAAGGAAGAATACTGACAAGGTGCTCCAAACTCTAACTTTATTGAGCATACGCTTTATCAGCTCTGTTTGTTGACCCTGTAAGGTTCTGCAAAAATCTGACAGTATATGTGGTAGTCTATGTGAAAAGTTGCATAAAGTCTTCTGAAGCTCCAGAGGGGGCTAAAATATGATAAATGTTAAATCTCCCCAAGAGATGATGTGTCCTGAGTCGGCGTCTGTCAGAGTCGAAGATTTCAAGTTTGAAAATGAACAAACTCTTGTCTAGAGGTTGAAAAAGGTGAAGTGTAGCTACATGAGCTGCTCTTTACATTATTCCACAGACTCTTAAAAGGATAGTTCAACATTTTGGCAAATTGGCCCATTGCCATAATCCCATATATTGCCATATAGTCATAGCAGTAGGTTCGTTACCTTTAATTGTCGGTGCAAGCTATTTTTAGAACGGCGGAGCAGAGCCGTGAGCTGCTCAGAGCTACGCTACAGTGGCTAATGGGATTTCTTGGTTTCCCTCATCAAACTCATCAAATACACAATCCAACAACTCCAAAACGCTGCACATTCACCACGCTATGAGATAATAACAGAACGTTACGAGACAGAGTTGTCCACGAGAGCGTTTTGGAGTTGTTGGATTGTGTATGATGAGTATGATGACGGAAACCAAGAAATCCCATGAGCCTCCGTAGCGTAGCTCTGAGCAGCTAGTGGCTCTGCTCCGCCATTCTAAAAATAGCTTGCACCGACAATTAAAGGTATCAAACCTACTCCTAAAATGTTGGACTATCCCTTTAAGCCTTCACAAGTGGAAGAGTTGTGGGTGTGTCTGCTTGATTGACAGGTGTCTCAGCCTGTCACCTGCAGCTCTGGTGAAATTTCCGTCTCCCACTAAGTGAAAAAGATGCTGAGCACTTAACCCAAATGAAAGTTTCAGAACCTCCCCTCCACAGCCTGGTGCAGACATGACAGATGTCACGTCCATGTTGCGCCGCGCCCTGAGACGACGCTTCACACAGCTCGGCAGCATTCATTAGTCAGATCCTGTCTGGGAAATAAAGTGCAAAGAAAACGGATGTTTAATACAGAATTAAAAGTGTAAAAGCTGTGATTCACAGAATCCATCTCTTACTGCTCTTAATTATCTGCTGGATTATCGCCAGAAGCAGCGCGGAGATAAACCCTAATGTACTCGATGGCGGTCGGAGCCTTATGGTGGGTTAAAGAACAGCGCTAATTACAGCACACACACACACACCCTCACCACCCTCAACCTCCACAGCAGTGAATAATTGAGACGGCTGTGTAGACAAACAACTAGAAACTCACTGGAAGCCGAGGTACAGTGCAGTCCTCATCTATTGATCTTTATCAGGTTATTTAACAAGTTTTTTTCCCCCAAATCTTTTTATTGAGATTCTCCAACAAAATGACATGTAGTGGTTTCTTACAATAGTGGGGAAAAGACATTTACAACAGTATGTCAACAAATCCTCTGAACCCAGTCCCACCCACAAACCCACCTCAGGTCAGAACCAGACTGGGACAAACAACACACACAAACACACACAAAGAAAAAGATGGATAGAAAGAAGACGAGGTGTTATTTAACAAGTTTTAAAGGGAATGTTTTTCAAATAGTGGGAAAAAAAAGTAACTTAATTGAAATAAAAACTTGATTTTATTAAAACTACAAAAACAGATCATGTATGTTTAAATGTCTCATGCTCATGTTTCCCCGGCGGGTTTCGGTTTTGGCCTCACACACAGCTTCCATCCTACAATGAGTCCAAACAGAATGAGATGCAAGCAGCAACCAAACAAACGCTGAGTCACCGCGGGCCTTTGGATCAACAAGGCAACTCTGCCTCCGTCCACACACACACACACACACACACACACACACACACACACACACACACACAACACATTCATGCCTGCAGCTCCTAATGACAAGACAACGGATACACAAGAGTCACAAATTAAATCAGTAAACATGAGTAATGCAAATGAAAGGAGATGATGAATACACATAAATATGAGCAGAGAGTAAACAATAGCCATCATCCTCTCCTCACCACAGGGGGGGGGGCTCTATAAACAGACTATCAAGGAGCCAGACATGAAGGTAAAGCAGCTTTATATATATATGTGTGTGTGTGTGTGTGTGTGTGTGTGTGTGTGTGATGGGGAGGGGGAGGGGGAGGGGGAGGTGGGGTTATTGATCCTTAGGCGCCAGGAAACCCTGTTCTCTCATTTCCACTGTAATGAAACATAATCGCTTTGAGAGCAGCAACTTTGCCTCGCAGAGAGCCTTCAGATAATCTGGGCCTCTTCCAGTTGGCACCGAGTCAGGCTGTGTGTGTGTGTGTGTGTGTGAAGGTGGGAAAGGGGGGAAATACAATGCAGAGGAAGAGAAAACTCCTGGTGAAATTTAGTGGCTCTCTAATCTTCTGTGGCCAGATTTAAGTCTCTCTGAAAAAAGTGTCTCAGAAAAGACTTTGAACATGTGAAATACGGAGCTGAAGGAGGATAAAAGGAGAAGACTGAGGCTCACCTTCACCTGGGTTTCCCAACACTCGTTTCTTCTTCATACACACAGGCCAACACAGAGAAATGTGTGTATGAAGTTGGTCAGAAATGTGACTTAAAAGAATAAGATGATCATTTACAAAGGAGCTGAATTTTTAAATAAAAAAAAACAATATCACAGTTGGTTCGTCAGTTAGACAATGACCCTCACTTATGTCATAACAGAAAAAAACTGAAAACAAAAAATGCAAAAATCCTAACATGCACGATAAACACATTGCAAAGTTTGCCTGAAAATGTTGTTATGAGGCCTTGTGCCTTCACAGTAATGGCCGACTTCCGTTAAGTCCCTCAGATACCGCGCCTGGAACGCGTCCATGCGGCATCGAACAGCATACGTATTTGTTCTGGCACAACTTCTCCTTTTTAGTCGACTTATAATGTTTGGAAATGATTTACAGTGTGCAAGCCTCCACTCTTCTTCTCTGTTTTTAGTGTATTGTTGTGGCAGTGTTACAGCGCCACTACAGGCCTGGCATACGTATTACAGCAAGTGTCCCAAATTAAAGAGGAACTAAGCAGGATTTCTCCCGTGGCTATGCTACATTTTTACCTTCATTAAAAGGCTCTGGAGTAATTGTGATCGTTGTGATAGTTAACTACATGACTTGTGACTTGTTATGAGTGAGAACGGAGGCTCTCTGTCTTCACCTGCCGTCTCACGGCTGAAAACCAACCTTGCAACATCACTGTAGTTACTCGGTCGCCGCCCCGGTGTCCCAGCTCTCGTGTCTGCGCACAGCGACACAAACGCGCTCCGTTACCCGTAATCTTTTGTTAATGCCGGTTAAAACTACACAAACACACACGTCGTAACGTTGTATATAACGTTATCCACCGCGCCATTTATTGATTGTTCGCGGCTTTGTTGTAAACAAATGCACATGGCTGAGTGGAGCGTAACCAAAACAGCGGAAAAGCGAGCGGACTTGCATAGTTCCCCTTTAACTTTTGACTCACTGGCCAAGTGGACTGGTAGATACACGGGCACCGGCCAAAATAAAAAAAAATGCCTTTTTGTGTTACATACAGTATGCATTTTTTTTCATACATTCGAGAACATTCACTGATTTTATGCTGTGTATAAAGTAATGTTGCAAACAGAAACTGTTACCGTTTGTTGTGTGAACGCAGCCAATCGGTCCACTCAATCTGTCCGGTGTCTCCGTTACTTACAGTAGCCTATCAGAGTTTCATCAATCGGGGGTCATGTGAATATGACATACTACGCGTCTGTTCACGGTCAGTTGTCCGAGTTCTCCTTCACGTTTTCTTGTGAAGCAACGCTCATTCTCGCTTTTTTTATTTATTCGTTTTTCTGGCGGTGTACCTCTGCAGCAGCCCAAACAATAGCACTTGTTGTTGCTTTTTGTTCTGTATGCATCAACCTAACCTACCTGTTAAAACATGGATGAATGAAACCTGTCGACTTTCTATCGATCACGTCTCATATTATGAAACGCGCTCTCTGGCTCCCTGGATATTCCATTCGGGCTGCCGTACAAACATGGCAATGCAAGATGGCGATGCCCTCTAAAGCAAGACTCTTGCTATGTATATAAAAGAAGAATTATATGGCTACGAAAACCAAACAAATCTTTCTTTAGAGCGATTATACACTTATACAAATTCAGATTTTGCCAAATATTACACACTGGACCTTTAAGCTGCTTGGTTATTACTGGTTTTTAACCTTCTCTAAGGACACTTGGACACACTGACAGAGAGGTGAGGTATGGACAGAGACAGAGGGACAAAGACTTTAACACATTATTGCTGTTTCCTGTTGTTGTCAGCTGCTGTCTGAGCCAACAGGACAACAGGAAGGACGGGGAGAAAAAGCCAGTGGGAGTGTGAGGAGCGACCAGGACTGTCAGGGAGAAGCTACAGTGTGTGTCACCCAACGCTTACACCCCATTTATGGAAAAGGACAGTGGAGGGAAAAAGCAATCACTGGGCAATTTAGCAGTCTTTTAGCCATCTATTGTTGCTGGTGGGGAGCTGAGCACAGCGAGCCATGCACAGCTGGGTTCTTATCTGATCTGATATATACACAGCAGCTATTGCTCTGCTTTCACTGCTTTCTACTCCTTATTAGAGGAGAGGGAGTTGCTTTTTCAGTTTCCTGGTAATGAAAAGTGAATTCATAGACATCATTTAGATGCAGGGTCTCGCTGGCTGATAAAGCTGCGCTCTGATCGGAGGCTTTATTTCCAGCTCCGGCACAAAGCAAAACTGGCATCATTAGAAACTTTGAGAAGCCCCAAGGCTGCGGGGAGCTTTGCATCACTGCTGTTGCTATGCGACACAAACTTCAACAACAGGTTGCAAGCTACATTTAATTAGTGTTTCAGCAGCTAACAAGTGAAAAGCAGAGGTAAAGATGGAGACGATGAAGACAGACACTGTGCTTTTTAGAGGTTTGGGTTTAAAACTGCCCCCGATGTGAACCCGCATCAGCTGTTGTGCATGAATTTAATTAAAAAACAACTCCATCTCGTAACGTGGTGAATGTGCAGCTCACAACTTGTCCACCAGAGCGTTTTGGAGTTGTTGGATTGTGTATGTGATGAGTTTGACGAGGGAAACCAAGAAATCCCATTAGCCTCCGTAGCGTAGCTCTGAGCAGCTCGCGGCTCTGCTCTGCTGTTCTAAAAATAGCTTGCACCGAAAATTAAAGGTAACGAACCTACTGCTATGACTATAGGGATTATGGCAATGGGCCAATTTGCCAAAATGTTGAACTATCCCTTTAAGGATAGACCATTTGCAGAGAAATGTTCATAAAGTAGCCTACATCTTAATTAAACTGCTCATAAATGTTGTGTCTGGAACAAGGTGCTGCTTCACCTCCTTCAAATGTAAATGTTATAGTTGTAGGAAAAGATATATTAATGTATTTCTGCCTATTCAAAGTTAAAGCAGAAGTAAGTGATATATTTGTGTTAATATAAGTCTTAAATAGTTATATCTTCCGACAGCAATCACTTCTATAGAGTGTTTGGTCTGAAACACGGGTCTGTCAGTCCCTCTGCTCTGCTCTGAGCCGAGGAGAAAACATTTATCGTATCCTACAGTTTTTATCCAATGAGGAGAGAGAACGGCATGCAGGGCTGTGTGTGCAGCCAAGGAGCGCCGTGAATGTGGCGACGTAGGGACGAGGACTGTTATGGTGCGTTCAAGGAAACTCGTATTTTTCCGACCGTGAAGTGGTACCAGTTCGATCTGGTACGAGTTCACCGGTCGGAAGTTACGAGTGGCCGTTATAGTGACTTTCACAGGTAAAACAGGTCGGAAAAACACAAGTGGGTTGCCTGGAACGCTACAAAGTCGTAAGTTGTGACTTGAAGCTGTAATTTACGGTTTCAAAAGCCTGCCTGGAACGCAGCATTAGCCAAAACGACCGGACCACTTACTTCTGCTTTAACTTTTCTCACTTTTCTCACCAGGAAGAAAAGTTGTAATGAAATGGAAGAAGACTTCCATTTTATTACAAATTAGATGTGATATTTGTAGTTGATACTTCTATAGACATCTGGGAGCACGGTGACATCTTCACAAAGTTAATGCGACACACAACGAGGGCTCAGTCGATCAGATGTTAGACAGATTTAAAACAAATTAGTGTATTTGAAGAAAAATCTCCATACTAACACATTATATTCACTGGCCAGTGTAACCAGGGACAACGTGTCTACTTTACAGTCGGTTGCTTAGTTGCAGAATATTTAACAGATGAGGACGAGCGACGGCACGAAGTAAGAGCACAGATTTCTCAGCTTTAAAATGCAGAACTTAACGGCACAACAGCTGCTCACAAAGACAACAAGGTCAGAGAAAGCTCATTATACACATTGCTTTTAAATGTTGCACGTCACATGACATCTCCATAGACACGGCTCAGCATCTACAGTACGTTGCTGCAGTACATACAGTACAGAAAGATCTACTGACGAAGGAACGTTTATTTGAAACCTTTTTATGAACAAACGAGTGAAAAAACAGACGTGTTTTTATGCAAATTGCACCAGCAGGTCTTTCCATGCACCTGCACCTGTTTTTATCACTTTCAGCAGAATATGACACATTGTTCAAGTGTTAAAATACATTCTCCATCTTACCACAGTTTTGTGTTGTTTTTTTCAGTACATTGTGACTCATGTCGGTGATGCTTTAGTGGAACAATAATTCATCTAGTTTGGGAGTGGTGGTGATTTGGGGCTGGTGATGATGGACGATGGGAGGAAGTTCTGTTGAAAAAGAATGGCAGCCTATTTAGTAGAAAAAAGAAAAAAAAATTTAAACCATTTTATTTTTGGAACTGTGAACGTGGTCCAAAATTTCAAAGTTATTGAACTCTGAATGGGAACAAGTTCATATTCATCTGTATGAACCAGGTCTTTTTAAGTGTGAACTGGCACAACACTGGTTTGGACTGTGGGAGGAAGCTGCAGAACCCACAGAGAATCTACACAGGCACAGCAAACTTAAAGGGATACTTCACCCAAAATCAATAATTCACCAATTTTCTACTCACCGTCATGCCAAGGAAGGGTTTGGAGAACTTTCAGAGTCATCAAAACGCTTTTGCAGTTCCAGGGGGGGTCCGGCTGGCAACGGATTTCAATATAATGGCGGCGGATAGTGCTCACTTTTGAATGGTCCAAAACACACACTATGAAACATCCAAATACCTCCATACTGCTCGTCTGTACTGACCCAAGTGTCCTGAAGCCGCCAGATGAAAAAGTTGTTCGGAAAAAATGTATTTGATCTCTGTTTTTAGTCTTGATGCTAGGGATGTCCCGATACCACTTTTTCACTTCCGATACGATACCGATATTGCAGCCTTCAATATCGGCCCGATACCGATATTGATCCGATATTAGGGGTGGTGAAAAAAAACGATTATTTATATTTTTCAAATTCTAATACAAAGGAGATCCTCCTGTTGCTGACTGACAGGCTGCCGCTGTCATGTTCTTCTATGGGACAGACAGTAGTGAGCTTACTTTTGAACTGTAAAATATTAAAAAATAAACCTTATTTACAACTGTTATTGAATTACTGTAGGTACATCAATGTCAAACAAAAGGCAAAATCTTCTTGCTTCAAGGTTTTATTTGTCACTCCAAATTGAAGATTAGCCTGCCCTAAAGTAAAAATGGCACATAAAATAAAAAGAGGAGTAAAGCAATATATTAAGCAGCAATATTTAAGCATCAAAGATGTTTAATCAAACCCACATAGTTTGAAACAACGTTCAAAACACACAGCCAGTGTCACAACTAAGCATAAAGCCCGCTAGCTTAATGCTAACGTATAATGTAAAACGCCATAGACGGGCTAACAGAAATTAGCATCGTTAATTTAATTGTGGCTTTAGCTCTGTTAACACGGCACAACATGTGGACCAGCTGGTCTTCCTCCAGAAGAATCTGACCACCGACCCTGTCGGTAGTTAATCTGAACTGTACATTTAGAGCAATGTAGCGCATTTACCGTTTATTAGCGGGCAAGCGCGACCTGTCCATGCACCCGTGTGTGTGTGTGTGTGTGTGTGTGTGCAGTCTACGTGCCACACAGCCGACATCACTTCTCCTTGCTACAATCGCACCATGGATGAATCGCACACACGCTGTTGTTGTTGTGATCATGTGATCTCTGCATGCTGGAGGGGCGCTCTTCTTCTCTGGCGGGCGGCGCACCAACATTAAGGTGCATTACGCCACCTACTGTGTTGGAGTGTGAACGAGAGTCACCTATTCATATGGGACAGAAGTGCTGGAGCGGAATAATGGACTGCTTTTATCGGAGCGTTTATATCGGAGATTTTAGATGCAGTCCGACATAAATCCGATATCAATATCGGATCGGGACATCCCTACTTGATGCAGTAGTAGCTCCCAGTGGCTGCGCGGGATGTGCAAGATTTGCTGCAATATGTTCTTCCGTGTTAACATCATACATCCATGGTTCACAACGATGAACGAACATCTTATATATATATATAAACATCAACAGAGCCACTGGGAGTTGCTGCTACATCAAGGCTAAAAACAGAGATTAAATTATGTTTTTCCGAACAACTTTTTCATGTGGCGGCTTCAGGACACTTGGGTCAGTAGGACGAGCAGTATGGAGGTATCTGGATGTTTCATAGTGTGTGTTTTGGACGATTCAAAGTGAGCACTATCCACTGCCATTATATGAAAATCTGTTGCCAGCCGGACCCCCCCTGGAACTGCAAAAGTGTTTTCTGGATCAAAGGGCTCGTGTAAGATAAATATATACAACAAATGTTGTTCTATTCACAAAACCACCATTGGGGGGGGGGGGGGCGCCACTAAACAACAATAACACAGACGCACCGTGCCGTGTCACAGCCTCTCCCGCGGAACGTGATGGTCTCTCGGCCACAGCAGGTCGGGAACACCGGTCCCGCCGGTGGTCGCGGTCCTTCTGTGGTACGGGTCGGTGCCGGCGGTCTGCTTTGACCGAGGGATCATCACATTTTACCGCGGGAGGACCTTGGGGAGGACACGGTGTTGCTCCAGATGAAGACCGGGCGGGACTGTCGGCTGAGAGCTTCCTGTTTGGGCTCCGAGCTGCTGCAGCCTCGCGGGTGAAGCAGAGCAGCTGCTGCATCCACATGCAGAACTCCGTTTGCAAAAGCCGAGTTATGATAAAAACTTCCAGATCGTGAGCTGTCCTGAGTTTTTGATCGTCATCTATTTCAGTTCTGCTCGTTGTAGAGTCCCCAAATTTACACATAAGGTGTGTTAAAGTGTCTATTTTCATAATTTAAAAAAAGAGCAAAAAACGAGAAATTACGTTTTTGGCACTCAACGCATGGGAACGAAAAACGAGAAATTACGTGGTTGGCACTCAATGAGTTAACCATAGAGTGGTGTCCTGACAGTAACCAGAAAAAATTGCCTGCGCCTTACGAAAAAAACCTGCCACCCAAACGATGTCACACGTGACCACAGTCCTCAGAAAACACCATGTAACCACAGGCTGTGAGCTCCTCTGTCACTCAGACCGCAGGAAGACCACATTATGTGGCATCAGTCGACTTTCCACACAGCAACAACATCTCCAGTGTCAATACAGTGTGAAATCTCATCTGCACTTAACGACACGATGAGGCCAGAAAATTACACAAAATTGTGCTTTGCAACCAGAGGACAAACGATTTCATTCAGATGTGAGATCCATCCGCCCACTCCTCAGATTCGACTCATCCACAGAGATCTCCACCTTGGTGAGCATCATCCCCGCTTCCACCACACTGACTGGTTCATGTCAAGAGGCATTCTCTCCGGCCTGAAGCAGATACAAATGATGTTGTAATCCGGCTTGTCACCGTGCTGCCTGGTTGCCTCTGAGGAAGCAGCAGCGTTCACCTGCACTAAAGATTAGTCTCTGTTTAGTGTGTGAAAAGCAGAGCTCCAATATAACAGGTGGCGGGGGTCGACTACATCCATCCTCCCCTGCAACAACATCAACAGCAGGTCATTCTTAGCTGTCGTTTAAGTGTGTTGCATCTAACTAAAGTGTAGTTTTCTTAATGATTCCTACCATAATGACTCCTCTATGATTTCTGGCTCGGTGGCCACACGTTAAACACTTGTAATCTCCATCTTAGTCTCTTGGTGCTTAGCATATCCATCAGTTTAATTTCCCTCCATCCACTTTGCTGTGTCGACTCGACACGGGCCGTTAGTGCAGCTGAGAATCATGGGCTTTTAGGCGCGTTGTCGCCAAAGAGTAAACGATCTGTCCATTCATCAACCTCCAGCCGCTGCTCGTTTCCTTCAGCGGCAACATTTTAGCTGCCATCCATAACAGCAGCGTGAGGCCGTTAACACGGCTGACGACGCTGTGAACGCTCCTCTGGTCGTCTGCTGACAAGTTGTTCAAAGTTAGGCCATCAGTCAACTTGAAGTATTTTTTATTTACCAGAGGTATATAAAGATAGAAAATAAACTGCTGATCAGGATTAGTGTCTTCCATGTACTCCTGTCCTGTGAAATAACAAATAACATTCTTAAAGAGACCGCAAGGAGTTTGCTTTTGGTCATAAAAGAGTCTCATATTGATGTGGATGAATCTACATTCATTCATACATAAGTGTTTTGTGTTACCATACCCTGAGGAAGACCAGGTTAGGTCAAAACGTCAGTCCCGTTTGTATTTTAATAAAATTATATTTTTCTACATCGAGGCTACGAGTCGAGCGACTGCTTTTTTCTCCTTTCACTGAATCTGCATTACCCACTTGTTAATGGGTCCTAGTTTCGGTTTCCCGGATGCTGCCCGGCGGTGGCGGGTCATGGGAATAACACCGCCGGATCGCTAGTTGATCGTTTATGGTCGGAACTACGACGGTATCTGATCGTCTCTAAACCTCCGACTTTCATTCTTGATTAATGAAAACATTAATCACGTACAAAAAGCTTTTGCTTTCGACCGTCTTGCACTGGTCCAAGAATTTCACCGTGCATGTGGAGGCTCATGGGAAATGTAGTGTGAAAACACTTCCGCCTTCCGAAAGTCCTTGTAGTCACTTTAAAAAGATTTTTACAGTCACAATATTTCATATTTTTACCATCTGATGGATGGAAAAATCTAAACCCAGTCCCATAGAAAACATGTCTCTCTCTTTCTGATTTTGTCACATACCTTTTAAAAAGAAAACTTTATACTGTTCAGTACCAACATTTTCTCCAGTGAAAGAAGTCAGGATCAGTCCAACAACTCCTGTAGCCTAAACAACAATATAGGTCGTTTTTCCAACCACAGTACAAACCATAGGAGTGTCTCTTGAACAGCACCGCCATGGTGGCAGGCACACCTGATCTCAGTTGTCATGGTTACAGTAACGAATACGCAGACTGTATTGAAGAGGATTTTGATTTGGGTTAGAATAAGTCGACTTACTTCCTCAACATTACATGATCTTTGTTGTCATGGTTACAATAATACCTGCTACTGTTAAATGTGAACTGAACAGAATTTATATTGCTGTCTTCTGTTGAGCCATCTATTGACGTCACCCTCCATTGTTGACTTTGTCATTCTTTATACCACATCAGCTAAAGCGCACATCCAGCCTCTTCAACCTGAACACCACAGCCACAGCCAGAGCCACAGCCCAGGTCTAGAGTCTAGTGTACAGTTAACAGAGCATCCAGTTCTATGGAAGTTTTTCTGTGCCATCTGAGTTTGAATATGAATTTCTAAGACTGAATTTTTTTAGCATCAAAATCAGACTTTGAATTTTAAAAACCATCAAATTTCTAGCACTGAATTTTTTTTTGCCTCTTGATTTTTTTAAATGTTGAAATAAATTCAGTGTAAAGAAAATCAATGTCTCAAAATATTCTGTTTTTCAAAATTCGACATGTAAAAAAAATTCAACATAAAAAAATCAGTTTCTAAAAAAAATTCAACATCTCAAAAAATTCAGTGTCCAAAAATTCAACTACAAAAATTCAACATCTCAAAAAATTCAGTGTCCAAAAATTCAACTACAAAAATTCAACATCTCAAAAAATTCAGTGTCCAAAAATTCAACTACAAAAATTCAACATCTCAAAAAATTCAGTGTCCAAAAATTCAACTACAAAAATTCAGTGTCCAAAAATTCAGTGTCCAAAAATTCAGTGTACAAAAATTCAGTGTCAAAAGAGTCAACATCCGGGTCACCAGGGAGAAGCAATCGATCCCTGTCTCAATAAGGACTGCTTCTGTGTGACACAGGTCACACACACACACACAGGTAGGCCAGACCGGTCCGGCCATGGCCACAAACTCAGGCGACGGTGCTTCGGTGAGTCTGTTTACTTCATTTGCCATTTGTGTTTGTTAAATTGAAAAAACTCTGTGTTCACATAAACTGACTGCGAGCTTGACTGTAGCTGCACCGACTCACGTGTGTGTACTGCCCGTCTATGTCCCGACAGGACTCGACAAGGCGTGCAGAGGGGAAAGTTGTATATCCGGTAATCACGGTACCAAAAATGCAGGTACTGACATATTTCTTGCGTCTCGACATTAACTTGGTACCGAAGTATCGGTTCTTGTGACAACCCCAGGCTATATGAAAACATTAACTAATGAGAAAAAATAGACACGCAAATGGAAATTCTGGGACGCAGCTGGCCACAGTGGTCTATAACAGTTATTTAAGGAGCGCAGTCCGAGGAATAAATACTCAGAAATTAACTACGTTTCATTTTAGTAAGGAGTATGGAAAAATATGGGAAATGGGATCGTTCAGTCAAAGAGGAGCTGATGAATGCAGCTTCTGGTGAGCAGGCTGGGCCAAATACAGGTAAAGCAAGGAGAGTAGTCCAGCTAATGGGAGGACTGGTGGGTATAGACTGGTTTGTTGTTTGTAGCCGTTTGTCAACAGCTGCCATCACTAACTTAGCGCAACCACGATATGCTGTCACCCAGTGTTTCAGAGAAAAAAAAAAAAGCGTTTCACCATCGTACACGCACGTACACGCACACACAGACACACACGCACGCACGGGCAGGTCGCGCTTGGCCGCTAATTACCCCCCCCCCCCAAACATCCCCAGTTAACACTATCACTGTTTAATGTAGTACTGTAAGTTACTGTCAGTCGTCATACTCGCTGCCTCAGAACCGAAAGTAAGTTAGCCTCAACCCGTTAGCTAGTTACTAACGTAGTTTAGCACGAACGCCACCTCATTAAAAGTTCATTGTAGATATTGTTAAATAAATCCGGCTAATATCTAATACTCAATTTAACGAACACAAATGGCAAATAAAGTAAACAGACTCACCGAAGCACCGTCGCCTGAGTTTGTGGCCCGGTCTGGCCTACCTGTGTGTGAAGCAGTCCTTATTGAGACAGGGATCGATTGCTTCTCCCTGGTGACCCGGATGTTGACTCTTTTGACACTGAATTTTTGTAGTTGAATTTTTGGACACTGAATTTTTTGAGATGTTGAATTTTTGTAGTTGAATTTTTGGACACTGAATTTTTTGAGATGTTGAATTTTTTTTAGAAACTGATTTTTTTTTATACAGATTTTTTTATGTTGAATTTTTTTTACATGTCGAATTTTGAAAAACAGAATATTTTGAGACATTGATTTTCTTTACACTGAATTTATTTCAACATTTAAAAAAAATCAAGAGGCAAAAAAAAATTCAGTGCTAGAAATTTGATGGTTTTTAAAATTCAAAGTCTGATTTTGATGCTAAAAAAATTCAGTCTTAGAAATTCATATTCAAACTCAGATGGCACAGAAAAACTTCCATACAGTTCTCATGTCTGACATTTCATAGAATACAAAGTTTACATTAGTCTTCTGATTATGTGCTACCACAGTGACGAGGCTATAACCTTCTACAAAATCTGAGCAGACACTGAGGATCGGCCCATCAGAGTCCAGTTTTATAAGATAGGTTCATACATAGACCAGACATCTGTGGCAGGAAAACAAGACCTGAGCTGCTTTAACTACACTGAGTCTGAGTTGGATTTAGTCCAGACGGGGTTTTATCTTTGTTCAGATTTCAGTTGAATGTTAATGAAATCAACATTAGTCTATTTCATTTTTACATTTTTACATCTCAACACACAGTCTGTAACTGCTGCCTCTGGGTGTCTCTCAATCAAGACAGTGTTGGGTGATGTAATGAACTAGCCGGGGATTATGGGAGTTGTCT
Source organism: Trachurus japonicus (assembly GCF_045865225.1). Taxonomy (NCBI): domain Eukaryota; kingdom Metazoa; phylum Chordata; class Actinopteri; order Carangiformes; family Carangidae; genus Trachurus; species Trachurus japonicus. Next base: position 20,450,003 of record NC_140929.1, read on the forward strand.
TCTTCTTCTTCGGATTCCTTCAGAGAGCTTTTTTTTTTTTTTTACCTGGAGCTGAATTATCCACAGAAATCTCCTCCTCTCCACAACAGACCAGCTGAGTATAACCAGGAAAAACAGAATAAAGCAGTTTCACATTAGAACTCATTGATTCACCAACACAGCCCAAAGGACAAAACTGGCTATATGTCAACATTGAATTGTGTGACACAAACACAATGAGCAAAACCATGATTAAAGTCAGATTACAATCAACAGATTTCTCTGTTTTAAGAATTGATAGAAAATGTAAGAACACAACATATAGAACACAGGTCAAGTCATGTTTAGACATTTTATTGAGGAAATGTTGCAGATTTAATCAAGATATTTGAGCTTTGCGTGATTAACTTTAAAGATTCAATGTGATTTATTGCAATGCTTTCTTTATAGATGAAAATGAAATCCAGAGGACATTATATTTCCCTCCAAACAGTTCACTGGTATATAACATGATCTCTGGTAGGCAAGGTCGGTTAAGAGCATGTGACTGGATGCACTGCTGTATATTAACCCTTCATACATAATGCATGGATAGGCAACTCCTGATTTCTTTTCAGGGACTAAAGTGCCTTTCCAGGCATTTAGTTCAAGCAGCTGCTGTTCGTGTCTGAGGTGTGGAGCCGCCACCGACTCACATCTCTCACATATCAGTCCACCAGCGAGCGGAGAATCCCTGGAGTCTTGGTGTTGGCGCTAAGCTGCGCCGCATCCATGTGTTTCAATTAGAGTCAGACTGAAGGGCAGTGAAGGACATGATTTCTGAAGGAAAATGTGTTCAGTGTTGAACTCTACAGGGACTGCACACACACGCACAGGACTATGTAGTGAGTGACAACTAAATCAACCGAACCACCCACTTAAAGGGGCCTCGTATAGACCGGCTATTGATCTAAAGTGAACAGCAGGGACGGCAATCCAGTCACTCAGCGCTTTATATGAATGGGTAATGTTTGTGTTTCAGTGGTAATGTGAAGGGTGTAGGAGTGGTCTCAACATATAAGGACCCCTGCTACATAAAGAGGATGTTTTAATGCTGTCAGCCAAATGGTTTTAAGACACTGTGATTGTAACACCAGATCCACCTGACCAGCTGCGAATTATCCACTGATCCATCATCATTAATGGAAGATTGGTGGTTAGGTATTAACAGGTTTTCTTTTTAAATCAGCATGGCCTCTGGCTGCTAAGTCTAATACCTACCAACTACAACCTCTGGACTGACACTGATAACTTACCCCTCACTAGTGTTGGGAAAAGCAGTTCTTTAGAGAGTAGTACATCACTAAAATCAGTTCATTAAAAAAGATCAGTTGGAATAAAAAAGTCTGACTCCCTGAACTGATCTGACCATTCATATTTCAGTTCACAGCTCAGCCCTGGGCCTCACATTCACTGAGTAGTACATCAAGTACACCCGGGTCCTCGAGTACCCAAGTAGGCAATCAGCTAATCGGTTTACAAATTATTACCCAGTTAACCTAGGATTTAAAAATGGCATGTTAGAGCACAGTCTAGCGTCGGATCAAACTACATAATCAGGTTTTTCATAGTGTCAAACAGTTTCGGGTCATACAACATGGTTTTTTGCATTTTTGGATCGAGCCTCGAACTTTCAAACCTTTTACAAGAATCTGTGGTGGTTCCCTTGGGGTAGGCCGTCGGGAGGGAGACGATAGGTATCATCAAGTCTGTTAGAAAATTCTGAAACCTTCCGAGTTCAGTGTTTCCCACACATTCAGACAACGGACGATCTGCTACCGCCACAGTCTCCTTGAAAACCTGTGGGAAACACTGGAGTTATTTCCTGAGACGATGTGAGGCAGAGAGGAGCGTAGTCGCCAAAATGTAGTGTGGACTAATAAAGGCAGCCGGGGCATAAACGCATTTATGAGTCATTCTATTTTTATTAAAGTAATCGGTTACTCGAGTAAGTAGTAAGTAACTCGGTTAGCAAATTACTGGAAATGGCCATGCCTAGCGAGCACAGACGTCCATCTCCAGACCTCCACCCTCAGGCCTCTGCTCAGCGCCATGGGAACTGCTGAGGTTAGCTAAAATAAATGATCCTCCTGATGTTTTCAAAGTCAAATTGCTCATCCTCATTCAGCGCCTCATAAACCTCTCACTTAGCCATGTAGCTAATGCGTCATGAGGATACTGTTTTACAAATGACAAATTTCATTTCCATCCCTCAGAGTGGGTTTTATCCCTTGTTTTATCATCTGAATTAAGAGCGGCTTGCCCTCCAACGGACAGTTCAGCCGAGGTAATTACTTCCATTAGCCCCTTTTCACCTGCTCCGATAGTCAAGATTCATTAAGCTTATCAGTTTATTAATCCACATGTAATTAAGTGCTGCGGACCTCCGGGGTCCTGCTTAACAAAAAGAATATCACCTGTCCTGTTATCAGCTGGTGACACTCGCCGAGCATGACTCTGTTCTGACTGACTTCAGAGAACAGTCAGACCGGGTCGCCGCCCGCAAACGCACAACTTAGTCTCAAGTTAGTGGAAACTTCTTGTTGTGTAGCCGAAGTTAATTAAAATATCTCCTGAGTTTGGTTTTAATTAAGAAATAAAAATGCACAGGTCCTCTGATTTACTTGAGCCAGGTTTTTATTTTCTGCATCTGACATAAAAACCAAGTGGGCCGGCAGCACAGCGACAGACTTGACCCTTGTCTCTCTATTGAGCCATGCTGCAAACATTTCCTCTAATGCTGTAAATTATTGAAAAAGAAAAGTAAAATTCACAGGTCACCACAAAACAAACTTTCATGTTCCTTAGCAACACTGGCACTGCTGGTTTGCTTCACACAGTATCATTTGGATAATTTAAATCCTCTGGAAACATGACTTTAAATAGTAAAAATGCTTATATTATATCAAAGTCAAGTGTCTCATTAAGCATCCACAAAAGTCTGAGTGAAAATAACTGTTCATTAGGATTAGAAAACCTGGTTTAAAAACAGCTCATGTTGCTGTTTAGGCCACTTGTCAGGACAGAGTGGGCGTGGCAGATAACTCTCTGATTGACATCTCCGTGGTCCCGCCCACGTCAAACAATCTCATAGCAACAACACAGCAATGGCGACGGTAAATAAAATCCAGCCGTATATGTTTAAGCCATAACATAACTGACAAACAGCGATTCTGCATCTTGGACGCTCTACGGCGCCCTGACGGAAAGTCTATCATGTTGGAATGTTTTGAATTCCTTCTCCTAATCTGACATCTGATACGACGTGAACCTTGACGGTGACCAATAGGCTGACAGAGCGCTCTGACGCATTGTTTATACACAGTGAAGCTACATTAGCTTGCTTCATGTGCGCAATGTAAGTTAAGAGTTTTGAGGTGAAGACATTCGTTAATGTACGTCATGTTCTCTCTAAAGAACAGACAGTCAGACCCAGGAACGACTCCAAGATCATTTTTTCTTCCTTTTCTTTTTTCGTGTCTGAGCAAAAGTCCACTAGCATCACATCTGACACTGTGATTGGCAGTTAGTTGTGACGCCTCCCCCGATGGCCTATGAATTTGCGCAGGGTCGTGATCGGTCGTGAGCGATGATTGGTCAGAGTGATACTTAGTAGTGTTGCCAGTCTCCTGACCAAAGGCACGGCAAGAATTTATGCCAGTGTGATCCAGTGGCGGCTGGTGGTCAAATTAGTTGGGTGGGCTAATAAATAAATTATACCCATTAAATGGTTAACACAGCTAAAAGTTAGGGTTATCACATCTCACAAAAGTATAGCAACTAACTAGGCCTACACACTGCATTAAGTAAGGGTCTAGTCCAAAGAAAAAAATAAAAAATAAAAACTTCACCTGGTTATCTCACACATACACACACAGTCTCTCTCTCTCTCTCTCGCACGCACGCACACACGCACGCACGCACACACACACACACACACACACACACACACACACACACAAACACTTACACACACACACACACACACGTACGCACGCACACACCCGACGATGTTGCTCAATTTTAAAAAAAGAAAAGAAAAAAAAGACGATATGCAGCTCATATCGACGGCCTTTCTGGTCTGTTATCGCCATGTCATTTAAGTCTGGTGCTCCCAGTGGGTTTGGAAACTAGATTCTCCACTTCGTTCATGTTAGCAAAGACAGTTTAGAGCAGTAAAGTAATGCTACCTGTGATGCTAGCGCCTAGCGCCGCTGTTTCTGTCTTCTCCCTCCCACAACAACACAACTTTTCCTCCGGTTCCTGTCATTGGTCTGAAAACAGCGGTGTTGGGCTAAATGAAATTAGCCCCAATGACAAGTAAACCAAGGGGGCGGGACATGGCGCCTGTCAATCACTGACCCTGCGTCAGCCCGCTGCTGATTGGTCAGAACCGATCGGCCTGTGGGCTGAATGAAGTTAGCCCCAACAGTCGGTCAATGGCGAGGGCGGGACATGGCACCTGTCAATCATCCACAGTCGGAAAATGAATGAGAGCAGACTCGGTGAGCTGGGCTGATTAAAATTAGCCCATTTAGAGATATCCTGTGTTTTTCTTGAAACTATTTAATATTGTTGCCAGTTCCGATTTTACTAAGACTTAGAACAATCTTTTGTATGTTATTTAGAGAATATAATATAGGCTATATATAATATTTTTTCCTCATCTTTTGTTGTGTAATGCAGGGAGGGCTTAGCCCCACTAGCCCATTGATACCAGTCGTCACTGGTGTGATCGTTCAATCTGACATGGTGACCATCGTAAAAGACAAAACAATCGTGTAGTCTGAACCCGGCCTTAGCAGTGTGAACGCGAACGTGTCCTGATCATATTAAAGGATCAACTTCTCTCCTGACGTCATCTGTCAGTCTGATTAGTTCCAACACAGTTTATAATGAACTGAAGTATCATAAACAAGCCCTCATTAGCTGATTGTGACTGACTGAGCTGCTGGAGCTACCGTCGCTCTGATTGGTGGCCAGTACAGGCTCCATCCCTCCTCTTCCTCCTCTTCCTCCTCCTCCTCCTCCTCCCCCTCCTCCTCTTCTTCCTCCTCCTCCTCCTCAGATCACAGCGTAGTAGAAGTGACCAGCTCCCGTCTCCCTGTGCTGTGATTAGGTGATTGATTTATCCTCTCTGTGGCAGTAGAGGCAGGTTTCTTCCTCACATGCAATCATGCTGCTCACTCCGCTACTTCTCTTCTCAACACTGGTGGAAATTGAACTGCCGATCTTCCCACTATCAAACCCGTGTGTGTGTGTGTGTGTGTGTGTGTGTGTGGCTGACGTAGATGACAGGCCCATCACCTGCAGTCTTCACATCTCACGGCTGTTGGCTGGTGGTAATCCGGTTAACATTTTTTGCTGCTGAAGTGCTTTTAGCTCCAGACCTCTCACCAGATTGGTCACGTGGATTCCTGCAGAGAGACAGACAGAGGTGTTTCAGGTTACAGCACCCGCACACAACTTACACTGTCCGTCAGACTGTTTGTCTGTTGTTGTCTGACCTTACTAACCATTGTAACATAAGAATATTAATAGTATACACTTGGAAATACACAGAATGTACGAGCAATTAATCTGCAAGGTGCAAAGACAGTGAGCTACTGCATGTGCTATGTACAGTAGACTGTGTGGCACTCAGTGAAAAGTAAGGTATAAGGTTGAAATAAATCTTTTAAGTACAACTATGTGAACTCATAAATAACACAATCATCTCCTTCTGAATAAAATATGCTGTCTGAGGGAAATAGTAAGAGATGAAATGCACCCCTGCTCCATTCACTGCACTCTTTTTCTTTCTTTTTAAAAAAAATCTTTTTGCCTGACTTGCTCTGCTATGAACCCTGACTGGTGGAGACTGGTGTTGACTGGTGTTCAGGTAGCTAAAGCTGTGTAACTGACCTGGCCTCCTCTAGGATGCTCCTCTCCTCTTACTGCTGCCACATCAGCTTTGCCACAAGCAGGAAACAACAAACATGTCTTCCTCTCCAGACATCACTGTGGTCCCTCTCCCCTTCCTCCCTCATCAGGTCACCTACTCCCCAAAGAGGCTGGAATCAATATTTTTGCAACATCACGGTGTCAAATGACACAGTGAAAGCAACATGTCTGCCACTCCTCTCAGCTTTAAAGGGATAGTTCAACATTTTGGCAAATTGGCCCATTGCCATAATCCCTATAGTTTTAGGAGTAGGTTCATTACCTTTAATTTTTGGCGCAAGCTATTTTTAGAACGGCGGAGCAGAGCCGTGAGCTGCTCAGAGCTACGCTAGGGAGGCTAATGGGATTTCTTGGTTTCCCTCATCAAACTCATCAAATACACAATCCAACAAGTTGTGACATTGTTATCCGTCTCTTAACGTTGTGTTATTATCTCATAGCGTGGTGAATGTGCAGCTCACAACTTGTCCACCAGAGCGTTTTGGAGTTGTTGGATTGTGTATTTGATGAGTTTGATGAGGGAAACCAAGAAATCCCATTAGCCTCCGTAGCGTAGCTCTGAGCAGCTGGCGGCTCTGCTCCGCCGTTCTAAAAATAGCTTGCACCAACAATTAAAGGTAACGAACCTACTGCTATGACTATAGGGATTATGGCAATGGGCCAATTTGCCAAAATGTTGAACTATCCCTAAGTGTATGTGTCAATACATTATTTAGTCGTTCATATGCGCGGCACGTTAAAGTCTGCTGACTTAGTCTACAGTTGTTGTTGTACTCGTCTAAACTGTATGACCAATAACCAAACGACATTTGCGGCCAAGTGACTTTTATTTACTATTTTTGGGCCGTTTGAGTTTGGCCTTTGTGAACGCAAACCAGACTTATTGAAAATTTGCAACAATGTATCATACTTACGTTGGTTCCAATCAGATAACTGACCTTTAGGACACCTGGGAACTTTTAATTTGTGGAAAAGGGGCATAATATGTCTCCTTTAAAGATCCCATAAAGGTAGATCTCTTACTGTGAAAATATCAAAGCACTCAGTCCATGAGCTGTCAGGACTTCTGTAACATTATTATGACACAATGAAACACTCGGCCATTAAAATCTTCTGATTGGATCACTGACCTGTTGTTACAGCATGATTGTCAGATGCTGCTTCCACATCTGGACTAATTCCTGCACACACAGAAAATCTTGCAGCTGTCAGATAACAGCTGTCGGGCTCGGGCCGAGGACCCAGACATATGTTGGGACAGAAGCCGCTGTTGGATGCAGTAATAGATACACAATTGATGCCACTCATAAAAGAAACTACCTTGAGTCTCCCTGCTGCACAGCAACACACCACATGACTTTGTGCGCTCAGAGGACTTTTTGTCCAGTGGCCCTGAAGCGCTGCAGCTTAAGGAAACACTAAACACGTGCAAACACACAACACAAACACATGTTCTGCAAATACACAATACAAAACGTTTCCAGGGGATATTAAAAAGTGATGAACCTGGCTGGGACTCACTCAAAATCCAGCTGTAACTTCTGAAGTTAAAAGCATTAAATAACAAGTGACTCCCAGCAGGTTCATCACTTTTTTTTGTTTGCCTTCATTCTGATACAGATAGAAATGTATTTATTTGCCTGTGATTTTTTAAAGGAGACATATTCTGCCCCTTTTCCACAAATTAAAATAGCTCCCATGTGTCTTAAAGACATGTCTGTGACATGCTGTGATCAAAATACCTCAAGGATCAAACATCACAGCTCTTTTCATCCTCTCAAAACAGCCCTGTTCAGAACGGCTGGTTTCAGTGTCTGTCCCTTTAAATGCAAATGAATCACTGCTTGCCCCGCCCCTTCTACTGGTCCCAGGTAGGGGTGGGGTTATGCAAATTTGAATCCTAGTTACATCACTGGAAGACAACTGAGGGAACAGCTCATAAAACCACGTGGATTTCAATAGGGAGCCTGCACATTACAGATTTTTTTGTCAATTCTCACATGTTGGGGCTGGAAGGCAAGACAAACACCCAAATATAAGAGACTTCAAAAAGTGATATTCCCCTTTAAGTTAGGCTCTGAGGGCGCACCTACATGCACAGAATGTCTCAGGTCATGTTTGGTGGTCAAGACTCAATTTTCAAGTTTGCACATAAAGTATATTGACATGTTTTCAAGGCCATAAGAGAATACTACTGTAGGTCTCAGCTGCCTCAGACAGTTGAATATTACAAGCACAGGGTGCTTGTTCACACATCCACTTGTGGTGTAACTCTGCACCAGTGTGCCAGACTTTGTTGCAGCAGTAAGAGCAGGAGACAGCAAAGCAATGTTTGTGGTGGCTGCTTTTCTTTTTGCACTGGTAAATTGTTTTATATGAATATAAACGGATTGTTACATAATCAAATACACATCGGTACACACACAAAGCTCTCAGGGGTGAATTGTACCCACAGGGCATTGTTGTTTTAGTGTGGCCATCAGAGCTAATTGTTTTCTAGACCTAACAGCTGATTTATGGCTTCATCTGGTTTCACTTGAGTTTAGACCTGTAACCTTGTAATGTTATTTTAAAAAGTTAGGCTATAACCAGTCCAGTCATTGAAATCTTAAGCTTTGTGTTTTATTAAAAAGAGAGTAAAAGGAAATGAAGGCTGCTATATACGTTAAATAGATCCAAATGTCGCCCCCATTTCCTGTTTCTCTCCTAGCTACAGGGCCTCCGCCTGCTCCAAGTGTCACAAAGTGATGGGTTGTGTTATCAGCTGAAGCGGGCCGGTGCCGGTGCCGGGCCCGAGGCGCTGCAGGCCTCTTTGTTTCATTAGCATCATTTGATTACTAGCGTCTGAGGGCTGAGTATCTCTGGCATCACGCTCACTACTGAAAGCGTCCGTCTGGCTGTGAGTGGGATGATAGTGGAGGGAATGTGACTCAGAAACATCTCAGGCATGCATCACATCCTGCCGGTGTCGAAGGGAAAGCTCCTTCTTTTTTTTTGTGCAAAATGTCAGCTTTGGAGGCGCGAAGGGAGACAGCACGGTGTGTTTATCAGAGAGGGGCAGAGAGGGGCAGAGGGGGCTGCTGGGAGAGCAGGGGTCAACTCCGCAAGAGGAGAATTTAGCAGCTCAGTTAGAAAGAAAAAAACACGGCAAACACCCAAACTGGAGCTGCCAGGATGTGACTAATCAGTGACATGAGACAGTCAAATCCAGGATCCATGGCCACCACAAAGATACTCAACACGTTCAGCTGTCACAACAACAACAACAACAACTCGCTGCTCTTCTGAAAAGTAAGATTTCTAACTCAAGTGAAGAGGTTCAGTGGATCCATGAAGTGTTCAGACCTCTTCACATTTAGCACAGTTCAGTGCATTTTAGTTATTTTATTGTAAAAGGATAAATTTGCTAGTTTTGCTCTCAGTAACCAATAAAGTGAAAATGTGTTCAGCACGTTTGTTAAAAAACTGAATATCCAGCTGAGCACACCCTATCACCTGGGAGATCCTCACACAGGACGGGTCTGTGTGTGTCTGTACTGTAAGCTGCCATCTTCAAACCCCCACAGGTGATCATAAAGCAGTTAGCATATAGCTTAGCCTACAATAGTATCGTAAAGGTTTTGATCATGTGCAATTTTACATCATCATCTCGAAAAGGAAACAAACAGAAGGTGTATAGACGGTTAAGGAGAGGTGCAGCAAAGTCCTCATTCGCCGAATTCCTGCCTTAGAAGCCAATCAGCGGGCAGGATTCAGTCACATGGTGATAACATGATCTTCCACAAGTAGCCTAGTCTGGCAGCAACTATAACACATCATGGTCTCTGAGGCTCAGAGCAGAGAACCTGAATGTTTACTTATTTATTGTCTTCACACTGGAGTTTAATTGGGAGTCTCTTAAATGCTTAAGTGTATAGAAAATAAACAAGATCTGTTGTTCCAAAACGCCGTGTCCATCCATAAATGCTTTACAGTATTATGTGTAAAAATAAATAAATAAATAAAAAATCACATTTTAAAGGATATTATCAGGTTATCGCTATCAGAAAATTTAAAAAAAGAAATCGAGATACCTTTTTTTGCCCGTGTCACCCACCCCTAGCTGCTAAAAAGCTTCACCACCAACTATAACGAATTAGTGTATTCATAAGGACGGGACAATTTTTTGACCAGGTCAACTTTCAAGAATATCAGCTGGTTGCCTGGCAACGTCACAATGATGAGAAGACTCCAGGAAATAGTCACTCAGTTAAGACCTAATAATCTCATCTGCATTTAAACTTTTGTGAACAAATTAAAAAACCAGACATGACATAGACAGGCTCACATGTGGCTGCTCTGCACAGAGCCTCACTAGCTGTTCTCTCATGCTAACTGACTCGTAGCAGAATCCACATACATATTTAAGAGACACGTACATATTTAAAAGCATAAAAAAGATCATTTGAGCTTGGAAGACTCCTGCATTTAAAGCATTTGAAAGAGAACAAACAATATTTTCCAGCAGTGAATATATTCATCATATTGCTCATGTTCCTATAGAGCAGCTCTTTCATTAGAGTGCGATTCAGGCCAGTAGAATAGATGTAATTTAATCTTCTACACATGCCTCGTGCAGCTTTGTGATGTCTGAACAAAGACAAAACAGACCTCCGAGTTCAGAGCTGGAGGTAATGAGGAGAGAAACAAAAAGCAAGGCAGACAGGGCGTGTGAGTGTGTAACTGACTGAAATGTAGTACACACACCAGCCCAGCCCCCCTCCTTCTCCTCCTCTTCATCCTCCTCCTCCTCCTCCTCAGGCACACTGCACAGGGAGCATGTCCATCCTTTCCAGCAGAATTCTCAAGCAGACGTAGTTGAAGTATTTAAAGCGGCAGCAGGCCTGCGCTACATCCATCAAGCTGACAGAGAGAGTAAATACAGCAGCTACGCACGCAGCTCGTAGGCAGCCGGTGTTTTACACAGAGAAGCTGTGCCAGGCCGACAAGTGACTCCAGAGCGGGGAAATAACACTCCCACAGAGCAGGTAGAGACACCCAGAGAAAGACTGTGACCTTTGAGAGATACAGATACAGGGAAGCAGGTGAGGAGGAGAGGGATGTAGGATCTGACACAGCTCACGTGTGGGGGGGGGGGGGGTGTGCTTCAGGACAACATGGAAATACCTCAAACTTTTTTTTACAGAGGTGACTGAGCCGTCTTTGGGCGTCCTGACAGGCATCAGGACATTTACTGTCGCTCTCTACTGTATCTCTCTTCAAAACACAGCTTCATCACATGCCTCCTGAGGCTGCATGGTTTCAGAGCGATAGACCGAGCTGCAGATGTTTGTCTATCAGAGACATTTTACAGAAAAAAATGACAAAGATTAGGGCTGTTAAATTTGTCCAAAAATAAAATCCAGATTTTCTTCTCTCAAAAAACTATTTCCGATTACGATTTTTTTGTGTAATGACAAACTATTTCATGTGTGCTGTTTGTCTTTTTAAATGGACCTGGATCTATCTATCTATCTATCTATCTATCTATCTATCTATCTATCTATCTATCTATCTATCTATCTATCTATCTATCTATCTATCTATCTATCTATCTATCTATCTATCTATCTATCTACCGTATGCTAAAACATGATGTCAACTAGAACGATTTATCATTTTCTCATAAAATTTCTGTACATATGTTCATGTGACATATACTAGTATACGCCCCCACTTTAGTTTTCATTCTTGCATTAGAGCAATGGCATTTAATGTTTTAATGGTATGATCTAATTTTCTGTCCCAGTGGTGGTAATATGAGATTATGTCTCACCTAAAACACAACTGTGCCTTTGGTGTTAAGAAAAATGAAGAAACTAAGGCAGAGCAGAGGTCAGGATTCATTTCAAATGAAGGAACTCATACAGATACTATTTGTCCATGTGCAAGAGAGATTTGTTTGTTTGTTTCATTTCCAGTGTGTGTGTGTGTGTGTGTGTGTGTGTGTGTGTGTGTGTGTGTGTGTGTGCGTAGTCCTCATGGAACAATGGAATCTGTATCAAATGACTGAAAGCAGGATGTCATTCTTCATGCTGCATGTTGATGTGGGTTGGTTTGGTAATGGCTCCATTGTTGTTGTTATTAGGAGGAAATGACAAGTGATCCTGGAACCATGAGTGGACACGGAGCGAATCCGAGTCAAAACCACTCCAAACACTGCTCCCGCACAACCACACAAAAACACAAACAGGAACATTTGTACGACTGCAGGAGAGGAGAAGCACCGATTGGCAAGTTTTCAAAGCTACATTTTCCAATTTTATATTTCTTCAAAATGTTTCAAAACATTTCGTTTTGATTTTATTTTTCATCTCATGTCCAATTTTGGTTTTGGCCATTAAAGCTAAAAACTATTTAGATGGCTCCAGCAACTCTGCCTGGTTAATCGGAACAGCCAATGGATGGATGGATGGATGGATGGATGGATGGATTGAATATAAGAAAGTTGCAGTATTAGTAGTAAGTACCCAGCCAGCAATGCTACGTGGGGTCCATATGGGCCCCACTTGGGCTGCAATTCCATGTAGGCCCCTACTGTGGTAATAGCCCATGGGCTACCAGGGGCCTATATGGATCCCTATATAGCCACAGTAGGGGCCTGAATGGATCCTGGGTGCAAGCCACATATGGGCCCACAATTGTAGCCCAAGTGCTACTAGCCCATGGGCCTATATAGGCCACTACTGTGGTAGTGTGCTAGTAGCCTATGGGCTACCACAGTAGGGGCCTATGTGGATCCTGGGTGCAAGCCACATATGGGCCCACAATTGCAGCCCAAGTGGGCTAGTAGCATTGGCTTCCAGCCCATGGGCCCATATAGGCCCCTACTGTGGTAGTGTGCTAGTAGCCCATGGGCTACCACAGTAGGGGCCTATGTGACCCGATCCATCAAAATGAGTCACAGTACCCCAAATTTCAAAGTTGAGATTTTGGTATCAATGGAAAGATTAGAAAATAAGCTTTAAAATGATACCCTAGTCAAAGTCATACATTTGATGGTTTTTGAGATGTGGCCATTTGAATTACGATCTTTCACTCTCTTATTCTGTTCTAAAATCTGAGAAAATTGCAGTTAAAGTTTTTGCCAGTGACTCTGGCGTCTGTTCCTGTACCACGTGATACACCCTATACGGTCCCTTGTTGTCATAGATGCACCATTCAATGACCCTCGGAAAGCAGGGAATCCCACAATTCAGATGCTTTTTACAGCTCGTCTCTATCATAAGCCAGTTATAAAACATGCTCCTGTGAAAAAGGCCACCGCTCATCCGTAGGCAAAATACTTGAAGAGGTGCTGGAGTTGAACTTTGAAACTTAGAAAACAACAAAACAGCAACCGCACACTAAAACAATGTGCATATATTAATTTAATATGATATAACATGCACCTCAAAGTGACCATCACTATTCATGTTTTTTATGCAACATTGAATTTGCACGTCTGGTAGCTGAACATGTGGCGTGTGGACGACATGGAAACCTTCGGTGCACGGTGCAAAAACAACGTGCAAATACCACGGCAGCTCCTGCATTCACTCCACATCCCCAAAGTGTCAGGAGTTGCTTGGCAACAGGCACAGAGGTGAATCGCAGTGCTAAAATGGTGGCATCTGAAAAGCAGAAAAACCAACCTCTGTGATGACTCTGTAGGATGGAGAGAGGAGGAAAAAAAACGTGACACAAAGTTGTTCCCAACTGTTGAAACTGTTTCACTGGAAATGCTCAATGAAAAATGAATGAGGGAGGATTTAAAAAAAAAATCAGAGTCAGACTCATGGCAGGAGCTGTTGCTGCTCCGCTGTGCATGTATTTATGAGAACAGCTTGACTTTTGAATATATTAACAGAGGCAAAGTTTTTGTAACATATGCTTTCACACAGAGGTGGAGTGAAGCCACCAGGAAACCTTGGGTAATTATTTCCAAAAACAACCTGCTCAAATGGTTCACAGCTACCTGGGAACATGAGACTGGACTATCAGCTCTGTTCATGAAGCTGTCAACACCCCAACAACTGAAATAAACTAACCCCAGACAGAGCTCACAGCAAAGGTTATAAGGTTAAGCTGAGCTGTTACACTGCTGTTGTCTCTTTTTAGACCGTTGTATGCTTGTAGCTAATTGCAATGTGTTATCATTTGTCTCATCAACAATTAGCAGCAGAAAATTTATACCCTGTGTTGAAACTGATAAATCCTTATCAAAGTAAATAGCTGTGTCTCAACTCAGGGGCTGAGGACGGATTTGAAGGCTCCTCCAAATCCGGCCTTCTCACCGCGGCTGTCCTTCGTGGTCTTTGTGCATTATTTATTATTAGCCACCTAGCATGCTAGCTATCTGAACGTTGAGGCAGCTCCATGCTGTGTCCATGGTAGCCCCGCGTTGCAGCCGGCTTGGAGGCGTGGTGGCCCTGCGATGCGAGGAGCTCAGTAGCCGTTGGAAGTGCAAACAAGCCTCCACTTTCAGATGTTTGATGGTAGGGCATTGCTTGTGTTCAGACGCAACCAGCAATTTCAGCCAACTAACCAAAAACCCATTCAGAAAGCTTCAAAACTACAGAATAAAGACCTGGAACTGCTAAAATAATACAGTGGCATGCAAAAGTCTGGGCACCCCTGATCGAAATTTTTGTTAATGTGAACAGTTCAGCAAGTGGAAGATGAAATAAACTCCAAAAGGCATCAAGTTAAACATGAAACACTCTCCTGCAATATTTTAATCAATATCAGTGTATTATTTTAGTTTTCTACAGTTTAAGAGTGAAAAGAGGAAACAAAGCAGCAGCCTGTAAAATAATGGGAAACCCTAGCTACTAACTATGCAGGATGGTCAAACCTTTGCTGCAGGACTTTTTCCTTTTCTGTCATTTTGAAAATGTAAAAGATGAAAATAAAAACATATGTTGTTAAAGGGAATGTGTCATCTGTAACTTTATGCCATTTAGTGATCATTTCATCTTCCACCTGCTGAACTGTTGACAGTAACAGAGTGCTGTATAATGAGACTATATTGAAGAGCATCCAAGTTATCAATCAGTTCAACTACCAATGCTCAACTCATCAGATCAACTGAATCTAAAAATTACACAACTTGTCTCGACTATTTAAGATTTCAGGATGTTGAGTTTCAATGTACAATATTTAGTTGCACTAAATAAAGTGGTGTTTAATTTCAATATTTTAATTTCAAATGTTACTTAGTTGCTGGATATAATGGAAATAATTTGCCTCCACACAATTTCACAGTTTTTGCAACACTGATCACACTGAGACTGAGTGAAAGAGCTTAAAGACAGCATGTCCTGTCCAGAAATCACTCAGTGTATTATATTGACTTGTGCTGAATTAAAACACTCTAATCAAAAAACATGAAATGTGAGGTTTCTGAATTCTGTTCTCCTCGCACCGACAATCCAGCAGAATGAAAAAGCTGCTTGTGAAAAGAGGCTGCAGTCAGAGTGAAGCTACTGTATGCTTTTAATTTAATAAGAAAAAAAAATCTGTCTTTATCTTGCCTCCATGGAGACTGTGACATATTGAATTTGAGTTGTTAACCTTTAGTTGAATGCGCCGAGATTTTCTCTCGCAGCACAAAGACTCGTCCTTGGAGCCTTCGGCAGAACTTCAGCCATAGAAAATTCAGTCTTTTCATCTCACCTCCGACGAGCGGCTGAATGGAAGTCCTCCCAGTCATCCTGACGTGCAAACACACGCGCACGCTGTAAATCGGACATTTTGAAGCCAAATGTCTTCCAGCGGATTTCGAGCGGGGGGAACGGAAACAAATAATCATCCTCAGCTGCCACTAGAAATGACGAATGAGACGCTCAAACATTTGACCACAGCTGATCAATCAGATACAGGAGCCGTCATTTATCATTATTTGTCATTCAAGAAAGGCAGAAGCATCATCGGACGTCTCCTCAGGTGAAGGGTTCTCGTGTGTTTCTATATTCGGCGTCATTAATCGCATAAACATTTGCATCCTCTGATTCCGTCCTTGTTAATGTCATTAACGACGACTCCAGAGTTTCAGGCGTAATTATACTGATCAAACAGCTATAAATAACACAATGCAGGGCAGGATCATCCAGACATATCATATCAGTATCGGCAGTGATTGGATTTGTGTTGCAGGCCGATCTGTGGTGATGTCGCTCAGTGCGTAACACTTGTGCCCTCCTCTAACCTGATGGGAGTCATTACTGTGGAGTGACATATGGGGAAGTTCTGCATCAGGAGGAGGCCATCTGGCACAATGTTTGCTGGCAAGTCCTCAGATTTATTATTACACACAAGATGCTTTTTAAAAGAAATATATATCCTGGTAATCATTTTGTATGGACAGATTTTTTTCCCTTGTTGCAGCTTCACTCTGCCTGCTTTAGATTAATATCTACCAGCTTATAAAGCATATTAAGGAAACTGTACATCAATCAGTGCTGAACATTTTTTCTATAATCAATCATCACTGCCATAAGATGTTACACTACTGTAGACCAGTGTTTTTCAACCTTGGGGTCGGGACCCCATGTGTGGTCGCCTGAAATTCAAATGAGGTTGCCTGAAACGTTGAGTAATTGATTAAAAAAATTACTGATGAATTCTTTTTAAATTATGATTAAAAACACAACAAACAATCTTAATCAACTGTATTCTATACTTTCACTTTATCAAATATGAATCGTTCAAATAAAATGCAGCATATAAAAATATCTGAGCTGGCACATCTTGGTCACCATAAATTTGTGTCATGTCTTGGGTCGTGAGCCAAAAAAGGTTGTGAACCACTGCACTAGATACTACACACTCTGTGAATGGTAGATGAGCTCACAGACAAATGAATTTCTATTTGGGGATTAATAAAGTCATTCTTATTCTTATTATTCTTACACAATGTGTCTCATGCCTACTGTAGATGTTACTGATAACAACAGACATGTAATGTTATGTAGTGAGTAGTGGTTAGCACAGTTACCTCACAGCAACAAAGCTCTGGGTGTGATCCCCAGGTTTGGGGCATCCCTGTGTTGTTATGCCTGTGTGGCTTCTCTCCAGGTTGTCCAGTCCAAACCCGTGCACAGCAGGTTAACTGGCGACTCTGAGCTGTCTGTAGGTGTGACTGTTAGTGTGCGAGTGTTGTTTGTCTCTATATATAGTCATCAAGTAACGGCTCCATGGTCGGACTGGGAGAGAAACACAACCTTGGACTTACCTGCTGGGTTTGGCTACACAATTGACATTTTAGAATTGGCAAACACACAAAAAATGTTTGGATGGGCCACCGGCCAGCTCAGATTACAACACACACACTATATGTTTGCATGGGAAACTGTCTGCTGCTCCGTTAGTGTTTAGAGTCTCATTTACAATAGAAATAATTTTGTTAAAATGATATTAGCAATGCATGACAGTTTTTATGGTGACTTTTTTTCATAGTACCAGATCACTTTGACCTGTAATGTAAAACAATAGGAACACCTAACAAGATCCACTCTATTCCTTCAGTTCTAGCAAATTGTTAATCACCTACGACAGATTGTGTGATAACACTGCTCATGAACACGATGCTGAATGGCAGCCAGTCACATAATGAAGGTTGTTTGTCTTCTCTTTTGCCACAGTCTCTTCCTCATTCAGCATAATGAAAAGCAATATTCTCTTTGTTGTTGAACATCTCTTTCACAAATTAGTTGTGCTGATAGGCTGAGTGCTGCAACTATTTTTTGATCTCCTCTCCACCTGTACATGGTGGACAAGGCAATGTCTTCCCATGATTTGATGAAGTTTAAAGCAGTGAACCCGGTCTGCATTGTGCAGTGGATATAAACTCAGGACCCTCCTATTGGAGCTTCAGTGCCAGTTTAGAGAGCAGCTCTAGACATGCACATCAGAAGTTATTAAATGTATCACAAATCATACAGTGGGGTGGTGCAAGTGTTGCAGACATCCCTCATTTTCTAATTAAATTGTCTTAACTACTCCACTGAGGATCAACAGGAAGGGGCAAAGCACAAGACAAATACACGGCTTGTTGTTTCCCATGGTTACGTGTAAATCATTGAAATACTGCATCACTGCAGCTCCAATGTGCCACTACCAAATCACAGTGGTGCTGTACATATGATCTTGTCATTTTTTGGATAACAGTTAAAGGGATAG